>NC_061088.1:42865705-42907624 GCF_015104395.2 Macrobrachium nipponense | reverse complement strand
ATTAAAACAACATCCTCTGATAAAACACATTTATATTTTTAGTTAGAACCTCCCTGTTCCACGATCCCATAAATATCAACACCCGTGGTTCTCATTTCATCCACCAAGACCCTATTGTTAGTATCAGAAATAGTATCAGCATTAGTATTAGTATCAGCATCATCACTCATACTACCAAAATTGTTACCACCATCGGTCTCAATATCCCATTTATCATCACCAATAATCACCGCTGTTATTTCCCGCATCATCAGTGTAGGTTCTGGTATCACCACTCCCCATATCCCTGCTATCATTGTTTCTAGTGGTATTAGGCATAGGTGAGTTGAAGGGTTATAAGATTAAGCTTCACATTGATGATACTGTACAGCTTGTTGCTCAGCCACATAGACATATCCCTTTAGAATTTGCAAACAGGTAGAAAAGAAACTTGAGGCGCTGGAGGCAAATGACATAATTGAAAAGGTAGAAGGACCAACTCCGTGGGTTTCTCCTATAGTTACAGTACCCAAAGGTTCAAATTTCCAAGATATAAGAATATGTCTTGTAGACAAGCGTGCGATCTAGCATGCTTATTTTGGCTGGTTTTTGGAGCATTAATGAAGGATTCCGTTACAAAATGGACTGAGATGTAAGTGAACATGCAGTGACTGAAGTGGCATAACTTTTTATTGTATTTTCTTGTTATAGTGAAAAATTCAGGGCAAACTTAGGGTTTATAGTAGCTTGGAAGTCCCGGCCAGAACGGGAAACCCTGGCCAGGGTTGGGAGACACTAGCGACATCTAGTGAGAGGAAAATGTAAATTCAGAAAATGGATATGCAAGAAGAACTACTGTAAAGAAAAAGCCCAGTTGAAAATGGGCTGAGACTGTAAGTTTTCTTTTTGTTTAGCTAGATTAACTTGCAGAATGGGCTCATTATCCTAATTTTTGAGGAGGAAAGACTCCATCGGGCTTTATTTTTTGCAGAATTTTGTGCCAGTGGAATGTCTCATTGATGTATTATTCAGAATAATGAAACTTAGAATTCTGGACTTAATAGGAGTGCAGAATGTTAGCAGAAAGAAAATAGTGGCAAACTTTGAATCTGAAGGAATGTGAGGATAAAGTTATAAAGATAAATGAAGTAAATACGGTAAAGATAGTTAACATCAGCACAGCTGTAACATATGTATCAATAAGGAATGCACCCGTTGAGTTGGCAGATGAATCAATCATAAAAATCATGAGCAAGTACGGGAAAGTTATAGGAATAAGAAACAATAAGTTTAGTAATGGGCCACTTCAAGGTTTGCTGACTGGAATGCATACGGTCAAGATGAAAATTAGGGAGAATATTCCTTCATCGATTATTGTTAATGGATATAATTTGACTATCCTGTATAATGGCCAGAAAAAGGATTTGCTAAATATGTGGCCAAGAGGGTCACATGGTTAAAGACTGTCACTCTCCAATCAACGAGGAATGGACCACGTGGGATAAAAGAGACTTTCCTGACATGAATTCAAACCAAAGGAACCAGGCTCAGTCCGGAGACACTGGGATCTTGAAACAGGATCTTGGAAGGAGCGATGGAAATGAACAATCAAAAGGTAAAAACAACCACTGCAATAATAGTGACACTAGTTCTGTGGAAGTAGAAGCCTCTTTGATATGTAATGTTGATGGAAATTTAGATGAGTCTCAGCAAAGAAAGGAAAATGACTCAAGACACGACGGAGAGGAAAAGTTAACTTTAGAGCAAGAGCTTGCCTGCTTTCCTCGGAAGATGAAGGAGCTGTCAGTGGAACCAATGAAGTACAATACACAAGGAACAAAATGATAATGACGATAATGATAATATGGGTGAAGGTGAAAAGGACATTGAACAACATGAAGTTCAACAGATTGAAGCTACACTTCTTGGAAAATCGGTAGTCACGGAATAAAAGGGCATAAGAAAAATGCAGCATTAATAACAATGCTGAAGAGGGGGAACACGAAATCAAAGTGGCAAGCAAGTATAAGCGACTACTCAAGCATCAGCATAACACTGAAAAAGGACCAAGGACAATCTTGCTCTGACGACATGGCGGTTGTAGATGAATGTTGGGAAGGGATTGAAAACCCTTTAGAAGCTACATTACAGAGATGGAGAGAAAACTGTTTAAAATGGACAATAAGGAACCACTTTAATTGTTTTTTTTTACATTCACATTTTCAATAGCCACTATAAATGTTAATAGTTTGTGTTGTGTAAACAAGCAAAATAACCTGTAAATTTCATGAATATGCACAAATTAGATATTTTATTCATACAAGAACATATGTAAAGGACAACAAGCAGTTAGACTACATCGAGAAATTCTGTGGAATTATTTTGAACTCCACACTACTTTTAATAGGGGTAACTGCAATTTTGTTAAACAAAATGTCACAGGTGAGGATTCTCAAGAACAATTCTGTTCTGTGCCAGGAAAATCAATCAGCAATTACAATATGCTTCTAAGGGACATAATTTATTTTGTAAATTCAGAAAAAATACCAGCAGCTCTACTTTCTCTTGACTGGTCAAGTGTTTGGTAGGGTTGAATTAAAATTTGTCTTTCGGACACTAGAAAGAATGGTGTTTGCAAGTAGTTTTATAAGTTTGATAAAAATGCTTTATTTTAATGCTCAAAGTTTTCTTTGCATTAATGGGAACCTGACCAATTATTTTCCCTGTTGAGAGGTCTGTTAGGCAAGGATGTCCATTATCCATGATTCTCTTCGTAATAGCTCAGGAACCATTATACAGGACGTTAAAGAGTAAACTGCTCAAGAAAGCTTTGGAACTACCAGATGTACTGAGAATTAGTATCGTTGGATTTGAAGATGGCACGACCATTGTAGTTAAGCCTGATGAATCAATTAAAGATTGTTTGGGAATAATAAAAGACTATGAAGAGGCAAGAACCTCAAGACTTAATTATCAGAAAACAATCATAACAGGAATAGGATTATGGAAAAACAAGGAAGTGTGGCCAAATTTCAGCATAAATGTAACTGTAGGGTCCTTTAAGATACTAGGTGTAATATATGATAATGACTACGAAAAGATAAAAGACGATAATTGGAAAGTTATAGGAAAGAGTATTGTATTTAATATAGGCCAATTGTTTTCTACGAAACTCACTATTCCAAAAGTCAATTATAGTCAATTCAAAGCTTTTATCAAAAGCCTGATGTAAGTCCCATGTGTTTCCCTTACCAAGAACGACTTGAAAATTACTAGAAGAATGCGTATTAAAGTTTTTATGGAACGAAAACTATCACCCATTAAACAGGCTGACCATGTATTTAAAAAGAGAGAAGGGAGTATTGGAATGATCAATGTAACTACGAAAGCCAGTTCAGTGTTTTTCAACACATTTTATCAGTCCTTCATAAAAAGAGTAATTGGTTATGAACTTCTTGTGCATTACTGTAAGATGAGGACATCGTATCGTTTGGAGATTGAACAAAATATGAATATAGCTATGGTATCCTCCCTTTACTATGATGACCTAATAACAACCATATGGAAGGTAATAAAAATGGAGAATTACCCAAATGAGAACTCTAAGAGTATTTATAGTTTTTTTATCGAGAGATGAGAAGTTCAGCCCAAATATTGAAGATAAATACTCTTTATCTTCAATATTTTTGAATGGAAAACTATTTGGGAAGTTAAAAGTAGATTTATTATCAGTTATCATAGAGAAATTTTGATTAAATATGTTCATGAAATTCTGGTCACAAAATTTCAAGTAGTGAAGTATGTGAAAACTGCAAAGAACCAGAAAATGTGTTGCATTTAATTTATTTCTGTAAGTGTAACAAGAAACCGGTTAATTGAGATTTATTAAATGAATTAATTTAAAATTAGGACCAAAAGTTTACTGACAATTTTAAAATTAAAAGATGAAAATGGTGGCATAAGGTTGTTTATAAAATCAAGGATAGAAAAATAGATATATACTGATAAAATCTTATATGGGCCAATACAGAAAAATATTAATATGAAAATACACAGATTATTTGTAAAATGTACGGGATAAAGTTTTTGTTAAATTCTGGTAAATGTAAGTCAACTTATGTAAAATTCTGCATGTAATACTGCTAAAATTGTAAGATATTGCATACTTTCTCTAATAAAAGATGAAAAAAAAGATAAGAAAGTGTAGACATGAGACAAGCTAACAACGCTATTAAAAGAGAGAGGCATCTCACTTCAGCATTGGATGAGATAATGGCTGATCTTAACAATCCACAAGTATTTTCTAAACTTGACTTAAACCAAGGGTATCATCAACTTGGGTTGCATGAGGATTCAAGGTATATTACCATATTTTCTACTCATGTTTATCTTAGAAGGTATGAAAGACTTAGTTTGGTATATCCTCAGCAGCAGAAATATTTCGGAATGTATTTAGGGACTTATATATGCTGAAACACAAGCAGAGCATGATTGGATTCTTAAGAAAGTTATGGATAGGTTGCAAAATAAAAATTTAACTGTTAATAGAGATAAATGTAATAATGCTAATGAAGTTAGGAGTTTTCTAGGAATGTCTAGTTATTGCTCTGTGTTTATACCTGCATTGAGTACAATTTCAAAGCCTTTAAGAGATTTAATTAAACAGGATGTACAGTAGATGTGGGAAGCTGCCCAAGTGCAAATTTTGATGGATGCAAACCTTGTAAGAATTGGTACTCTACTAGTGCAAGGAGACTTAAATGGCGAAACAAAGATTATTAATTATGCAGTTAAATCCTTTTCAGAGGTGAGCAGCAGTACTCGCAAACTGAGCGTGAAGCTTTGGCTATAGTATATTTTATTGAAAGATTTCATATTTACTTGCATGGAAAATCTTTTAAAGTAATCACTGATTACCAGCCCTTAGTAAAAATTTATAATAGTCCAACATCAAAATTAACGGTAATGTTAGAAAGGTGGAATTTAAGATTAATGTCATATGACTTCACACTAATTTACAAGCCAGGGAAAAGCAATCCAGCTGGTTATATGTCTTGGCATCCAGTTTCACAGCCCTCCTTACATAAGGAAGCAGAAACTGAGGAATTTGTGAATTGCATTATGACACAAGCAGTACCAAAATCCTTAGGTTTAAAGAAAATTGAGATGGAAACCAAATTAGATAAAACTTTAGAGAAGGTTATAGAAGCTATTAAGACTAACAAATGGGATGTTATGAGAAAGAAAGAGAATGATATGAGGTTCACAATGTTTTAAAGGATTAGGCAAGAGCTTTCTTTATGTATGGACCATGGTGTAGTTTTAAGGGGCTCAAGGATTGTCATTCATTGAACATTAAAAGAGAAGGTGATAGATCTTGCTCATAAAGGACACCAAGGCATTGTTAAAACAAAGCAGCTATAAAAAGAAAAGGTTTGGTTTCCAGAGATAGGTGATAAGGTACAGCAGAGAATTCCATGTCAGGCATGCACACATGAGGACAAGAGAGATAATTTGTTTCCCTCAGTACTTCCAGATGGAGCGTGGGAATATTTACTCGTAGTTATTGAAGGTTATAGTAGGTATCCAGTTGTTGAAGAGATAAAGTCTACTGCATCAACCACAGTGTTACCAGCATTAGAGAGACTTTTTAGTATTTTTAGGGTTCCCAAGGTAATGAAAGGTTCCGAATTTCAAAATTTTAATGAGGAAAAAGGTTTTCACCATAGGAAAATAACACCATTATGACCGCAAGCCAATGGGGAGGTAGAAAGGTTTATGCAAACCATTTTAAAGGCTATCAGGACCTCTCATTGTCAAAATATGAATTGGAAAAGTAATTTGAGTGCATTTCTTAAGAGCTACAGAGGCCACACCTCATAGCACAACAAAGAAGGCTCCAGGATCTATAATGTTTAAAAGAAGTTTTAGATCCTTATCAGAACCAGTAAATGTAGATGATGATTTTAATATTGAGAAAGCTGATGCTAGTGGAAAGATGAAAATGAAGAAAGATTATAAAAAAAAAGAAGAAAAGGCCATAGAGACATTAATGTAGAAGATAAAGTTTTAGTTAAAAACAGTGTTAAGGGTAGGTAAACTTCAACCTCCATTTTTACCTGATCCTTATACTGAAGTGTCAAACAATACAACGATAATAGCTAATATAATGGGAGGAGAGTAACTAGAATTTAATTTTTTTTAATTGCTGTCTCTTGACATCTACCAACTAGAACCTAGTCTTGTTGGTAACCCTCAAATGTGTGATAATAATGTACCTTGCAATAGGCGAACTCAGAGAGAAAAAGTGAAACCCCATTATTTGAAAGAATATGTGACTTAATGTACTTTTATTTCATTGTAATTATTTGAATTGATTTGTGACCTCATGTTTATCAATGGTATGACTTTCTTTTAGTGCTATTATGTGTGTTATTTTGGGCATTCCTTTTCAGCACTCGCTGCATGCTATAAAAGTATGATATAGATTGAGTTTTCAAGAATAATGTGTTTATTTGATCTGTATATTCTTGCTTTAATGATGATTATGTTCATTTCCAAGAAGAAGGATGTTGTGTTCTTAGAATATGAGAATCATTACTTTAAGTTACTGTGTGAAGTAGTAAGCTTGGGAGGCGTTTGTTTAGGGGAAGAACCGCCAATATTTGGGTAACCAACCATGTGTAAAAACTGTCCAGCAATTACATTTGTAGTTCACGTATAACCAAGTGTCATTAAACGTTCAACAAATATGCAAGATTATACCTTATTAGGCCAAGAAGATTTAATAGACATATCGAAGCTTTTCCACAACACACGTTGGCTTGTTGAACACTCCAATTGCTTCTCGATAAAGTCCGTTGCTCCCTACATTCACATTCCTAACTACCCTAGGAGGGCAGGTCATACATAGACAGATAGGCCTTGATATTCCGCTGTACCTCGCCACTGTCGCCCTTATCAGTCGCTGATAACAAAATATTTTCTCCTACTCGAGTGGCATCTTTTGTTTCTTGCAACGATGATTATTTTTTTTTTTTTCTACAGAACGCCCGATCGATGGCATGGTATCCGGAAACCCTGCAGACTGAAAATTTCCTATCTGGTAAGTTTTTATTTTTTTATTTATTCTTTTTTCCCTTGTTTACAGAAGCCACACTACTTACTTATCTAACATTAGACTGGACTTCATCGCTCCCTATTGGTGTCTGTCCTCCCTGTAGGTTATGCAGTCCACAGCCAAATGACTAACTATTCCACTCTCATAGCATGTCTGCACAGGCAAGCGTATGTCTACAAATACTCACAGCGGATGGAATTTCACTTTTCACGAAAATTTTAACTGCGCGAGTGCCATTCAACAAACGTTTGGCTTTTCCATAGGAAAACCAATGGTCTAAAAAAAGAAAAAAAAAAATTCCATATCGGCTCAAAACCCCAAATATGAGTCCATCTTCCGTATCAAACGGAGCGCATAAAGAAGGGAAGCACATGTGCATGCACTGCCTAAGTTCTCTACTCTTACCGTTTTCCATTGTCAAACTCAATGAGCTTTTCATCAAACTTACTAATGGATTTTTCGAAAAGGAGGTGATCTTAAGATTTCACGATAACTCTGTTGTTGGCTATTTGCTGGAATCCCGCTCAGTCGATCTCCTTCAAGCCTAATTTGTCAGAATGGAAAATTGTAGGTTAATGGAATCAGTCCGCTTCGGGTGTCCTAAAGTCGCACTGCAATGATCTACGAATGCACTCGTCATTCCCATGATGGGTAACTGCCTGTGCGGCAGTTAGAACAACTTTGGTTGAACTTTATGAAATGGAGCAACATAAAACGCGTCCGCTCTCGGCGAAGGTGTAAAGACGAATCTTTACTTTATGACTCACGTCGGGATCAAACTAGGTTTCTCATGTGAAATGCAAGGGTGCTAACAACTAACCCACCCAGGCTATCTGATTATTCTGACTAGATAAAAAAGTAAAGGAATTCCGCTTTTGAAAAAGGAAAAATTCGAAAAAGATTAAGATAGGACACGATTTTTAGGAATCAACTACGTCACAGAAGATTGTGTTTGCTATTTGAAAGAGAATTATGGCATTCTTAAAGATTGCGATAGAAATGAAGTGCTGACAAACTGAAAAACGATTAATCTGAAACTACTGTTGAGTGCAGTAAGCATATGGGGCAAACGGAAGCCTTTAGGTTCTGCTTTAAACAAATGAGTATCACAGGCAGATCATCAGAAAAAATAATTGAATAAAGAATAAATAAAAGATAAATAAAAAAGTTAATAAAAATAAGGAACTACATAAAAAAAAGAGGAAAATGAAAATAAAATAAAATAAAATAAAAACAGAAAAAAGAGCTTTCTATAACTTGCAGGTGAACTGAAACTTCTATAAAGTGACAGGTTCGATGCAAGTGGCCCATGCCTTGTCACTCTTGAAAATCTCATGTTTTGTTTACCTTTGGTCAAGATCCCAATGTCATATGTGGCATACATGCACTATAACAAACATGTGCTCAGTTAGGCCAAGACACTAACAATTTGTAACAGCTTAGGTCAAGATGCGCAATAACATGTTATATCACAAACACCGTGCCGTGTCCTTTAGCACTAAGGCTTAAAGGCCCAACTCTCGTGGAAAGTTAGTTTAAGGTACCTTTGTGTTATGACAAGTTATGGCAAGAAAGGAATAGCATAGGATCATTCAGGGAAGAATTATCTCTCCACTACTAGGTTTGATCAAGAACTGATCATGACAAATGGTATTGAAAGAACCATAATTTGTGATTAGTTTAGTCGAGACACTCAGGTTCTTTGACAGACTGTGCAAAGAAGCTACCTGTGAAAATCGTGTCCTTCCTGAAGAGAAGTTAGAATAAGTCTTCCTGCATCAAGGTAATGAAGTTAAAACTGAATGTATGCACTGTGAACAGATCATGCTAAGTGGAATATTGAGAGATTTGTGCGCAAACATCACAGATCACGAAACATGTAAGAATATACTTTTCTGACGTTTTCAAGTAATTATTAATCCAGTTTCCATATATCCTGAAGTAGCAATAAACCGAGATCTAAGGCACATTAGTTCTTTGATTCTATACCGTTACTTCATTTGATTTATATCAATTACAAGAACAGTTGTAAGGGAACTATCATTGATAATGAAGAACAGAGGAATCCAACGATTCATTCTACAGAGAGGAAGGAGTAAGTTGCCATATAAACTGTTCGGCGACAGCTTACATTTCTCATATTCAGGAAGGTTTTACTTTTGGTTGCTCTTTAAAAAATTTAAGAACGTAGGTCATTTAACCAAAATACCTTCCATCTCCTCCATTTCTTTCTCTCTCTCTGGACTGAGAAACTTCATACGATATTCCAAACAATATACAACTCCCGCAACACAACCTCCTTAGTTGCAATTGAATCAACTGGAAAGAGGAAGCACATGGGAGAGAGAGGGAGAGAGAGGGAGAGAGAGATACGAGAGACGAGAGAGAGAGAGAGGGAGGGAGAGGAGATAGAGAGACAGGGTGGGGGTGTCAGGGCTATATGAATCCATTCTTCCTCTGCCAGCTTTTGCAACGTAGACTGTTGCTGCCGATTTGTTATGTATGAGGTACACAGAGCTCAAAATGCTTTCGGGGTTGTCCTATTTCGCTTCATCTGACTTCATTCTGGCAGGGTAACAACATGGCTCTTGCGCCTGCCCCCGCCGCGCCAGCCCTATAAGAATCGCTGGTCACGTTTCCCAAAGTGACTGACAGGCGACGCTCGACAAGCAGCACCGCGCTCGGAGGCAAATTGGGGATGATTTTGTTAAGTCGGAAAAAATTCCCGCTCCTTTTCGTCTTCCCCCTTGAGGATATATATATATATATGTATATATACTATATATTATATATATATATATATATATCTATATCTATATCTATATCTATATCTATATCTATCTATTATCTATCTATCTATCTATCTATCTATCTATATATATATATATATATATATATAATATATATATATATATATATATATATATATATATATATATATATATATATATTATAGATAGTAGATAGATAGATAGATATAAAGATATTAGATATAAGATATATTATATAGATATGAATATATATATATCTATATATGGTATATATTGTATATATATATATATATATATATATATATATATAATATATATATATAATAATATATATACCATTATTATATATTAACCATTTACTTCCTTATCATTCTTGGTTTCATTTTATTTTTTTTGAGAATGCCACTGGAACTCTTTGGTGAAATTTAAGCCGACCACGGTCAAAATATGTGAAAAGTAATGACATTACGGGGGGGTTGATTATGATAGTCACGTTTTCCCGCGCGCGCCAAACGAGTGACAGCTGACGAACGCTTTGCGCCACTCAGCCCCAATATCAGATATCAATATTTCACACCCACTACCCTTAACTGGATAGAATTCTCTCTTTTCCTTTTTTCTGCTATCATCCGGCGGAAGTGCCGTTCCTGGATCTGCCGTGTCCTAAAGAGAAGACCAAGGTATTATGAAGTTGATTCAGATTCCGAAGCTGCTTCCCCCGCTCCTCATTCGGCGGGTCTGCTGTTCCTTCGATGATTTATTACGTTTCGATTTAGTCAGCCTTTCTTGATACAAATTGCTTGGCTTGAGCAACAACTCAATGTTAACGGAGTCGTATAAGAATAGGAACAAAAGGAAATATAGATAAGTACTTAAGCAATACATTAAACAATTCTTCTTTATTTTCTTCTTTAAAAATGTTAGAACAACCGGTCCCGTAATATAAAAAAACATGAATGTGGTTAATGATTTAACATCTGTCACTCACCTAACCATCAATTGTAACACTTTCATCCTGTAAGATTCAGTGCTTGTTTTATTTTAATTTTTTTTTTATTTTTATCTGAAACAATCGCTCTTTCATTGTTCCCTTGCTGAAAGTACCCTCCTTACCCGGTAGTGGTTGTTTTTCTTTGTAGTAAGAGGTGACTCCTGCAGCTTACGTTTTTGTTAACTTGGTCAGGTCTGGGATACCAGAGAGTATGGATATTGACAGCATAGCAACTTGAAGAATTTTGGAAGTGAAGGTATTCCACTACCTGTGGCCCTTTGCAGTTCGAGGATAGTTTTTGGTGTGTAAACCTTTCCCATTGGAGGAATGGTGTCGTTCCTGTTTAACAGCAGACTAGATGTTACCGTGACTGGCGAAGGCGATCATCTGCGTTTTTGGAGATGTTCCTGTTGGCCGTCATAGCGCGGTTTTTCGATGAGCATGCGGCAGAGTTTAATGGTATTTGTCCTTTTAAACCTTTCATGGTCTCTAGATCTCTGTAGATTGTCGTGCTGTTTTTGCACTGTTCGAGGTTATGTTAAATGTAATTCTCCAGGAAATTTTGTATTACGTTATTTTGTACTAGTAATTTAGTATTCATGCTACTTAATCTTTTGTTACCTCATTTTTCACTAGTTATTGGTATTCATGCTGCTCATTTCATGTGTGCAATTTATTTAGCTGATTATACCATTATTTTATCTGCTATTTGTGTAAGTGTTTATGCTGTCAGATTTGTCTTGTTTTTGATGTAGTTAAAGTATTTAACTAGTAACCACTGTTGTAAAAGCTATTTTAAGTGTTTACTAGTTGGTAATTTCCGTTGGTTTTCTTTAAAGTAACTGTAATTGCTTTTACTACATGAATGTTAACCGACTAGTTTGCTTTTTACTTTTGTAATTAGATTTTTTTCCAAACCCGGCTCCTTTGTAAATGTGAATAATGCAGGTTAATGAAGTAGTATTAGGGTAATTTTGCTAATTTTGCTTTAGTCCTTTTCCCGTTGTTGCCTTTACCCTTGTGGTGGTTCTGTGGCTTCTTTTGGAGAGTTGTTGGAGTGATCTGAATTTTTTTTTTTTATTTCTTTAAATTATCTTCGCAGGGCAGGGAAGTGTCGGATTCCTCTGCGGTTTCGGTGGGTTGACTGAGCTCTCGTGTTTGACGTGAGGGGACGAGGTTACGTTCGTCTTGTTTTTTTTTTTTTTTTTTTTTTTGTTTTTTTTTTTCCGTAAGTCAGACAGGCTTTGGAAGGCAGAGCAACGGTTCCTCGGCAGCTTTTAGTTGAGGTTGTGGCAGCAGCTTGTTTTCAAGTATCACCGTGAAGTCGGACATGGTCTTCAAGCGGTATGTGTTGGTTGCTGACTGGAACACTTGAGGAGAACGGCAGGACAAGTTCCGAAGGTCGAGGGGTGACTAAACCATATAGTCGCTTGTTTTGAAGGATGCATTCATTGGCACCTGTATTGCTGTCGCACCCTTTTGATAGAGATCGTTCGGCGATGGTTGGACAATGTGCGGAGGTTGTCCTTTTGGGTCTTTTGCTGTTCGTCTTATGAATGACAATGTTATTTGAGTTTGGCTTTACATAGGAGTTGGTGTTCTTACAGTTATTGTTATTAATGCCCTGTTATTGTAAAGGTTTGAATGTCGTTGTGTTGCGCAAGGAGGCTCTACTTAAAGGGTATTATTTTGAAGGGCATGTATCTTACTGTGACGAGTAAGTATTACTCTTAGTATTATTGCTGTTAATAATGAAGAACTACAGTTATTATTGATGGACATGGTTATGTTACTTACGAGCTTGAGTAGTTCGGGTATTTACGGGTATTCGCGGTAATTTGCTATTGTGCCTCCTATTTTATTGCCATTAAACTGTTATTCCTTTATTATATTGCCCCATTGTTATCTGCTGCTGTTATGTTAATTATGGTTATTTTAATAACTAAAGAGTTATTTATTATAATTAAGTTACCATTACGTATATCGAGGGTATTCGTCACATCATTACGTATATTGAGGGTATTTGTCACACCCTCATGACATTGAGTAATGCCTTCAATGTTTAATATAACATTTACCAAATTCATAGTTAATTATGGGCATGTTCTTTATTTGCAAAGTCTCTTTGTTTCAGAACTTGTTCTTAAAGTTTTAAGCATGTAAAGTCTATATGTAAAATAAATCAGGTTTAAGGTTACTCTTGAGTATTTTCTTTTACTCCTTTAGTTGTTGCAGACCCCCAGTCCATTTCAGTCTCAATCTATGTGTGGTTTAAGAACCTGGTGATCACACTGAAAAGAGATCATGACAATACTCATCGGGCGGAAATAAAACCGTACCCAACGCAAAGTTGCTTACATCATACCACTGCATTACGGTATATGTCATTTTCGAAATGCTCGATTAGACTTGATTATGCAAGAGCTTCAACACGTCATTTCAAAAGTATCTAGTTGAGTGACTCTTAATGGAGTTTTCTCTAGCGGTTTCTCTCAAGGTTCTATGGACAGTTATCTCAAAGCCACATCATGAAATCTTCGAATCGAGCAATAGGTTTTGTTCCCCACTTTAGTTTTCTGCAGGGTGTCTATGAAGTCACAGTACCATGACTAGTATTTATTCCTCGGAAACCGTATGATATAAAGTAATGCAGTTTTTTTTGTAGAGTATTCTAAATTTCCTCAAGTTTACATTCGGAGCACTTCATACAATACATGCCACATGTGCACCTCCAGTTGCCCTCACAATGTCGAGACGAAATTCCGTCAAGCTCCATACGCGCTGCAGCATATCGACGTCAACTGTTTGCAGGGTTACTGGAGGTGCACATGTGGAATGTATTGCTTTGAAGTCCTCTGAATGTAAACGCGAGGAAATTTAGAACATTCTACAAAAAACTGCATTATTGTTATATGGTTTCTGAGCTATATATATTTGATACTCGTAATGGTACTGGGACTTTATGGACACCTTGTACTTTCATCAAATATGCCAAAACTACATATTATTCTAACTATATATATGCTATGATTTTAGATATAGTTTTGGTTTAATGTCCTACAATTAAAAGCATGGCGTGCCATATTGGCCTCATTAGGTGTCAGACCTGAGGGTTAAGGTCAAATGTTTGATTCTTTTACCGGAAGCTTTTGAATTGGAGGAAACGCACTCTTACAACCAGTAAGCGCCTCAGTAACATGGTCGGCTTAGTGCTGGCCTGCCACCTCGATGGCCGCGAGTTCGATTCTCAGGCATTCTATTGAGATGTGACAGATGTGTATTTTGGGTAATAGAAGTTCACTCTCGACGTGGTTCAGAAGTCACGTAAAGCCTTTGGTCCCGTTGCTGAATAACCATGCAACGTAAAAATAGCAAACAAACAAACAGTACAACCCAGTAATTGACTAATTAAAAGCGTTGGCTGAAGAAAAACCGTATGTAAGCTTTCCATATATATATATATATATATATATATATATATATATATATATATATATATATATATATATATATGTGTGTGTGTGTGTGTGTATACATATATATATATATATATATATATACTATATATATATATATATATATATATATATAGTATATTTCTTTTTTTTATGTACAGCTGATTTACGAGCTTTTTCTCTGTCACCTTGCCTTGTTTTTAGCATAAGAATATTCAGTTCTATTCACGTTTTACTTTGTCTTTAATGAAACTTTTGGGGTAAATATGGACACGATCAGTTAACTGATTAAAAAAATGTGTTGTCACAAATTTTGACAGGTATCAGCTTGTTTGTTTACATGGTGTTTTTACGTTGCTTGGGACCAGTGGTTATTCAGCAACGGGACCAACGGCTTTACGTGACCTCCTAACCACGTCGAGAGAATCGAACTCGCGGCCACATAGGTGGCAGGCCGAGACCATACTGATCACGCCACTGAGGCGCTCAACTGTCACTAAAATTGTCATAAAAGATCAATAATGTTTATTGTGTTAAAAGGGCTCCTAGAAAAAGGAGAGAAATAAGTCCTCTTGATAATTGGAAAGGCTCTGGCAAGCGCCATGGCGGAATTTTAAAGTATATAAGAATTTGCCACCATAGCCTTCATCTTCTTTCACCGATGATTGCAGCATGTCAGTTTGTTGTAGCTTTTCATTGGTATTGTCACTATCTTAACCTCTTTTTCAGAAATTCAAGATATGCATCAAAGAAGTAATGTTTCTTAGAGTGGCTCCATAGAAGTACCCTTTAGTAATACTCCCCAGTGACCTCCCCTATATCACTAACTTGAACACTTCACTGTAGACACTATTGAGGTTTCTTAGAAGGATCTATATTGCTTACTTGTCATTTTTAAGTGAAAGCTCTGTATCTTTCTTTGTCATTAGTAACTGGATATATTAAGTTTTTCAAAGATTCTGAGTTATAGTTATCAATTCAATTTATCCTAATTGTCTTAGTATATGTATGATCTCAATTTGGAACCCACTTGCATCGATAGTAATTGATGTGTCTTGCCAATCAGAAACTATATTCAACGATAAGAGCTTATGATCATGCATGAAGATCTCCGGTCATTGCTTGTGGCATGCCATCCCCTGAGGGTGTCTTAAGGCCTGTGCAGACGAGGGGGCGTGATCGCCGGGAAGCGCGGTCGGTGGGCACATTTTGCCGGGCTTAACCTTGAGTGTTGTCCACACGACAAAAGCCTTTATTTATACATATACAATAGGGTACTCCATTGTGATTGATTGATTGATTTAATATACAATTTAGGCCAAAGGCCAAGCACTGGGACCTATAAGGTCATTCAGCGCTGAAAAGAAATTGACGGTAAAAGGTTTGAAAGTTGTAACAGGAGGGAGACCTCGCAGTTGCACTATGAATCAATTGTTGGGAGAGGGTGGAAAGTAAGATGAAAGAAAGAATATAAAGGAGGTACAGTAAAAGGAAAGAAAGGGGTTGCAGCTAGGGGCTGAAGGCACGCTGTAAAGAACCTTAAGTAATGCTTACAGTGCACCGCATGAGGTCCACTGCCGGCACTATCCTTCTACGGGGGTACTCCAGTGTTTCACTTCCCTTCATTGCTTTTGCTTTTATTTATACTAAATATTCATCATGTTCCAAATTGTTTTATTCAGTTATACATGTATATATATATATATATATATATATAGTATATATATATATATATATATATATATATATATATATATATATATATAAGAGATATTTTGTCTTTATATATAATATATAAAGACAAAATATCTACACACACACACACACACACACACACACATATGTGTATATATATATATATATATATATTAATATATATATATATATATATATATATATATATATACATATGTGTGTGTGTGTGTGTGTGTGTGTAGATATTTTGTCTTTATATATTCAAATTGATAAGGCATTTGCTTACGTTAAATTGTTCATTTATGTAAGAGCCGTTACCTAATACATTGGCTTTTCTTTAGTTGCTTGTTATAAAGATCTATGATAACGTAAGTCTGGCAGTGTCGTACTTCCAGTACTTGCCTCAGATCACAAGGAACCGACTGGTGACTTCGCTCAACAAGGACATGACCATTTCGCTGGTTTGCCCGGTATATGAGCCCGAAGACATGCTTGCCCACCGATCAGGCCCGCTCGTCTGGATATGCCTTTAGACCTTATTTCGAGGCTGCAGGGCGCTTATTCAACGTCTGAATTGCTTGAAAAAACAGGATGTTGTAATTTCCGTCCCCAGCGACTAAATGCTCTCAACCATCAACCCTCGCAGAACCTACCATGGCCTGGACTGGAAGCTAATTGCTGCCGACAGGGATTACAACATCCTATTTTTTGAAAAAGGAATTTAGTACAACTTCAAAAGTGTCAGGTTAACTTATTTCGGAACTACCAGATTAAACAGTAAACAGTAAAATAAATGTGATTTCAAGAACTACTTTAAGACATTGTCTTAGTAATATAATCTGCAGGTTGTTTAATTTCATTGATAAATTTGAATTTGATGGGAAAATTTTGACAAAATTTCTGAATATTTTCTAAGCTATTTACCATAAAGGCAGTCCTTTTATTCATCTTACCTAGTTTGTTAGCATGAGATAAATGTACGTACTACCTAAAGATCCACGACTAGGGATAGAAATTTCAGGCGTTGGATGAACGTGCTTAGCTATGTTTTTCCACTCTCTTAACCTTTCAGGAGCTAATGTGTCATCCCATCCAACTGATCTGTCAGTTTGTCACATGCGCATAAACAATCAGGTTCTATTTAACATAAGCTCATTAAAATCATAAGGTCAAAATTTGTAAGAATTGATTTGAGTAACCCTTGTTCTAGCATCTACATTCAACTGAAGATTAGGAGTAGTGATGCAATTTGTTATTCCACTGAATAGCAAACTGCTTAACTTTAGAAGGGCTTTAATCTTTTAAAAGGTCATCCATCTCGTTTGCAACTTTTCATAATTATTTGTGTATAGCTGAAGCTCATATGTATAAGGATTTGAAGTTCCCATTCAACTTGCTAAAATCCCATACCAAACTGTCAGCGTCATTCATGATGAACCTTCAAAGGCATCCATGATCAGTATCTTGAACAACACCAGAGTCAAAAGTGTTGGACTGCATCGCAAACCAAAGCCCAAACCGAAATTGTGATATATCTCTCTATAATGATCTCCTTTGACTGCATTTCAAAACCAGAATAAAAAAAACAACTTGTTTTCATCTCGAGCAACTTTGAGTATCTTATTTGAATCTAGAAAAATTAGAGACTCATGACTTGAGTGTCCCGAAGAGTTTTGCTTTTCAATGACATCCTTCTTCGATTTCTCCTTGAGTGAAGTAAGAGACAAAGATTACATTTCTGTCTGGGACAATAATGGTAAATTGATGAGGCTAAATTGATTATAGCAACTGATCAAATTTTGAAAGTCTCATTCGAAACTTCTACATGAAGACTACATAGCAGTGAGTTTAGAAACAGATATAAATGACAAGTTGATTATGTACCTACTGGATAATACAACAAGAAACAATGATAGTTGATTGGAAATGCCACTAATTTGGAAAGACAGAGTTGCCAATATGTCATGAAAAATCGCTGAGTTAACTAAACAGATTTGGAAAGTAAACCTTAGAAGATTACTGAGAAATGAAAACCATTTAAAACTCATGTCTCTTTGTATATATATGCCCATATTTAAGTTCAACAGAGAAACTACTAAATAAAAAATGTTTTTTCCGTCAAATTTGAGTGAAAAGGAGGTGCAGCCTCACCTAAGATAATACAAGTCCCTGTATCAATCAGAAAGTAATAACAGCTACAATTTTTCCTTTTCTTTTGGGATATGACAAATACTTGGTTTGCTATGATTTATAAAAAAACATTTTGTGCTCTTTTAAATCATAGCAAATCATGTATTTGTAAAAAAAAAAAAAGAATAAAAAAATTATTGCTTTCGCTACTTTCTGAGTCATGCAGTGACCTGGCCACATAGCTTGGATAATTATGAGTAATCTTAGGTGAGGCTGCACTTAATTTTTCACTTAAATCTGACAGCCGGATATTCGTGAGTAATACTTTATAAATCTGTTGAGCTAACTCAATGTTTTTTCATGACATGTTGGCAACTCTGTCGTTCCAAACTAGTGGCATTTCAAATTACTATCACTGTTTCATGTAGTATTAGCCAGTAGTTACCTAAATCACCTTGTCACATTTGTATCTGTTTCTACACTCACCACTATGTAGTCTTCATGTAAAAGTTTCAAACAAGACTTTCAAAACATGATCAGTTGCCTTAATCGATTTAGCCTCATCCAATTTACCATTATTGTCCCAGATAGAAAGTGCATCTATATCCCTTACTTCACTCAGGGAGAAATTCAAGCAGGATGTCATTGGAAAGCAGAATCCTCTTTGGTAACAGGTACCCTCTGCGGCTCTAATTTTTTAGATTCAAATAGAGACAATTCGATTTACTCGGTATCTTTAGAAGAAAGGATATGTTTGAAAGCATTCATTGTAAATTGCTCATCAATAATATTCCCAATTAATTTCCGTAATACGACAAAGGATGTTCGTAATCAAATGCTCTTGTCCCCCATACCACACGTACCTCAGAATCTGACCATAATATAACATATTAGTGATAACATCTCTCTCACTGGTGAGAAATTCGTCTGCTAAAACATAACCACTATTTCTAAAATGGTCAACTAGTTTACCTAATCAAAGGAAATTTAATTTTAAGTTAATTTCTGGAATGTACGTGGCCTTAACCTGATGATATTATCACTTAACTTTATGTTTAATTAAATCAACTTTGAAGAATAGTTTTAAGGGCTGCTGAATCCATTTACGACTAACTGTAAATTATACTTAACTATTCTCCGCATAAACAGGGTTTATATGGAGTGTATGGAAAGTAAAGTGCTATTTTGGCATTTTGCACGTACGTACCTTGCAAGCAATTGCTTGTCGTGTCAAACCGGTGTACTAGATGCAACCATTTAATTCTTTCAAGCAGTATAATTTAGCCTTAGCTTTTATTGTACAGGATATTTAATCACAGAATATTCTTTTAGTTTCAATGCTGTAAAACACAATGTGCAAGAATAAAAAAGACTCCCCTCCCAATTTACTTTAATAGCAATGAGTATATTTCTAACATGGTTAACTTCATCTTTTGGAGAGCTTCTTTCGGAGAGATTTAGCATTCGTTACTTGGTTTACATTTAGTCTTTATGGCAAACCTCGTGGTGATGTTCATCAACTTTAGGAAATATGGCTATCAGTTTCAGCAAGAGGTGGTCCATTATTACTGGTTATTTGAATTGGCTGTTTTCTGAAAGTCTCATTGATGCATCTAATAAAAATTTTTTTATTCCATTAATATCTAGATTTTTAGAAGAGCTCCGAATTTTCTTGATATTTCTTGATATTTCTTAAGCACTGGAATGGTTCTGATTCATAATCCATCTTCTTTTCAGAGAGAACTCGATAACGCTAAATTTCTGAACTGAGAATGAGGCGAAGGCAACATGTAAAAGTGTCTTTGCTTGCAGATAAGACCATTTGTCCCTTCTAAGAAAATCTGTGAGAATAAAATTATGCTTTACCAGACAACTGTTGTTTCAGTAACAGTAACTTATTGCAGCCCATATATTAACATTTCCTTGTATTTTAGTTTTTTGAATTGTCTGACGAACAGTTCGAGATCTCTCCCATCAATACTCGTGAATTATGGTAAAGGTGATGCTGGACTACGAAGGACATTCTGTCTCATGTACTATTTATTCAATAAAAGGGTTCCAGTAATGAAATAACTTCGACACTATTATCAGTATATTCTTGGAATTGACCGAATTCCTCTACCAGTTCCTTTTCATCTTCTTTGTCAGTCCACTTTAAAGCTGATATTTTACCATTAAGGACTGACAACGGTTCCTTAAAATCCTTAAACTTTCGGCAGAGCGGTTACAAACAAGAGGGCCGATCAGTGAAACATTTCCAGTGAGAAGACCGAGTAAATTCTTAGGAGACAGATTAAGAAAACGAAAAACGTCCCTTATCACAGAATCATCTGCACCTAGAAATGAATCCGAGAAGAATGGCAGCGAGCACCGTCATTATTCCTAAACGTTTTAATACATCGCCGAGTATTGAACAGAATAGCGGATCAGTGTTACGGCAATGAATGCCTATTGACAAGCATAGAAATTCAATTAAGGACAGTATGAAGGGCATTTTTTGGCCCGTGTATCAAAAAATGTCACACAAAATGTTGTGGCCACAAACTCGCTAATGAAAATGCATGTATATTTCTATTAATGGATTTTAATTTTGGCATAACAGGTTTGATGTGTGTTAATTTTGGCGCGCACGGTTTGATGGGTATCAATTTTGGCGTCAACTTTTGAAGGGCGTTCGTACTCAACTTGGTCGCTGGCAATTTCAGTTTAGCGTTGTTTTCAAATTTGGCTTGAGTAATTTCGACCATCAGAAAATCTATCCAATTTGATTGTGGCGTCAAAATTTTGATCAACTGATTTTGGGTCGGGGTTTAATCGACCTGGAATTAATGAACACGCTGTCCGGCTCGAAATCTGACGCAAAACGCACAAGGAATTGCAATTCGTCAGAAATATAAATATGAATGATGCACAAAATTAACCATAAAATTTCAATCGCTTTTTTTCAGTCTGTTTCAAACATGTGTGTCTGTATCAAGCGAATCTCGGGAGTGCTACTGACCTGATTATTTACAAACAGGGTTCTTAGGCAGTATATGAAATAAGAAAACAAATAAGTAAATACATAAATAAATCAAATAGTCATTTTAAACTTAGCTACCTCTAAAGCTGCTAACGATATTATCCTTTCTGTTAAACCATTATTACTGTCCGGTTTATCACTCAGGTTCCCAATAACAGGATAATTATTTAATGTTGTTCAAGAGTGACTGGATTAAATCAGCTCCCGACTCACTTTCCAGAATAATTATCTTGGCTCCCACGAATGCTCTAAACGATGTACTCATGAATCTTTGGCTGAAAAGGATCAGAAGGTTCGGGTTATCCTGCGCTTCGAGTGAAAGCAATAACGGTAACGCAAAGAACTTTTAATCAAAAGCAATCAAAAGATGAATATAAAAGCCAAGACATACATCATTCGGCCAGTCAGTTTTCGTGGAATTCCATTTGAGGACCACTAAATGAAAAACACAGAAAACATGACTTTGCTATCTTCTCGATATCCATCTACATACAATAATTCTTAAGTCACTGGGAACAGTATTCCACTCAATGTCCACACTGCTCCCTTGTCACTTCGCACCTAGTCACTGGATTATAATCCAGTTAGTTCCGATAGGTCTATAAAACAGTTGTTTTTCCATTAACACAGTTCGCAATGTAAGGAGTCTTCATTGTAGTGATTTAATAAGAGTCGGAATATTCTCGTTCGTTGTGCTAGTTTTTTTTAGAGCTCTGAATAATTCCTAGATCTTTGTAGTGTGTGCTTCGACACAACTCATATCAAGATAAAAAAAAAAAAAAACTCTTCAGGAAATAATGTGATAACATTTGTACTTTAGGCCCACTTGGAATCTTTGACAATCACGTTGATGATCGACAGCTGGAAAACTCTTCCGGCCTAAAGAGATGGATAAGACGGAAAGAGTGGCTGCCGGTGCTAAGAATCTGTTATCATAGGAAGGGATGAATGATGCTTTGAGCGACTGGAAGAATGACACTGATCTTGCCCTTGCATTCGAAAATGACTTCCATAGGCGCTCTACTAGTCTGTTAAAGTAGTACTGAAAAAGCCGCTATTCGGAAAATAGAGAAGAATCTCTACAGGCATAATGCTGCTGAAGTAACCATTACTTTTAAAATATATATATATATATATATATATATATATTATATTATATATTATATATATATATTGCTACTTTCAAAATGCATATATCTCCTCTGTGACTGTATAAACTGTTATGTAGAATTGTGCAACACTTTTTCAGATTCCTAGATAGCTTAGAGATAGGATGTTTTAAAATGTGTGTTTAGACTTTGCATAACATATTGTAAAAGAATATACGTATATATAAAGTAGAATGTAAAAAGAGAAAGATTTTCTTTGTCTGTTCGAAACTACGATTGTTTCCCTTTTATGTCAGCACTGTGAGATTAGAGGGTCTCCGAGAGATCAGTTTGCTTTCCTAATCTGTCAACACGTTTTGTTTTGGGAATCTGTCACCATGTGTGATAAGCCTTCTCCTTCGTGTCGTTTGAGACGAATACATGTCTTTTTTTTTTAACAGACTGGACTCATACTTGTATGTATTTGTCAAAGCCACGTGCAGGATTACACATTTTGTGAGTAAGATTGCGTGAGATTTCGAAGCTTCTAGAAGCATTATTGTCTCGAAACGTTTTGTCATCTCCTCTGTCCAGTTTCCTCAAGGGAAGAGAATTCATTATATCCTAGAACCGCGAGGCGTTAACATCTCCCTCTCTCTCTCTCTCTTCTCTCTCTCTCTCTCTCTCTCCCGCGACATCCTTGAGATTATATTAACGTAACGTAAATTGGTCACTCATAACTTGTGAGAATTTCAAATTTGATATTTCTTAGAGTTTATTTAATATTATTTAGTATTTTTGTGGAATCTGAACAAACATTGTTTCGTAACGGCACCTGGTTTTTGTGAAAGTGTGATACAAGCTGCAGCAAGAAAGGAAGAAGTTGGTATACCAAGGTAAAGTGTGTTATATTTTTATTAGTTGCAACTAATAACGGATAGGAACTGTGGTTAACTAATAACTGATAGGAACAGTGGTTAACTAATAACTAATAACAAATGGTTACGAAGGTTTGGTAAAAACTGATGGATACAATGTTTTGAGTGAAAGATTTACACTTTTACACATTGCAAAATTTTGTGTTTTGTGTTTGTTTAATCTTTTTTTGTGTATCTGTTCATTTTCTTATTGAAGTGTGCCTTTTTATTTTATATTTTCATTTGCATTCACAATTTAATTGGCATAGTTATTTTTATTGCTTAATCATTGCACATTTGATTAAATTTAACACTTATGAATTAATTTGCATTTACTTAGAATTCTTTTCAAGTTTTGTTGTTGTTTAGCACTTGTGAATTAATTTCAAATTTTTAATTATTGCCTAACACTTTTGAATTACAATTGAATTAATTTACTTGAATTTTGGGATAAATTAATTTTGATTTAATTTTACTTATTTGATTCATGAATTAATTGAACTTTATTTTGTTTTCAAGTAACAGTAATTTTCCCTGATATTGTGAATTTTACTTATAAATATTGAGTTTAATAATAAATTTTTGTATTTAAAATTTTTATAAGTATTTCATTTCTAACCAGTATATTCGCATTTAATTATGATTATATTTATGTTAGGTAGAAACATAGAGTGGTAATTGATTTGCTTTCCTTCAATTTACTTGAAGTGACTTAGAACCTGGGAAGTACTTAGACTTCTGAAATCAGGGAAATACTTAGACTTTTAAAGTTGTTGATGGAGTGATGCCCTTTGATTAATTTAATTACTTACAAGATTACCTCACACCTGTTTTGATGTACTTAGTCTGATTTTCTACAATATTGGTAAGTTGTTAAGGGATCACTGTTGCCTTTAGAGTATTCAGTCGTTTAATACCTGCTATGAGGGTTCAGGTGCCTGGCTTTTGGTGAGGTAATAATTGATGAATGGTAACCAGATACTTGGAACTTCGTAACATTGTATAAATGGTGCCCAGAGACCCGGGAAAGCAGATTTCATTATCACACTAGAATATACTGGTGGTGTTATGGATATATTTGTTAGGAGAGTGACCATATAGTTTTTGTTTTGTAAGTTAATAACTTAGAGGAAAATGACTCAGTTCAAGGTTCAGGAATTTTTAGCAGCCCCTTCCATCCAAGTTTTATCTGAAACCACTCTGACTAAGGCACAGTGGAGCGCTTTAGCAGTGGCATGTGGTAGTTATGTGTCTACTAGTATGGTAATGGCACAAATAAGATGTATAGCTATGGAATCATTGATAAACTCTGGTAGAATAACTGATGAAGATGAGTTAGAATTGGCTCAAGAGTTGTTGAATGTAGCACGTGCTGATCTCATAAATAAGCAAGCAGAAAAGAAAGAGAAAAGTGATGCAGAGTTAGAGCTTAGACGCATTGAAGCAGAAGAGAATTTGATTAAGCTAAAAATGCTTGCTGAAAGAGAGAGAATAGACAGGGAAAAACAAGAAAGAAGAGAAAGAGAAGAAGAAAAAGCAGCAGAAGAGGAAAAAGAAAGGATAAAAGAGGAAAGAGAAATCGCAAGACATGAAAGGGAAATGGAATTAATAAATGCTAGATCCACATTACCTGTAACACCGTCTAACCCTAACCAAGGTAATCAAGACCCTGTATTTGATGTAGTGAGAGTACAGTAGTTAATCCCTAAGTTTAGTGAAGAAGCTCCAGATGAGTTTTTTTATCACTTTGAGAAAGTGGCTTCAGGTATGGGATGGCCAGAGGATAAATTATATATACATATATATTTATATAAAATATATATATATGTATATATATATATATATATATATAATATATATATATATATATATATATATATATATATATTCTCAATTCGCTCTACCTTGGAATTGATATATTTTCATATATGTACCGAAGGGGAATTTTTAGTGATAATAATTTCGTCACCCCATGGGATCGAACCACCGTCCAGTGGACAGGAAACGAAATCAGAAACGTACAGTGATGCTATCGAGTCGGCCAGGAGAGAGGCTATAAGTTTATATCGATTCTGACCATTACAAATCACCGTCGATCTCGGTGTTTTTCATAATTAGAATCAATATGAAACCCCCTCAACCATGCTAGCCGATTCGAGCGTTTGACCAACGTAGCCTTGTTACGAATACTTATCACATCACCGTGATTCATATAAATCATTCATATAAATCGCTCGAATCGGCTAGCATGGTTGAGGGGGTTTCATATCAATTATAATTACGAAAAACACCGAGATCGACGGTGATTTGTAGTGGTCAGAATCGATATAAACTTATAGCCTCTCTGCTGGCCGACTCGATAGTGTCCCTGTCCGTTTCTGATTTTGTTTCCCGTCCACTGGACGATGGTTCGATCCCATAGGGGGACGAAATTATTATCAACTAAAAATTCCCCATCGGCACATATATGAAAATATATCAATTCCGGGGTAGAGCGAATTAGATATTAAAGGATATTTGTAGCTCGAATCACAGTGATGTAATAAGTATTTCAATATAATATAATATATTATTATTATATATCATATATCTATATATATATATATATATATATATATATATATATATATTATCATTTTTATATATACATATATATATATATATATATATATATATATATATATATATATATATATATATATATATATATATATATATATATATATATATATATATATATATACCTGTCCTCCTGACGGTTTATCAGAGATGTGAAAATATGAGGGGTATGAAAAAGAAAGGTTATGTTAAAAATTTGGTAGCCCTAGCTGTCAACTCCGAAAGTTGAAAAAAATAAAAGGTTATAATAATAATAATAATAATAATAATAATAATAATAATAATAATAATAATAATTAATAATAATAATAATAATAATAATAATACTTTTATTTTCAGCTAAAGGCCATATACATGGAATATACTAGACAGACAGTAACATACACAATCTAGGTACTGAAGATAACATGATAAAAAAGAGTAATCGGCACTATAAACACAGTTTCTGAAGTATAAAAGATAGTAACTATCATAATATTGGTAATAACATTAATAATATTAAGAATAGTAAAAAAAAGCATTTAAAGTTATAATAATTGGTGAACAGATTGTATATAATTAAATTACAGCTAAAGACCTTATGTGGTTACAGCAGTCGGGTCCAGAGGGCTAAATAGGAAAATTGAATGTGAAACTACCTTAAATTGATAATATTCACAGTAATAATGGAAAAGTAAAATACCAGTAATAACAGAAACCGTAGAAATATAATAATAATGACAGATTTTGCAGATAACACCTTGTGAAGACAGAGATTAAGTCATTTAGGGAACAAACGCCTCATTTTCCCATCTTTCCCACAATTTAGATCTTCCTCTTACATCATACTCAGGATGCTTTGTATGAAAGAATTGGCTGCTGCTTTTTACCCGAGTTATCAGATTGGACATTGTTCGCCTTACAATGATTTTTAAGTAGTCCAGGCGGTTTTCTGTGAATATCTGTGTGACGGAGTGGTAACGAGGAGTATTTGTGAGGCGTCTCAAAATGTCATTGTACACAACAGTGATACGTCTCTTGGTCTCTCGAGTATAGTTAATCCAGAGGGAACACCCACAGATACTGTAGCGGCAGTTTCATGTCTCGGTGACAGAAGGATAACCTCCTTGCAGTCATGTTGTCATTTGAACATAGTTTATGTCTTCCGTATCTTTTAGGTCGTCCGTGATAACGTGACCCGAATACGGAAATTCGTGCACGAATTCCAGCCAATGATTTCTGAGGAAATTTGTGATTCTGCAATATGCTTAAGCGATCTCGGGAGCAGCGACAAGTATTGGGTCTTGGTTTTGTTATATAAGATATCAAATTCCACTGCATATTGGCGGCATGTGTCGCTGAGTCGTTGGAGACCTTTCACTGATGGGGAAATAAGAGCCATATCGTCGGCATGACAGGTTGTTTATAGTTGTTTCTTGATAGAGCAACCGATTGGGAGTGAGTTCGAACAGAATTCATTCAGGTCTCTCCTGTGGTGGTCATTTTTACATTTTGTGGTAGTCCAAAGTAAGGCATCTGCTGGTTGAACTATTGACCGCAACCTGGTTTCCGTGGTCATCCCAAAGTATCTGGTTTTCTGTTGGTTTTGAGAATACCAGTTTACAGCTGGTGGGCGATCAGTTAAGGGGCTCACGGTAAGGAGGGATGGGGTACTGAATGACACCTACAAAGATATGTGATGCAGCCAGAAGGTTGTAATTGTGTCCGTTCTATTTTGTACATAAGAATATGGGGAGATAGGGAGAAGCATTACATCGCTGATTTGGAGCGCATGATTTTGACAGAAGCGAGTAAGTTCGATATGAAATTGTTTTGTGGGGTGAGAATTAAGGTCCCCGATCATACAAATACGATCAGCAGGAGAACCGTGAATAATACTGTGTAAATCCCCTAGGATCATGCAGTATTGATCAAAATTATTGTTATATTCCAAGGGCATATAAATGTTAATTATTAGGATCTTAGAGTCCCTTATTGTCACTTGAAGCCCCAGCAATCTATCACACCTGTAGGTCATCACATTTACCATAATGTCTAACGATTTGTGGCACAGGAAAGAAAGGCCCCATTTCGGGAGACCGGCTACGATTTGATCTGTAACTTGCATCGAAGAGGCCGAGAAAGCTCTGAAGTCTTCATGTACTGAATCGCAGATGACAAGGTCATGTGGCCAGAAGGCGTTTGTTGCAGTGCAACGATGCCTTTGAAGTTTCTGCAGAACAAGAAAAAAAGGGTTATGACCCCCTTAGAAACCGACCAGGATGTTCTGATTTCAAGAAAAACCTTTCTGGCTGGGTGGGGACTCAATGGTAAAAATTTGATAGCCCTAGCTTCAGCTTCGAAAGTTTAAAGAAATGAGGGGATATGAAAAAGGGTTTATGACCCTTTAGAAACGGCCATCGAATTTTGGATTTTAACTAAACCCTTCCTGGGTGGGAGGTGAGTCTATGGTAAAAATTTGGTAGCCATAGCTTCACCTCAAAAAGTTGTAAAAAAATGAGGGGCTATGACCCCCTTAGAAACGGCCGTCAAAGTTGTAAGAAAATGAGATGTATAAAAAAAGGGGGGTTATTATCCCCTTATAAACGATCCTAAAATTTCAAAATTTATCTAAAATCTTCCTTGGGGAGAGGGAAGTCTATAATAAAAATTTGGTATCCCAAGCTTCAACTCCAAATGTTGTAAAAAATCAAGGGGTATGGAAAACGGAGGTTATGGCCCCTTTATAAATGGCCTTTGAATTTCGTATTTTGACTAAAACCTTTCTTGGGGGTAGGGGGTAAAGTCTATGGTAAAAATTTAGTAGCCCTAGCTGTAAATCCAAAAGTTAACAAAAAAATACATGGTGTAAAAAGATTTATGACCCCTGAAGAAACAACCCTCGAATTTCGGATTTTGACTAAAACCATTCTGAGGGTAGGCAGTGAATTCTATGGGTAAAAATTTAAAGTTGAAAAAAATTAGGTGGTATTAAAAAGGGGATTTATGACCCCTTAAGAAACGGCTCGTGAATTTCGGATTTTGACTGAATCCTTTCTGGGGGTAGGGGTGAAGTCTATGGTAAAATTTTGGTGGTCCTAGCTTTCATAGTCTGGGCGTATGTAACAAACAAACAAACAGACAGAAATTCCTTGTATATATATATATATATATATATATATATATATATATATATAATATATATGTATATATATTATGTATGTGTATATGTATATATATACATACACACACACACACACACATATATATATATATATATATATATATATATAATATATATATGTGTGTGTGTGTGTGTGTGTGTGTGTGTGTAGTGTGAGTGTGTGTGTGTGTGTGTGTGTGTATGTATATATATAAATATATAAACATACATAATATATATATATATATATATATATAAGGAATTTCTGTCTGTTTGTTTGTTTGTTACATACGCCCATATATATATATATATTATATTATTCTATATAGTTATATATATATAGATTATATTCTAGATATATATAGATATATATTTAGCTAATATCTATAATATAACTATATATATATATATAAGATATAGATATCTATAATAATTAAATATATTAGCGTATATATATATCTATATATCTAAGTATCGATATATCTATATTAATCTATATCTATATCTATCTATACTATATTACAACTATATATTAATATATATCTATAATATATATATATAAATATATTATTAGATAGATATACTTTATATATTTATATGTATATACTATATATATGATTACTATATTTATTTATTTAATATATATAATATAATATAATATAGCTTAGAAGATAGATTATAAGCTAATAGATCTAGATATATATATAGAATATATATATATAATATATATATATATATTGTTGTATATATATATATATATAATAATAGATATTAAATATATAAATATACTCTTTATATATAAATATATCTATAATCTGTAATAATTAATATATATATATCTATATCTATCATATTATTCATCTAATATATTAATATATCACTATATCATTATTTATAATATATATATATTATATATATATAATATCTATATATGAATAATATATCTATATATATTTATATATTTAAAACCGTTAGATTCTAATCTCGGTATTTCTATTTTAAAAAGGTAGCAATGAATCGTGCATATAAATAATCTATATATATAACTATAGTATCTATTATATATATATCTAATATATATAATTATATAAATATATTTATATATATTTATCTATCTATCTTATATTATATATATATTATTTATTATTTTATATATCTATGATATCATTCTATATCTATATCTATATCTATTCGTCTATATGTATGTAATATATAATATATATATATTTAGTTATATATATATTATATATAATTATATATATATTTTATATGTATATTATATATAATATATTATATCTTATATATAATCTATATATTAATATTATCTAATATATATAATACTATATATATATATATATATTATATCCATATAGATACGAAGATAGAATAGATATAGATATAGAATATAGATATAGATTATAGATATAGATATAGATATAGATTAATTAGTAGTTATATAGCTAATATATATATATATTATATTATAAGTTATATATATATATTAGATATATGTATAAATATATATATATATATATAGATATATATATATATATATACTATATATATATATATACATATATCTATATATATCTATATATATATATATATATATATATTATATATATATATATATATCTAGATATATAGAATGTATTATAATATATATATAATATATATATATATATATATATATATATATATATTACTAGATATATATTTAACCGTAAGATTCTAATCTCTGTATTTCTATTTTAAAAGGTAGCAATGAATCGTGCATCTAAGGCACTGGCAATATTCATTTCCTCTTACTCCAACAGTAACACGCCCCCCCTCTCTCTCTATTTCTCTCTCTCTCTCTCTCTCCACACAACATCTCTCTCTCTCTCTCTCTCTCTCTACCTGACTCTCTCTCTCTCTCTCTCTCTCTCTCTTTCCATCTCTCTCTCTCTCTCTCGCTCTCTCTCTCTCTCTCTCTCTCTCTCTCTCTCTGTCTCTCTCTCCCCACAACACACCCACCCCCTCTCCATTACCTAAGGCCATTAAATCAGACTCGTGAACTTACAAAAATAACATTTATTTAACAGCAAAGCGTAAACTAAATAACTCAGGTTCTTAACAGAATGATTAAATGAAATGTTGAACTCAGGCAACCCACTCCATATTTCTCCTACAATAACTCACATTACTTTAGTCATAAAACTGGGTAAGTCATAATACAGTCTCCATAGTAACACCTTGAGACACTAGTTAAGATCCCATATCAATTAAGTCACCATATTCAGTACCCCTTTCTCAGATCAGTTCCCCTTTTTCAGAATAGCCTATACAAAGACTAGAGAACACATCGATAAGCAAAGTTTATAAATCAAATCAAAAGGTCAAAGGAAATAGAACATCTTTAAAATAAATATTCAAAATACAGACAAGCCACACTTTTGGCCAAAAATAATTATGCTTACCTATTCAACACAGTATTCACAAACACTTTACAAAAGTACTATTCGAAGAAGCCATCTTGGCTTTTGCCACCTCTGTAGAGATCTCCCATCTTGGTAACCTTACATTCTCATTTTGTAGGGATGAAGCTCGCACACATGCACGAACTGACACACATTGTTCACACCCAGAAACCACCCAGAACCAGTTTCAAAAGACACCTCTATATCAAGCTCCCATAGCGACAGGACGTGGCACTGATCTGCTCAGGTAGCAACTTTGTCACGCCACCCAAAAAGATACATCAGCATTTCCTAAGCCGAGATGTCTGATCACTTGGACCACACTGTGTCTCCATGGGAAGTTAAATTGATGACTCCCTACATTCTAAGAAAGTCACAGCATCTCATATTACAACTGTCTTAAACATATTGTCTTAATACACCCCTCTTTTTATATAACAGGTGCTCGGCCACCCCGGAAGCTAGCACCTGCCTAGCCATAGCTCACATAAAACAGCTTATATGTATAAAACACATTGGCTGGCTCAAAAAACACCAAATATAAAAATAACTGCACGTCTTCGGCAGCACAGTGTCTATCACATATTATCTTGAACAGCCTGTATCCGTGCTATAACAACAGTTGACTGTAGTGACATTTTTTTACCTTGAATTTTCGATTCTCCCGTGTGTCTGCAACTGCAACTGCAACTGCACAGTCTTATGAAACACACTGTAGAATGCCAAAACGTCTCCCAGTGAAGAACAACTGACGACTTCCGTAGCCCAAAAGCACCGAAAACCCCGTAGACTCGTAGATTCTCTCGCATGTCGGCAACATCAGCAACATACATCTCTGTAGTAGTTGAAGGATGTCTTGCTGGCGTGGGGAAACGATGTTTAGAATATTTATATATATATATATATATATATATATATATATATATATATATATATATAATATATATATATATATAAATATTCTAAAAAGGTAATATATTTCCTGATTGAAAGAATGATAATTTGATGTCATAATCATGCCTCGCGGAGAAGAATTGACACTGAATTAAGCTTAAAATAATAAAAAACATGAGCTGAAATATTTAGATCATAAAAAAAGGAGAGCCGATGGCTACACCGTCTGATTGTTTAAATAGCTTGCCATCAACAATAGAGGCGGTGTCCCGCACTGCTAATCCTTAAAGAGGTTCAATGATGTCAATAATCACCCCCCCCCCCCTCACCCACCCCCACACGGGGATATTAAGAGACATTCCACATCTAAACTGGCCACTAATAAATTCGAGTCTTGTATTAAAATTTTTCTTTAAAAAAATGTAAGTTATTTAAAATAAAATGAATTTATTATTAGGCGTGTTGAAAGATGCCAAAATAGGCCTTACACACACACACACACACACACACACACACACACACACACATATATATATATATATATATATATATATATATATATATATATATATATATATATATATATACAGAGATAATTTAAAAACTATTCCCAGCTCGCACTTACCTTTCACCTTCAATTCGCCGGAAAATGCGGAAAAAAAGGTTGGAAAAGTCTCTGTACGGATATAAAAAAAACTCCATTTCGCTAAATCCTTTTGCTATAATACCCGATCTCATTTCATTTCGCTTTCGACTATAAAACAACAATTGACGCTTTTATTTTCAACGTCCAATTTTGAGAGAGGCGGCGTAGAAAATTTGATGATTTGTAAATTGCTAATAAAGCCCCATGAAATAAATGCTTTATCACAGTGTTTACATTTTAACGACTTCGACGACCTCCCAGCCGCCCTTTTTGATGCTGACTTTTTTCTTACTACTGATGAGTCGTGTTTCTCATGGTGAAATTTTTTACATTCCTTGACACGAATAGTTTCGCACACTTCTTATTATACACACTGGTTCATATACAGAACATTTTTCTCCCCATATTATGATTTTGACATAAGAGTCGATTTTCATGTGAATTTAACGTACAACCAAATTAAACACGCATTTATTTTTAACATGACTCCTGATGGTTTTACCGTTCTTAAGAAGTATTTTCAATAGACTTAAATGCATATTAGGGAAACTATGTTGGCAGATACGTTATTTGTCGTATAAGCTTAAATGAAAGTGGGATATCTATATTCCTAATGAATAACATCGTAATTTGAGAACAACCCTTATACTAGAATGCATGATAAATTCATTGTCAACGAGGTCTCTTCGAATGGTTATTTTTGATTTTGCGCCAAGATGATGGGTGAGGGAATGTGGAACTTAGGCGTGAAGGCCAGTACTGTGGTTTGTTTACGCAGCCGTCTAATAATACCAGAGGGCAAAAACATTCGATGAAAACAGTTTAGAACGAAACAAACGAAAGAAACTGTAATTAGAACATGTGCATTCACTTATAAAAGGAATACCATACCGTACCAAATTCAGCAAAAGAAAGCTAATGGACTAACAGTGAATAGAGCTAGGAAAAGCAATTTTCCGTCCTTTTCCCATTCTGTTTTGAATTTAATAGTCGGAGCTAGTTCATGGCATATTCAGCTTAGCGAGGAAACCCCATTCGCCAATTCAAGTTTGTTGTGGTCGCATTCAAACGATGTTCAAAATAAATCACACGAAAGTCTTGTTGACTCTCCAAGAGATAAAAGTCTCTCATTCTCGCTGTTTGGCTTTATCTGTCGTTTGATGAGGATTAACTTCTTTTGGGATGGCTTTGCTTAAATGCTGCCTCCGAGAGAATGTTTTCGTTTGGGGATTGCTTCGATATGAATATCCACTTTTAAATAAGATGCATTTACTGAGAATATTGTTTCTCCAGGTAGCCTTAATTTTCATATTGGATTGCCAAGGATGTACTTGACCATGGAATACCTTCTTTACCGTAGGATAAAGGGAATATTGTTCCACTTTAATTAACACTACTTGCGATCCTTAACCCTAACACCGAAAACGGCAGATAAACGCTGGCAACAGATCAATTCAAATGCTTGTTGTTCCCCTATAAAATCGTTTTTCAGTTACATAAATGACTTTGTATTTATAATATTGCAATTGATGTCAGTAAAGTTAGATTTGATATACTTTTCAACCAGTTATCTAATGCAAATATCGTCATGAAAAGAGACCTTGATGAAACAGCAAAGACTTATAAACCTTATCAAGTTGGTGATAGAGTCTATGTAAAAGTTCAAGCTAGAAAAGGTTTAAACTATAAATTAAACCCACTATTCGATGGTCCATTTCAAGTTCTAGAGGTATTGTTAGCCAACAGATTGAAGGTTAGAAACCTGACTTACCCAAATAGTGAACAGATAGTTAATGTATCTCAAGTCCGAGCATAATATATAGTTATGGCATGATGTTTTCAAACGATATTATTATTTATATTTTCATTATTTCCACTATTATCAATTATATTAACTTTACATTATGTAAATTATCACTCTAAATTTGAGTATGATTTTACAATCCATCTCCGTCTTTCAGGTTAATCATGAAATATGTATATTTCTGCATTTTCATGTGTGCTGCGGCCACGATCGCTATTCCTTGGGGAAGTTCCAATTTTCAGTTAGGACCTGGTACGATAATAGAACAAAGCGTAGATTTTTATCTATACACCAAGAATATGGTGATGGACATCACCATGGAAGCTATCTTTAAAACTGAAAAGAATGTCCTATCAGTTGAAAAAAGAATTGATGTAGTTTCAAGAGAATATAGAACCAATTGGGAAGAAATATTTTACAATTAATCATACAAGGCCTATATCACCAGTTTTATGACATGGCTAAACTTTTGTATAAGGAAGTTAATGATAAGGTACTAGAAACCAATATTAAAGTTAATGAGCTACGGAAATGGTCTATCTCTCATGATGTAGTAGAACGCAGGAATTCAATGTTGTTCGCTGCACTGAGTGGTTTAGGTGTATTTGGTTCATTAATAGGTATTGGTCTAGGTATAGCAAACTTCCTTCAATATCGGGTTGAAAAGCAAAAAGCTGAGCTACTAGAGGACATGACTTAATAGTTTCACAGTTAAATAAACAGTTACAAAATCTTAATAAAGTAGTATATGATTTAAATCAAGCTACAAGTCTTTTGTAACAGATGGGTGAAACCCAGTTATTAGTTACAACTTTATCTTATTATTATACGAAGATGTCACAGATGTATGAGAAAATCATTACCTTTGAGGAAAAAAACTAAAGATTACATTGAAGCTATCACTTTAGCAGTTAAAGGAGTTTTTTTTCACCACATTTGATGCCAATAAGGAACTTAATGCGAATCACTCACAATGCTCGAGACAGAATGGGTTGGAAACCGTTAGTACCACACAGATCAGAGTTTTAATAAAGCTTAATCTCTGTGGGGGTCGAACAGGGTAAAATCTTAATCTTTATTCCCTTTAATCCTTCTGATGCATGGGAGTCTTATTAGTAGAGTAAATATAGGGTTTAACCCCCAAAAAATTGCTAGAAAAGGTGTTTCGACTGTTTTTGGTTCTGTATGATGTGGGGAATAACATACTAAAAATCTACCAAAGTAAAGTGCAGGAAAGTTGTCAAATCAAAGATGGCGTCCAAGATGGCCGCCAGTGCATTAAAATGCAATTGGTTTCCTTAATATTTGCTATAGAATGATAAATATGATGTCTATACCTAGGTTTTTGGGGTCAAGGAATACAATGGAAGTAGTGAAATTGTCATTTGATTATCATAAAAACATGAAATCCAAGATGGCATCTAAAATGGTCCTTGACATACAAAAATTATCCTTGAATATAAAAATATTAAAATTCCAGTAAGTAATATATAATTTGCCCTAGGTTGGGCTACATATAATTAAAGAATGCATCACTTAGAATCAAAATAATTGTTTTTAGTTTTATCAGCACCTCAACATTCACTATCACAAAACTCCTATTGTTCATTGAAATAAATAAGTTTGCCACATACAGTATATTACTCTTGCTGCTCATCATCCTCCTCTTTAATGAATGTAACCTATTTTTATGGATTTTCACATGATTGTAACTGGCAATGTCCACACGCAGGTGTACATGGTAACCCACACACACTGCACCTACATCGTGGCGTTCCACAAGCAGTTTTGCAAATGAGTGAATCATCTTTAAAAGCTTGTCTGAGGCAGCACTTATATCTGGCATAACTGGTGTCAATTGACTGTCCAGTAACTTCCAACCTTAGTTTAACACATCCATGTCACTCTCTTTCCCAGTGCATACCATTATTTGGTAGTATTCTCTGAGAGAGTGAAATTTGGTGGAAGGTACAGTTGGTGGTAGACGTTCTGGTGCTACAAATGAATTTACTGATACAATTTTCTTGTACAAGGTACTAAGACACAAAGATGCCAGCGACTGAACACCCTTCATGCCAAGCAGGACAACCATTGCCCGGGTCCATTGTCTTCAATCAGTTTTTTTCCTTATGTGGGGAGAGGAACAGATCAGCACAGGATCGTATTACAGAAATGACTTTCACAAAAGTTTGAAAGACAGCCATTTTTCCAACACTAAAGATGCAGTATGTACTATCACATACAGAAAAGCCAAGAATGAAAAACAACTGGGAGCATAATTTATCTCCAAGGGCTGACTTAAGACTGTTGATATGAGTGTGGGATATTTACTTTTATCTGGAGCAACCTTGATGGCTGGAGCATCACCAAGAATTATGGCTTTATCTTTCTGCTTAAATGAGTATGTGAAAGTAGGCTGTCCAATCATATTTTCAATTATTTTCCTTCCAATCGACTCTGATTAGTAATATTCACCTTTGGATTCACTGCTATGCCATTGACTACATTTCGTAACGAGTTGTCTTCAGAGAAAGGTTAGCAGGATGCTAGCTTGGTCGTGATCTTTGTATGTCTGAAATATCTCTCTTCATCCTTGCATTGGTCAAATCTTTATGTTGCTCACTTGTAGTGTTGTAAAGGTTGATAAGTTCCTGCATTGCCCTGTTATACTCAGCAGTGATGGGAGCTGACATTGTCCACAATGATCTCTGCTCTTCTGTCATTCCACTTCCTCGTGTCAGTCCACCAGAAGTTTTTACTGACCTCATTAAAGTCTGTTCAATAATAAGATCAGAACTAAGGCCTGCCCAGTAACAATCAATACGATGAATCACACAAAGACCATTGGAGAATTTGTGAAACTTGTTTGAGTGAGTGTTCTCCAGTTGTGTCATCTCATGAACATACAAATGTGCAGACTTGAGATAACTGTAGTGGCCAGCTACAGCAAATACTGGAAGACAGCCAAAATGTAATAACCAAGACCCAGTACAATCTGCCATGATCAATGTTCTTACAACTGGCACTTTCTTTTGATAAATAAGGCTCAGACTACTTGTCTTTGACCTATCACCAACTTCTGTCTTTGTTTGTCTAATCCCAGCTTGATTTGTTCCAGTATATCTGATGTGATAACACTTTCCAATGATGTCTGACCTGACGACAATAACAAGTACATATCCTCACACTGAGCTACAAGTGATGTGAACTCTGAACTGTCACCAGTTAAATCTGAAACATTCATGTGGCCCAGAGACACTGTCACCAAGTAAGTCTGAAACAATCCTGTGGCCCAGAGATTTCTCTATAGGCAGGTGGCCACGGATAGCCCTTTGCACAGATTTCCCTGTCATCATATGTTCTACTGAGTTTTCACCATAAACCACCTGTAAACTTTCTTTCACCCCTGTACCATTCATGAAAGATCCAATTGCGCCCAGTAAGTTCATAAGCTCTGAAAGGAACCCAACAAAAGAATCATATCTTTCAAGTGGCTGTTCTGAGGTGTATCAAGAATCATCTCACTTGCTTTCCAGTACAGGGGCTGGTCAAATGTTATTATTGGTGTAATGCAATACGTTAATGCTTGCTTATGAATGAATGCTTATGAATGAATTCCAGTGTGGACAGAATACACCTCTTGTCACCTGAGCACAAGTCAATCATGGAAAGATACATAATAGAAGATTGACCTATGTGTTCATACCCCTGATTAATGATGTGCATCATATCCGACCAGTTTGGAGCTTCCTGTTTAAAGTTTAAAGAAAGTTCCCATAGGATATCTACAATTTGGTCACATTTCGTGGTTTCCAGAATTTTTTTTAACACTTTTTGATGTTTGATGTCAGTGGCACATGTTTAAACCTGAGAGGAAAGTATGTAGAATTATTACAATTATTGCACAATTATTTTGATCTGATATCATACACAAGCATTGATTTCCCCATAATCTCATTCCTTGACACACTAAACCTAGGTATAGACATAACATTCACTATTCTAGGGCAAACAATAAGGAAGTTGGCGGTCATCTTAGACACCATCTTGGATTCCATGGTGGTCTGATGATCAAATGAGAATTTCGCTGTTTCCATTGCATTCCTTCACCTCCGAACCTAGGTATAGGTATCATATCTTTCATTCAAGGTAAATAATAATAAAATTAATGGCATAATAATGTATTGGTGGCCATCTTGGACACCATCTTGGATTTGACAACTTTCCGGTACTTTGACTTTGGTAGATTTTTAGTATGTTATTTTCCACACCAAAAAGAAACAAAAACAGATGAAAAACCTTTTCCAGCAATTATTTTGGGGTAGGGTGGGAATTTTCAATATTTTTACCCGACTATATGTTTTGCAACCTTTTCCTGCTAGGTTCGGGCTTCCACTATTCCAAAGGTATCCAGTATAGGGCATTAGTTTTGTTGTTTAGGTCTAGGTCGTATATTACGATGACAAAACTCTTAATTGCTACACTTCTTTAAATTCTAAGATCTATTCAGTAGACTCTTTTGCTTTTAAAGACATTGACAGTCAATCATTTCTGCTTCAATTAATTCAAAATGGAACTTTTATGGAGGATGGAGATCGTTGTCTTATTGGTTACCATAATTATGAGAAAGACATATTCACACAGGCTAACTAATGGATCTATAATCAGCTACAATCGCCAGAAATTCGTTTTGTGGCCGGCAGGTGATGTACCAAGTGCTGATATTGGACTTTTAGTATGTGGATGCAACACCACCTGAAGGAGCTACAGTTTTGGATTGGATACCAGTACAAGAGGAATTACATTCTTCATGAATTCTCCATGGGGATCTCAAAACGTTACGTTCAGTATACCCGTATTCGACAGTGGCTTGCATAACATTACCGAAACCAAAATTGAGGGTCCCTTCCTTCATTTCAATGAATCACATATTAGTATTGACATTTTAGTATGACTTTGGGTACTAGCACTCTTATCACACACTTCGTAGGTATAGTAATGGTGTTTGGGTTACATATCAGAAGGAAAAGGCATAGTGATTTAAAGAATGGACGAAATGCTGAACTGTCTGACTTTGCCGTCGAGAGGAGTGCTACAATTAGTCTGCCTATATTAAGGTTCGCCTAAACTCGTGATGGCCACACGAGCGTTAGTTATTATTTTGATCAGTGGTCATGAAAGAGTCTTGGATGAAAAGGGTTGTGTGAGAAGTAGTATTTCTCATTGCAATACTATAATTCAATACTATTATAAAAAAATTTATGGAATAAACAATATAATATTGAAAGGTGATAAAAGAAAAGTCAACCAATGTTAATGGTTTTATTACGAGTACCATACATGTATTCTATTAATATGTTGGGCATATTTTATATATATTCAATGACATATACTTTACTAGATAATATACCCACTAGCTCTGTATGTATTTAACACTATATATATAATGTGTTAAAAACATACAGTACAAGTGGGTATATTAACTAGTCAAGTATATAATATATATATATATATATATATATATATATATATATATATATATATATATATATATATATATGTGTGTGTGTGTGTGTGTGTGTGTGTGTGTGTGTGTGTGTGTGAGTCCTAGGGTTATAATTGATAATATATTTAATATGTTCGTTGTGACATTTCTTGGAATGCGGAGAACAGAGCCGAAGCAACAACCCGAGAAAAGCTGATAAATGATTTCTGGGTGGTGTGATATGAAAAGTGCATAGAAAGGCGGGTCAATGTTCATGAGTTCATGGGTTTGTTCAAAGTGCCTTTGAGAAACTGGTTGTAGCCAGTAATATGAGGCGTTGTCGAAGTATGCATTCGTATGTACGTGGGCGCCTCTTCTATTCTTAATGATATCATTAGCCAAGTCTATGGGAAGACTTGCACAGAGATCCGAGAGAGAAAGGCAGAGCCACGATGGCAGTTGCCAAAGAGTTTTTGTTTATCAGTGAGTGAGAATCCTGGTTGGCAACGGACGGTTCTGCCGAGGGAATTGAGTGTTCTGGCAAAGGGGGGACCGAAGGTCTTGTATGGGAGAAGAGACAATTGGTGTGACTAAATGCTGTTTTAGACATTTTAATGTTGGGGGGTTAACTGAGTAGTTAGTCTGCGAGACTTGGATTATTATCTTTCCATTGTTAAATAAATAGTTATTTTTTATATAACTTTGACTCTCATTTTGATTACCTATTAGAATGGAGAGAAAGGGGCTGTCGAGAGAGAGAGCGCGGTCGCTTGGAGAGAGAGAGAGAGAGAGAGAGAGAGAGAGAGAGAGAGAGGGGTTGTGTGTGTCAGTTTGCCTGACGCTCGGGGTTCCACGTTTACCAAATAAAAACAAGATTCAATATCTGCGTTAACAGTTTGGTGGCAAGTGGTATAAGAGGTATTTTTTTATGCCTAGGTACGCTAATGAAGAGACAGGTGACCAGTTAAACGTAGAGGGATTATGATCATGTCACAGTTTTGTTGGCTTAGCGATAGTTTTCAATGTGGAATTGTGGAAAGTTATTAGATTATTAGATTTCAGTTACTAAGTGAGAGATAATGAGAAATATCCGTCCGGTAACTGTGGTAATGGGAGGGGAAGGATTTTTATTAGGGTCAGCATTTTGCCCAGAGCGAGATGCCTCAAGGAGCGGGGAACAGTCAGTTAGTACTGAGATGTTTGTGAGTGCATTCCCGAGACGATCTGCGTGTGTTATTAGTGTATCTTGCGCAAATTCTGGGGTTTTTTTTGTTCTCATTATGAAGTGGTGATTGTTAAAGAACATTTTTTTGGGGAGGGTTTTTGAAATAGTTCAGTGTAATGGGACTGGTTTAAGATGTCAAATTTTTTTCCCCATAGTAGCAGAAAGTGACGTGTTTTCTTTATTGGGGCGTGTTTGGAAAAGACGCATTTGTCTTTGTTTGGTGTATACGTGTTTGTGGATATTTTTCATGCATGCGAACTGTGCTTGGGTTGTATTTTGGCTTGGAGACAGAGCGCACACTTGTTCTTGTGGGCTCAGCAAATTTCTGCTAACTGGCGCAGAGAGGCATTGCAAGAGGCTACTACTGGCCTGCCTCGAGGGCATTGCTTACCGGGAGGGTACTGCTACTACTACTGGTGTATGCCGCGGGGGTATCGCTTGACCGGGGGGGTGTTCTAACGGGAGGGTGAAACTTTT
>NC_061088.1:42853205-42860705 GCF_015104395.2 Macrobrachium nipponense | reverse complement strand
GTTAATGTGAATGGGAGAAAAAGTGCCTATAAAAGGGGAAAGGAGGCCAGCTAGCCATTTAGAAATTTTGTAATTGAAAGCTCTGGCACATGAAACAATGGGTCTGAATGGAAGATTGCCTTTGTAAGTTTTGGGAAGGCCATAGAAGTAGGGGAGGTTAGGATTAATTACTTTAAATTTCTCTAATAGCTCGATACTCTTTTTGTCTTGGCCAATTAATCTTACTTTCCGAAAAAATTCTGTGAGGACTTTTTGGAAGGGATTTTTCGTCAGTATGTCGTAAGTGTTTGTGTCGCTTAGGAGTTGGTTGATTTTGTCGAGGCAGAAGTCTTTGTCCATTATTACGATTTTGCCGTCCTTGTCTGATCTACTTATTATAACATCTAACATTTCTATATATATATATATATATATATATATTATATATATATATATATATATATATATATATTATATATATATGATATATCTATATATATATATATATATATATATATATATATATAAATATATATATATATATATTATATATATAAATATATTATTATATATATATATCATATATATATATATATATATATATATATAATATTGCTACTTTCAAAATGCATATTTCCCCTCTTTGAAATGTCATGTAGAATTGTGCAACATTCTTTCAGATTCCTAGATAGCTTAGAGATAGGATGTTTTAAATGTGTGTTCAGATTTCGCATTACATATTGTAAAAGAATATATATATATGACATAGAATGTAAAAAGAGAGAGATTTTCTTTGTCCGTTCGAAACTGCGAGTGTTTTCCCTTTTATGTCAACACTTTGAGATTGGAGGGTCTGCGAGATCCGTTTGCTTTCCTAATTCTGTCAACACATTTGATAAGTGAGCTAAAATCTTCATTTGTGTTTTGGAGAATCTGTCATCGTATGTGATAAGACTTCTGCTTCGAGCGATTGAGTAGGGTACGTGTCTTTTTTTTTTAACAGGCTGGACTCATACGTGTATGTCTTTGATCAAAGCCACGTGCGATTACACATTTTTTATGTGAAGTTGCATAATATTTCGAAGTTTCTGGAAGCATTCGTGCCAAAAACATTTTGTGTCATCTCCTCAGTCCAGTTTTTGCAAGGGAAGAAGATTTCATTATATCTTAGAACCTCGAGGCATTATCATCTCTCTCTCTCTCCATCGCAGAGCACTTTTGATCTTAAAGTAACGTAATGTAAATTGGTCACTCGTAATTTAGAATTTCATGTTTGATATTTCTTAGAGTTTATTCAGTGTTATTTAGTGTTTTTGCGCCTGGTTTTTGTGAAAGTGTGATACAAGCTGCAGCCAGAAAGAAAGAAGTTGGTATACCAAAAAGGTAAAGTGTGTTATATTTTTATTAGTTGCAACTAATAACTAATATTTAATGGTTATGATAGTTTGGTAAGAAACTAATAAATAATAACAGATAGGAACTGTGGTTAACTAATAACTAATAAGAGATGGTTATGAAGGTTTGGTAAAAACTGATGGTTACAATGTTTTGAGTGAAAAAGACTTACACTTTTACACATTGCGTGTTTTTTGTGTTTTGTGTTTGTTCCGTTGTTTGTGCACTTGTTCATTTTTCTTATTGAAGTGTGCTTTTTTATTTTATATTTTCATTTGCATTCACAATTTAATTGACTTAGTTATTTTCATTGCTTAATCATTGCACATTTAATCAAATTTAACATTTGTGAATTAATTTGCATTTACTTAGAATTCTTTTCAAGTTTTATTATTGTTTAGCACTTGTGAATTAATTTCAAATTTTCAATTATTGCCTAACACTTTTGAATTTCAATTGAAATAATTTTCTTGAATTTCGTGATGAATTAATTTTGATTTAATTTTACTTAATTTGATTCAAGAATTAATTAAACTTTACTTTGTTTTTAAGTAACAGTAATTTTCCCTGATATTGGGAATTTTACTTATAAATTTTGAATTTAATAATAAATTTTTGTATTTAAAATTTTTATAAGTATTTCATTTCTAACCAGAATATTTTCATTTGATTATATTTATGTTAGGTAGAAACATAGAGTGTTAATTGGTCAGCTTTCCTTCAATTTACTTGAAGTGACTTAGAACTAGGGAAGTACTTAGACTTCTGAAATCAGGGAAATACTTAGACTTTTAAAGTTGTTGATGGAGTGATGCCCTTTGATTAATTTAATTACTTACAAAATTACCTCACACCTGTTTTGATGAACTTAGTCTGATTTTCTGCAATACTGGTAAGTTGTTAAGGGATCACTTTTGCCTTTAGAGTATTCAGTGGTTTAATACGTGTTATGAGGGTTCAGGTGAGGTAATAATTGGTGAGGTAATAATTGATGAATGGTAACCAGATACTTGGCACTTCGTAACATTGTATTAATGGTGCCCAGACCCGGGAAAGCAGATTTCATTATCACTCTAGAATATACTGGTGGTGTTAGGAATATATTTTTTTAGGAGAGTGACCATATAGTTTTTGTTTTGCATTTATTGTATTGAATTGTAAGTTGATAACTTAGAGGAAAATGGCTCAGTTCAAGGTTCAGGAATTTTTAGCAGCCCCTTCCATCCAAGTTTTATCTGAAACCACTCTGACTAAGGCACGGTGGAGCGCTTTAGCAGTGGCATGTGGTTATGTGTCTGCTAGTATGGTAAAGGCACAAATAAGATGTATTGCTATGGAATCATTGATAAACTCTGGTAGAATAACTGATGAAGATGAGTTAGAATTGGCTCAAGAGTTGTTGAATGTAGCACGTGCTGATATCATAAATAAGCAAGCAGAAAAGATATAGAAAAGTGATGCAGAGTTAGAGCTTAGACGCATTGAAGCAGAAGAGAATTTGATTAAGCTAAAAATGCAGGCTGAAAGAGAAAGAATGCAAGCTGAAAGAGACAGAATGCAAGCTGAAAGAGAAATAATAGACAGGGAAAAACAAGAAAGAAGAGAAAGATAAGAAGAAAAAGCAGCAGAAGAGGAAAGAGAAATTGCAAGACATGAAAGGGAAATGGAATTAATAAAAGCTAGATCCACATTACCTGTAACACTGTCTAACCCTAACCAAGGTAATCAAGACCCTGTATTTGATGTAGTGAGAGTACAGAAGTTAATCCCTAAGTTTACTGAAGAAACTCCAGATGAGTTTTTTTATCATTTTGAGTAAGTGGCATCAGGTATGGGATGGCCAGAAGATAAATGGTCAGTTTTCCTACAAAGTGTCTTGATTGGTAAAGGGAGAAGTGCTTATCTAGCCTTAACAGCTGATCAGTGTAAAGACTACAAGGTACTTAAACACAGTGTGCTACAAGTTTACCAGATGACCCCAAAGTACTACAATGAGAGATTCAGAAATTTAAGAAAAGATGAGAAGGGGACATTCTTAGATTATGCTTACAAAGTGAGAAGGTGTTTCAAATGTTGGGTATAAGCTGCTAAAGTAAAACCTTTTGATGAGTTAGAAGAGTTACTTGTTCTTGAACAGTATCTTAAGGGAATTTCTGAACATATAAGAGCCTATTTAAGAGAGAGAAAGGTGAAGAAACTTGACAAAGCTGCTACACTGAGTGGAGATTACAATATAAGCAGTAGTAAACGTAATTACAATGTCAAGTATCAGAGTCAACAACGCCCAGGTTTTAAGTCTTATCCAAATAACAGGAACAAATTTAATGGGAAACCTACAATTGATACTACCAAGAGTACACAAGATAATACAACTCAGCAAGCTAATGGGAAATCTTCATCCAGCTTTTCAAGACAGTTACAGAAACCTAATGTTGTCTGTTTCAAGTGTGGAAGAGTAGGACACTACAGTCAAGAGTGTTACTGGAATTAACAGCAGTCAAAACCAGTTGGTCAAGTTGTAAAAGGCGACCAGGTGAAACAAACTACGAAGAGCAGTGTGGGAAAGAATCATACTCCAGAGAAGAATGAAACTAAACAAGCTGAATGTTTAGCAACCAGTGGAACTGTTACCATATATCTATGAGGGTATGCTGTCAACTTAAGAAGGAAGTATGCAGGTACCAGTCAAGCTATTACGTGATACAGGGAGTAACCATAGTGTAGTAGTACATGGTTCTCACCCTCAGTTGGAGAAGAGTCTCACAGGAGATTCAGTTATTTTGAAGGGTATAGGAAGAGAGGAAGGAACTCCTATATGCCGCTTACACCTGTCATATGAATTGGTGACGGGGAATGTTTATTTTGCTGTAAAGGACTCACTGGCTGTGGAAGGTGTACATGTTCTGTTGGGGAATGAAGTTGGAGGTGCGCCATTTATTCCTGGTTCTGTAGTGACAGACAAACCATTGAGGATTAGTCCTACAGTAGAGTTGGAGAAGAATAACCCCCACCTGTTTCCTAGTTGTGTAACTACCAGAAGTATGAAGAGGACTATGACTGCAAGTGAAGAAACTGAGGATTTACACACCCAAGAAGGATCAAGTGAAGGATCTTTGTGCCTAGAAGAATTGTTCCAGGGAAGTGAAATTTCCCATAGTGCTGACCAAGAAGAGATTTCCCAAGAAGATGAAGAAGATGATGACGATGAAGAAGAAGAACCTGATGTTCCTGAAGAGACTCCGAGTAGTCAAAGTGTTACTGAAGACAGTAGTGAAACTACAGTAGCTGAGTTAGCTGATATTGAGAATTCAACCCTTGAAGTTGGTCAAGTGACAAGAGAGAAGCTGATGGACTTGCAGAAGAAGGATGCATTGTTAACTGATTTGTTCTTCAGAGTTGTTGATCGAGAAGAGATGCAACAAACTCCTACCTGTTACTATCTGAAGGAAGGTTTGCTGATGAGGAAGTATAGACCTACAGATATACCAGGAGATGCTGTATGGGGCGAATATCATCAAATTTTGATTCCATATCCATTGAGAAAGCAAGTGGTTGCAGTAACTCATGAGTCTGGACATATGGGAATCAGGAAGACTGTGGAGAAGATTATGAAATATTTTTTCTGGCCTGGACTTCACTAAGATGTTAGCAGGTTTTGTCGTGAGTGTCATACCTGCCAGATAGCTGGAAAACCGAATGAAACCATCAAGAAAGCCTCCCTACAACCTATAGAAGTTAGAGGAGAACCCTTTAGCAAAGTGATTATAGATATGGTTGGACCGCTGCCAAAGACAAAGAAAGGAAATGAGTATTTGTTAACATTAATGTGTCCTGTGACAAGATATCCAGAAGCAATCCCTGTCTGAAACATATCTGCCAAGATAGTTGCTGAAAAACTTGTAGAATTTTTCTCAAAGTTTGGGATACTAGAAATAGTACAAAGGGACAGAGGAACAAACTTTACTTCAAAGTTATTCCAGGATGTGATGAATTTGTTAGGAGTGAAACAACAGTTATCCTTTGCCTATCATCCAGAGACTCAAGGTGCCTTGGAAAGGTTCCATCAAACATTGAAAAGTATGCTGACAAAGTATTGTTCTGAGTCAGGAAGGGAATGGGATGTTGGTTTACCATTAATGTTGTTTAAAGCTAGGAGTGCTTATCAAGAAAGTATGGGATGTTCACCTAATGAGATGATTTTTGGACGAGAAGTTAGAGGATCGTTGAAGATTCTTGCAGAAAATTGGGAAGAAAATCAAGAGGAAAGCCAAGGAGAGTATGTGAAGAACTTAAGGAAAAGGTTGAAAGAGATTAGAAAATTCTCTTTAGAAAACTTGAAAATGAGTCAAGAGAAAATGAAAAGGAGATTTGATGTTGAGACTAAGCTAAGAAGTTTTAGTATTGGTCAAGAAGTGTTAGTGTTCTTACCAGTCAAGAGGTTTCCCCTCACTAATAAATTTCAAGGTCCTTACAAGATAATTCAGAAGTTAAGTGATAGAACTTAAGTGATTGAAGCACCAGAAAGAAGAAGACAAAGGAAGATACATGTGAACCTCTTGAACCCTTATTTCTCAGAAACTAAAACTGAAACTGTGTCAGTAACCCAAGCAAATTTATCCACAGAAGATGATGATGGCTACAAATTGGGAGCTGCAAGCAAGATGAATAATTCTTCAATTTTGGAAAATTGGAAGGATAAACTGAAACATCTGAGTGTTGAACAAGGTGAAGACTTAAGTGAAGCAATTAGAAGTTTTCCAGAATTTTTTTTCAGATGTGCCTAGACGTACTGATCTGACCAAGCATGAAATCAAGATTCAAGAAGATGGAAGACCTTTCATGCAAAGAGCCTATCGCTTATCACTGTATCATCGAGATGTTTTGAAGAAGGGAGTTGAATATTTGCTGCAACATGGATTAGCAGCACCCAGTTCAAGTCCCTTCAGTTCTCCATGTGTGTTAGTGAAGAAACCAGATGGTTCATTTAGGATGTGTACTGATTATAGGATGCTGAATTCTATCAGTGTGGCTGATAATTATCCTTTGCCTCTTATAGATCAGTTGCTTGATAATATTGGGCAAGCCAAGTTTGTTTCCAAGATAGACTTGTTGAAAGGATATTATCAAATTCCCTTAGATGAGAATGCCAAGTTGCTGTCAGCTTTTATTACTCCATTTGGACTGTATCAGTATACTGTTCTGCCGTTTGGTCTGATGAATGCACAGGCAACATTTCAACGAGTGATGGATCAACTGCTAGGATCAATAGAAGGAGTAGGTGTATACCTGGAGGGCATCGTGATTTACTCTACAACGTGGGAAGAAAAACTGAAGATTCTGAGGAAAGTTTTCAAGAAACTTCAAGAAGTAGGATTAACAGTCAACCTAGAGAAGAGTGAGTTTGGCAAGGCAACTGTACAGTATCTTGAGTTTGAAGTTGGGAAAGGCCTTCTTGCTCCAGTAAATGCTAATGTAGAAGGTATCCGTAAGGCTACCCCACCTACTACCAGGAAACAGCTACAGAGATTTTTAGGCATGGCTGGATTTTATTGTTGTTTCTGCCCAAATTTCTCAGCCGTAGTAGCTCCCTTGACAGACTTAACTAGTCCCAAAGCTAAGTTTATTTGGACTCCAGAGTGTCAAGAATCCTTTGAGAAGGAAAAAGCCATTTTATCTTCAAGACCAGTACTTCAAGCTCCAGACTTCGACAAGAAATTTGTGATACAAGTTGATGCGTCGGACTGTGGCATTGGAGCTGTTCTACTTCAAGAAGATGAAAATAATATCTACCATCCTGTATGCTTCATGTCTACAAAATTGAAAAAACATCAGAAAGTATATTTGACAATTGAGAAGGAAACTTTAGCCTTAATCACCACATTGAAAAAGTTTGAAGTGTATGTGAATAGACCTAGGAATGAAGAAATTTTAGTGTTGTCTGATCACAATCCACTGTCATTTATCCAGAGAATGAAAAACCATAATCAAAGACTGACCAGGTGGTCTTTGTGCCTGCAACAGTATAACTTAAGAGTGCAGCACATTAGTGGCAAAAACAATGTAGTTGCTGATTATTTATCTCGTTGCTAATTGTTGGATTCAACACAGTAATAAAAAATTTTCTGG
>NC_061088.1:42820705-42848205 GCF_015104395.2 Macrobrachium nipponense | reverse complement strand
TTGAACCAAATCCTCTCCCCTTCCATCATCATTTCTGCATTTTTCCCTTCTCACCATTTCGCCTTAGATTCTTTTGAATCATTTCGTCTGGTTATCTGGGAAATCGCTCCTCACTTCACTGCACCGACGTTTGTTGTTTCCTCCTTTTCCAGTTTATCAGATGTGTCACTTATGTTTCGGTCTCCGATATCATTTATTCATTTTCTTTATTTCTCTCTTTTTAAGATCTTTCTGTTTTATTGTTAATCAAATTCTGTTCTCAACGGCTCTCCGCAAAAGGACATTTCTTTTATTTATAAATGTTGACAACATAACCTAAATACAATTGGCCTGTTTATTTTCGAATCTGGATTGCAGATACAGCACAATTTGAAGGGTGATGCAAGAAAACTCTTCACTGAGACCTAATCCATGGATAAATAACTATGCAATCAACTCAGATACCAAACAAATTGTATCCCCTTGAAATCGAAGTGAAATTTCATTTGTCAAATGAATTTAACCTGCACCTTTATTTATATTAATAAATAAAATACACATGCACTCACCTCTCTCTCTCTCTCTCTCTCTCTCTCTCTCTCTCTCTCTCTCTATATATATATATATATATAATATATTATATATATATATATATGACTGGTAAAGGTGTTCTGTAACAACAGAATTCCATCTAATAAAAGGAGCCCATAAAAACACCAAAATGTAGAGAGAAAAGTACTATATTTCAGAGACTGCTGTCTCTCTCTTCAGGTATATGAATGAGAAAAGTTTACAGAAAAGGTAGTATTTATACCAAGAGATTCGTCCACAAGTAAGCCAATTTAGGTCACCCCCGCTGATAATCTTCCTTTAATCTTCTTAAGCGTTGGTTGAATGAACACTGCGTCGACGATGTCTGATGTCCAATTCCCTTTTGAGATGTTCATTACCTGCTTCTCTTTTATTAAGGCCGATTCCATCATTTGACTCTTGTACCGGCAGTTGCTGCTATAAATTACACGTGACATATTCCAGTTTATTCTATGGTTATGTTCATTTATCTGATTGAAAATAGCCGAGTTCTGTTGTCCATACCTAACTGACCGTTTGTGTTGTATTAATCTCTGGGGAAGTGATTTACCTGTAAATCCGATGTAAGATTGGTCACAGTCCTGGCATGGGATCTCATATACCCCCGAGTCTTTGGGCGATGTCTTTTGTTGGACGTTAATCAGGGATTTGGCTAAGGTATTTGGGTAGGTAAATGCAAAAGGGTTGGATTTCCAAGGGTGTGAGTTACTCTCTTAATCGTCTCCAGGTGGGGAATTTTTATTTTATTGTTGGGTGTGTCTCTGGTCTTGTCTTTAGGGGGTCGGTAGAAAATTACGTTTGCTTTTTGAATTGCTTTCTCAATTATATGGTCAGGATACTTTAAAGATGAGAGTTGCTTGCGAATTAGTTCAAATTCTTTTTCCAGGAAATCTGGGGAACAAATTCGTAAGGCTCTTAAGAATAGGTTGCTAGCTAGACTTATCTTGATAAGTATTGTCATGATAGCTAAAGTAGTGAATATATGAAAGTGAGAACGTTTTGGTTTTTCTGTATATGGTTAAATTTTGTATTCTGTCGTGTCTCTGATTATTAAAACATCAAGAAAAGGAATTTTGTTGTCTGTTTCCCATTCAACTTTAAATTTGATGCTGGGCACTAATGCGTTTAATTTTGAGAGGAATTCATTAAAATTACCCCACTTATTATCCCAAAATGTTAGTATGTCATCCACGTATCTCATCCACAGCATGTTTTTGGGTTTTATTGCATTTATTACTGTAGTTTCAAAGTATTCCATGTACAGATTGGCTAAAATAGGACTTAAAGGACTACCCATACTACACCCGAATTTTGCTTGTAGAATGATTCCCCGAATGAAAATACGTTATTAGATGCACATAATTCAACTAACTTTATTATTTTGTCAAGTGCCAAAGGGAAATGATCTGAATAGGGGGATAATTTTTCCCTTAAAAACTGAAGAACGTCCTGTACTGGTACTTTTGTGAATAGGGAGTCTACGTCAAGGCTTAAAAGTTTTATGTTGTGAAGTGGTATATGTGCTTCTCTGAATTTGTGACAAAAGTCTTCCGAATGTTTGATGTGACTGGGAGAAAAAGTGCCTAAAAAAGGAGAAAGGAGGCCAGCTAACCATTTAGAAATTTTGTAATTGAAAGCTCCGGCGCATGAAACGATGGGTCTGAATGGAAGATTGTCTTTGTGAGTTTTGGGAAGACCATAAAAGTAGGGTAATTTAGGATTAATTACTTTAAATTTCTCTAATAGTTCAATACTCTTTTTGTCTTGGCCAATTAATCTTACTTTCCGAAAAAATTCTGTGGGAACGTTCTGGAGGGGATTTTTCGTCAGTTTTTCGTAAGTATTTGTGTCGCTAAGGAGCTGGTTGATTTTGTCGAGTGGATGGCTATCATGAATCTGCGGGGAACAGGATATTTCTTATGAAGGTCAGTTAAAGCATTTAGTAACACTCCTTTTAAACATATCTCTTCACGGCTGTAGTTTTTGTCAGATATGAATTTATCAAAAGCCACTAAGAGAAGCAGGTAATGAACATCTCGGGAAAAACATTTGGACATCAGACATCGTCGACGCAGTGTTCATTCAACCAACGCTTAGGAGTGTTACTAAATGCTTTAACTGACCTTCATAAGAAATATCCTGTTCCCCGCAGATTCATGATAGCCATCCACTCGCTAAAAAAGTTAGATGTTATAATAAGTAGATCCGACAAAGACGGCAAAATTGTAATAATGGACAAAGACTTCTACCTCGACAAAATCAACCAGCTCCTTAGCGACACAAATACTTACGAAAAACTGACGAAAAATCCCCTCCAGAACGTTCCCACAGAATTTTTTCGGAAAGTAAGATTAATTGGCCAAGACAAAAAGAGTATTGAACTATTAGAGAAATTTAAAGTAATTAATCCTAAATTACCCTACTTTTATCTTGGTCTTCCCAAAAACTCACAAAGACAATCTTCATTCCACCAAGACCCTCGTTTCATGCGCCGGAGCTTTCAATTACAAAATTTCTAAATGGTTAGCTGGCCTCCTTTCTCCCCCCCTTCCTTTTTTAGGCAGCTTTTTCTCCCAGTAACATCAAACATTCGAAGACTTTTGTCACAAATTCAGAGAAGCACATATACCACTTCACAACATAAAACTTTTAAGCCTTGACGTAGACTCCCTATTCACAAAAGTACCAGTACAGGACGTTCTTCAGTTTTTAAGGGAAAAAATTATCCCCTATTCAGATCATTTCCCTTTGGCACTTGACAAAATAATAAAGTTAGTTGAATTATGTGCATCTAATAACGTATTTTCATTCGGGGAATCATTCTACAAGCAAAAATTCGGGGTGTAGTATGGGTAGTCCTTTAAGTCCTATTTTAGCCAATCTGTACATGGAATACTTTGAAACTACAGTAATAAATGCAATAAAACCCAAAAACATGCTGTGGATGAGATACGTGGATGACATACTAACATTTTGGGATAATAAGTGGGGTAATTTTAATGAATTCCTCTCAAAATTAAACGCATTAGTGCCCAGCATCAAATTTAAAGTTGAATGGGAAACAGACAACAAAATTCCTTTTCTTGATGTTTTAATAATCAGAGACACGACAGAATACAAATTTACCATATACAGAAAACCAACGTTCTCACTTTCATATATTCACTACTTTAGCTATCATGACAATACTATCAAGATAAGTCTAGCTAGCAACCTATTCTTAAGAGCCTTACGAATTTGTTCCCCAGATTTCCTGGAAAAAGAATTTGAACTAATTCGCAAGCAACTCTCATCTTTAAAGTATCCTGACCATATAATTGAGAAAGCAATTCAAAAAGCAAACGTAATTTTCTACCGACCCCTAAAGACAAGACCAGAGACACACCCAACAATAAAATAAAAATTCCCCACCTGGAGACGATTAAGAGAGTAACTCACACCCTTGGGAAATCCAACCCTTTTGCATTTACCTACCCAAATACCTTAGCCAAATCCCTGATTAACGTCCAACAAAAGACATCGCCCAAAGACTCGGGGGTATATGAGATCCCATGCCAGGACTGTGACCAATCTTACATCGGATTTACAGGTAAATCACTTCCCCAGAGATTAATACAACACAAACGGTCAGTTAGGTATGGACAACAGAACTCGGCTATTTTCAATCATATAAATGAACATAACCATAGAATAAACTGGAATATGTCACGTGTAATTTATAGCAGCAACTGCCGGTACAAGAGTCAAATGATGGAATCGGCCTTAATAAAAGAGAAGCAGGTAATGAACATCTCAAAAGGGAATTGGACATCAGACATCGTCGACGCAGTGTTCATTCAACCAACGCTTAAGAAGATTAAAGGAAGATTATCAGCGGGGGTGACCTAAATTGGCTTACTTGTGGACGAATCTCTTGGTATAAATACTACCTTTTCTGTAAACTTTTCTCATTCATATACCTGAAGAGAGAGACAGCAGTCTCTGAAATATAGTACTTTTCTCTCTACATTTTGGTGTTTTTATGGGCTCCTTTTATTAGATATATATATATATATATATATATATATATATCCACGTGTATGTATATGTTTATCCTTATAGCATATGCATACACACACACACACACATACACACACACACACATATATATATATATATAGACTATATATATACTATATATATATATATATATATATATATATATATATATATATATATATATATATATATGTATACTATATATTTATATTATATATATATATATATATAATATATATATTATATTATATTATATATATAATATAATATATTTATTATATATATTATATTGCGTTTTAGAATGTATATCCATCCCAGCATTGTTATGTTATTGTAGTATAGTAAATGTTGCATGTTCAGATTTCACAAAAATATATTTTAAATAACGTATATGAGAAGAGAGAGCTTTGTTCAAAACCAGATGTTCAAGTTTCATCAGTCAATTAGCTTGTGTTGACAACTAAGCGAGTCATGTATCAACAGTTAGTGGGGAAGACTCCAGTTCTTCATCTTGTTTTGCAAAATATGTCATCATAATAAGGTAATCCTCGTGTGCTTCGTTTTTTTTTAATACCAAAAGCATTTAATTCGCCTTTGTTTTATCCTAAGCACTTGACAATCTTAATGTTACGTTATATAGCTTCTAGAACGTACTTCAATCAATCACATCATTGTTGTATTTCGGCCCCAAAACGATTTTGCATATAGTCTCGTGAAGCATTTTCAGGAAGTAACATTACTCTTTCTTTCTAGAAAATTACACGGCGTCATTTAGTTTTGCACTTTTGAACTGAAGATACAATTCATATTCATCTTAGACAAGAGACCGTTCGAGCTGGTTCTCTCTCTCTCTCTCTCTCTCTCTCTCTCTCTGTCTCTGTCTCTGTCTCTCTCTCTCAATCTCTCTCTCTCGATCGTGGGATTTTTAACTTGTAAAGTTCTGTTAAGATTTTCTACTTAGTCACTCTTAGTGTCTTTTAATTTCTTATGGAATTGCATTGGTGAAATCTGAAGATATTATAATAGTGTGTAACAGAAGCATATCAAGTGTTTTTATTGAATTTTGAAACTGCAGCATGTGAAAAGGTACTATGGTAATTTTGCATTCATGAGTCGACTAAAAATGCTTAAAATTACTTTGTGAATATATATATATATTTTTTTCATATTTTGATTTTATGTGTTTTGTGAATTGCATTCACAATTTGTTTAATTAACTATATCTGATTTCACTCTTTAACACTTGTGAATTAATTGGCATTTTCTTAGATATCTTTCCAAACATAAATTTTATATCTTGATAAATTTATCTTTTTATTTATTTTTGCTTCATAGTTTAATTCAAGAATTAATTAAATCTTGTTTTTGTTTTCAAGTAATAGTATATCATTGCTACAAAGTAAGACTGTGAATTCTACTTATAAATTTTGAATTTAAAAATAACATTTTTTGTATTTAAGGATTTTACAATAGTGTTCCATTTATTTACCACCAGTGATAGAATTAAATTTGTGTACATGCTAAAGTGCTTGGTTATGCTGTTTCTAAGTTAAAGTTGTTTGATGGAGTGATGCCCTTTAATTAACTTAAGCCTAAATGAATACCTCACACTTGTTTTCATAAACTTAGTCTGATATCTCACATATTTGACATACCTTAGTGTATTTAAATGTTGAGACCTAAAATGTTTAATAAGCATTTTAAGTGATCACTGTTGCCTTTTGTCTGTTATGAAAGCTCAAATATCCAGCTGCTCTGAGGTAACTTCGAATTCTACGATTTGTAAATGTAATTACCAGATCATTGGAAGGCTTCGGCACAATATATATACATATATATATATATATATGTATATATATATATATATATATATATATATATATATATATATATATATATATATATGAATAACTTGATCACGAAGTATATAAAACGTGATGCTATGTATGAATAATGGTTTTTGCCACGAAGGAAAAGTGAAAAGCGATATAGCCAAGCACTTTCGGCCTAGTGCGACACTTTACTCAGGCACAATTGATGGCACAGAGGAAAAACATAGTCAAAGTAGGCTTAATATCCAAACTGACATTACAAGATTAGCAATAAGGTCAATTTCACTCTACAGAAACGAGGAAACGCCTGAGGGCAGGATAAGCGAATTTTTAGGCAGCCACACCTTGGAGGATCACACACATGTTCAACATATGAATCATCCAGAAAGTAATACATTTTGAAAAAATAAAAAGGCATATACAACTTATTACTATGAGTAATAAGTTGTAAATGCCTCCTTGTTTTTTCAAAATGTATTGTTTTCTGGATGAATCATCTGTTGAACACGTGCGTGATCCTCCAAGGTGTGGCTACCTAAAAATTCACTTATCCTGCCCTCAGGTGTTTCCTCGTTTCTGTAGAGTGAAATTGACCTTATTGCTAATCTTGTGATGTCAGTTTGGATATTAAGCCTACTTTGACTATGTTTTTCCTCTGCACCATTAGTTGTGCCTGAGTAAAGGGTCGCACTAGACCGAAAGTGCTTGGCTATCTCACCTTTCATTTTTACCTTTATTCATATACACATACACACACACACTCATTTATAAATAAATATATATATATATATATATACATATATATATATATATATATTATATATATATATATATATGTGTGTGTGTGTGTGTGTGTGTGTGTGTGTGTGCGTGTGTGTGTGTGTGTAGGTTTTTGTGTTTGTGTGTGTGGGTGTGTGTGTGTGTTGTCAGTCTTGGTCAATGCGTGACCAAGACAATAAAAGCACCTTTCGGCAGATAATAACCTTCATTTAAACTTAGCATTCACACTCTTCTTCAGTTAAAGATAGATTTCTCAACAGTTATGTAATAAATTACAATTTATAAGCATTGTGAAATTCCTCATCCATCCTCATCCATTATTCACATCCTCGGCGGATATCCTGCCACCTTTCAAGTTTTACCTGTTCTATGACTCGCTTCTCTTAATCTCTCATCATTCATTACACATGACCCCCAGAGGCCTATATCAATCAACTATTTCCATTCTTCCACCTTCAATACAAATGTTCATTGCTCCATCGTCCTCAATTCCATCTGCTCTTCTAGGCCTGTTTTCTCTACCATTCACCTTCATCTCTCCGTGCTTGCGGACTCTTCGACACCTTTCGCGTTCAAACACTTTCACCCGTCTCTGCAAGTTCTGTTCATTACCACCAATTAACTCCGTAACGTCTGCAAACATCAGCTACTCCATTCTCCATATCGACTCATGTTCTCTCATCCAGCAACCGCTGGCTTTTCTCAGAAAGAAAATTCCTGGAGACAACGTTTTGAAATCGAAGGTTAATTTTTCAGTAGGGAAACAAGACGTGGTAGAGGTTAAGACGCCTATAACCTGATTCTTGCATCACAGTCATGAAAAGCCTTCATAAACACGTAAACAAACTTGCCTGTATACTTATGTTTATGCATGTGTATTTGGCATTCATCAGAAATTATGTACAGCGTTAAGGTTGCGAATAACTAAATAAAAGTTTTTGCCAACACTATATCCTTCACGATTCAGGGGCAAAACCTGTACTGTGGAGGAAAAGTTCGGATACTTATATGGAATAACGACGCCACCTGGGTAAACGAAAGCAAAAATTTACTTCCATCCGGGGCACTCCACCGAGAACAGACGCGGAATTATGTCATACCAAAACGTAAATAAGCAATAAAAACGCGACCAAGCTCGTGAAACCGGCAGCAGCTTAAACATCTTCGTCTAAAGGAGTAGTACAACTGCCAGTGAGACAATCCGTATCGCTGAGCTTCGTGGGGAATAGAAGTTATTAGGCTATAGCACTGTGAGCAAAAGCGGCTGAAGGAAGCGCTTACGTCATACGGGAATCCTTGTTACGGAGGAGCAGGAGGAGGAAGAGGAGGAGGAGGAGAGGAGGAGGAAGAGGAAGGTAAGGAGGAGGGGGAGGAAGAGGGGTAGGGGGAGGATAGAGGCTCTTGAGAGGTGCAGGACGGCCAACAACTGACGATTTTAAGATGAAGTCTTTTTCCGTTTTACGTTTTGGGAGGGCCGTGAATATTTTATTATCAGGAAGAAGTTCCATTCCTAATGTAAGAGACACGCTCGAACTCCGTAGGGGAGTGCCCGAGGGAGAGAAGGGGACCCAGGGTAAAGATGAAGGAGGCATTAGACTAGGGGAGGGGCCTGATGGAGTCTTTGAAGACCGAGGGAAAAATATTGGAGGGGAGGCAGAGAGAGAGAGAGAGAGAGAGAGAGAGAGAGAGAGAGAGAGAGCAGCAGCATGCTAGAACGAGAACGAGGGTGGTGAAATTAAGAGCTGGAAGTAAAGTGGGACTTGACAGTAAACGGGGATTCAGAGAAGGCGAAATTAAAAAGAAGCAGACGAGCTTCTAGGACTTTCAGGGAGAAATGAGATTGAAGACAACAATTCTATAGCAAACAATGAATAAACAATGGCTTCAATAACAGTTTTAACGTACAAAGTAAGCAATATACTGGATTTTCATCTATTTCCAGAGCTGTGAACTACTGTAAACAGACTCCTAGATCTTTCTCTGTAGCTCTTTCAGTACGGAGAAGAAGACGGCTCTTGCAAGGCCAGGAAAAATTTTGTATTCAAAATGCGATCCGGAAAAAGAACAGACATTACGTCTCATTAACACTATGTTTGCCGAGCATGAGTCATAATCTTTAATGAATCTGACGTCGATATTTTGACGTTAATATTTGTATCTAGGTCTTACATAGTCAAAGCTCTCAGCTCTATCTATCTATCTATCTATCTATCTATCTATCTATCTATCTATCTATATATATATATATATATATATATATATATATATATATATATATATATATATATATATATATATATATATCTCAGCAGTTACTAAATTTGGTAATAAAATAAGAAGTATTTGAAAATATATTTGTATAGTAACCTTAGTAAAGTGAGCCGTGACAAGATTTTCTTATTTATTAAGCATTACAAGTTTAATGATAATTTGAATAAAGAGGTGAATTTTGAGAATGAAAACCATTCACAATGTAATAATCACGTAAGCAGCGAGGAAAACAGTTTATTACAGATATAACCATTTTTCTTATGGACAAGAGCAATGAACTATAACGTAATAGGAGTTTCCTGACGGTGAATCTGTCTTGCCTGATGAACATTTGATGTTACAAACATGGTTTTTACTACTGCACGATCGTTGTGATGAACGCATTTTAATGTAAATATGCGTCAACAATTTTCAATTTTCAGACACGGCTGTTCTTGGTTTTTGACATTTGTACTCCTAATAATGATATTGATTGTCCTACATATTCTTTAGAATTTTGTAAGTTTTTAAAACCACAATTTGCATTTAAGTCATTTTCAGTCTTTTGCAGGACAGTAGAATTTTTTAGGGACATTACCTTATTTATTAATATTGAATCTACAGTTAATTGGTATGGTTGCAATAAATTAGCAGTACTAACTACTATGCATTTTTGTACTGTTACTGGTGCATCTTTGTTATCTGCTTATAAACTAATCGCTGTCTCAACGACATTGTTGTGTTACCAGCAATGCGGGAAGTAATAGTTAAAGGATTTTTTTTTTTTTGCCTTCACACTCCTCTAACTCATGTTCAGATTCAGAAACATTTGTTCCGGATATTATTTTTGTCGGTGACTCCATGAATATTTCATCCGTTTCAGGAATAAACGATGCGGTTAAGGATGAAACAGTATCCCGTGTAGTTACAAGTTCTTAAAACACTGGATCAGAATGAATCATTTTGATGGCAGTATTCCTTTTGAGTGGAAAGTGTTAATGTCATGGTTTATCACCCACCGAAGTATATTTCATTCAGTTATTAGTAATAAGTAGATTTATTATAGGTTTTAAATCACATAATAATTTGTTTTGATAAATTATACACAAAAATACCCTGGACGTTGGGGTATTTCATCATGCAATGCAATAATGATTGTTGCTAGAAGAAATCAGGTTCCAACTGTGGAAGGCGAACAGTTTCTCAGACCAATTAACATTTAGTCATCCACCAAAATTCTAGGGAGAGAGAGAGAGAGAGAGAGAGAGAGAGAGAGAGAGAGAGAGAGAGAGAGAGAGAGAGAGAGAGAGTCAATTTACAAACCTGTTATATAAGTGCCATGATGTTTGGAGTAGTCGCAGAGCTATCATTTAGTAATTGCTGTACCGAACTCAGTTGATATTTTGTTTTACTATGCATTCAGAGGAATGTATATACGTTTTTGTATTTTCTTCGATAGTTTTCATCGAATACCTTTGGTTGAAAACAGTGGATGGTATACTGCCTACAGTACTCCATGTTGTCAATTGAGTAGTACAGTGTCCAATAGTACTTAGGGATAACTTTTTATTATTGAATGAGTTTCTTATTTACAGCAAATTATTTCATAGAATTAGCAAAAGATGTTGTTAATTTTCTTTTAAGAATAGCTATCAACCACAAGATAGTTCTGATACACTTAAACGGAATTTGTTCCTCAAGTTGCATATTTATAAATCTGTTTTCAAGTAATATTTTTTTAGGTACATCTACGTAAACAGTGGTAACTCGGTGTATTTTTGTAGTTATTGATGTTATAGTAATGCTTTGTGCAATACTAAGTCTGGTTACAATCAATGATTTGAGCATTATCAAGTTTTCATATATAAATATGAAGTATTTCTTTTAATAGGTTATACACCACTTAGTGTCATTTTCGATAGTGTTCTGTTCAGCCCTAACCAGACACGTTGGCATATGGCTTCATAGGAGTTTGCCGCTCGTTGTATGTGTTTATTTTACACTAATACTTTTGCCGACGCTATATCTTGGTTTTCTTTGTTAGGTGATGGTTTTTAATCTTAAATGTCTGGATAATATTTTGACAATACAGTCAGCAGTTTGTTGTCTAAAGCTCGAAGTCTGATTTATGGTTTTAGTTTTTTGTGAAAGAAAACTATTGAGATGGCTTTGTTTGTCTGTCCGCGCTTTTTCTGCCTGTGCTCATATTTTAAACACTACTGAGGCTCTTCTTCTTTCCCACCGTTATCCCTACGTTAATGGGTCGGGTGCCTGCTGCGCCTTCTCCGCAACCTTCCAGCAAAGGCATCATCCTCCACCAAACCTCTTCTCTCCATATCTTCCTTCACTTTATCTCCCCATCTAATTCTCTGTCTCCCTCTTGATCTTCTTTCTCTGACAGGTTCCCTCCACTTCATTCATCCACATGCCCATGCCATCTCAATCGTGACTCTCTTATCACCTCTGTAATCTTTACAAGCCTGCCTGCCCTTTTTATTTCATCATTTTCCAATCTCACAAGCAGCAAAATTCCCATAAGCCACCTCAGCATTCTCATCTCTGTTCTCTCAAGCTTTACTTCCTCTTTTCCTCTTAGAGCCCATGTTTCTGCTCCATACATTAACACTGGTCTTATCACTCTGTTATATATCTTGACTTTTAGCTTGTTTTGCATTTTCTTATCACATACTACTCCAGCTACCTCTCTCCACTTACCCTATGCAGCTTTTATCCTACTGTCAGCTTCAGCTTTACATCTTCCCTCTTGACTAAAAGTAGATCCTAAATATTTAAACTTTTCTGCCTGCTCTTCATTCATGATCGCTTCACTCGACACATCCATGGCCAGCACTAACATAAATGGGCTTAATGCTGACCCCTGGTGTAATCCAACACTAACTTTAAAGTTTTCTGTTTCCCCAACTGCTGTTATCACTTTTGTGCACATTCTTTTATATATCATCTCCACCAGCCTAATCAACTTTTCTGGGACTTTCCTTTTCCTTAAACACCAAAACATTACTTCTTTTGGGATTCTATCATATGCTTTTTCTAGGTCAATGAATGCACAATAGAGCTCCTGGTTTCCTCTAGCCTCTTTTCCTGTAGCTGTCTTACTATGAAGATGGCATCCACTATCCCTCTTCCTCTCATGAATCCATACTGCTGTTTCCTGATCTTTACAAACTCTCTTAATCTCGCATCCAGTACTCTCTCTAAAACATTCAATTTATGCTCTGTTAGTTTAATTCCCCTATAGTTACCACAATCCATGACATCTCCCTTCTGCTTGTATATATAAACCATTAGAGAGAGTTTATTGGTTGTCATTCAGAGTTTTCTTGGTCACTGCCAGGTTGGTCAGCTAGTAGTATATATATATATATAATATATATCATATATATAATATATATTTATTAATATAACTATATGTATATATATATATATATATATATATATATATATATATATATCTATATATATATATACTATATATATCACACACACACACACACACACACACACACACACACATATATATATATATATATATATATATATATATATATATATATATATATATATATATATATATATACTACTAGCTGACCAACCTGGCAGTGCCCAAGAAAACTGAATGACAACCAATAAACTCTCTCTCTCTCTCTCTCTCTCTCTCTCTCTCTCTTCCCTGTTAAGATAGTTTAGTTACATTGCCAGCATTTTTGACATTTTACTTCTCCCAACTTCTCACCACTTTCCTATTGGGGCTGAACTTGGACTTGAGTGTCTCTGTTCATCCCGATGATATCAAAAACTATGGATTAGAAACTAATATACATGTTTTTCTACATTTTATTTTTACCCCTTATCACCCCTCCTCCTATCAGGGCTGAACTTGGACTTGAAGAAGCCTCCACAGCTGCTGCCCAGACAGCCAGCAAGAGAATGAGACCCGCTGACAAATAGAAATTTTGCAACCTAATGGTATCATATTTGAAATTAAAATGTCGCAGTAGTAAAAACCGTTTATGTTGATTTATAATCCAGTCCTGAATAAGCTACCGAGAGAAGTGGAAAAATACCGGTTGATATTTCCTTATTCCTGAAGAGATTGCCAGAGGAGAAAAGAATTTATAGACTGATTCAGTCTTGATAACTTCATAGTATCTGCGAACATTGACATTAACTTCAGCAGATCAGCAGAGATTGCATAGAATAGAAATGCCATAATAGCATGCATACTATATATACATATATATATATATATATATCTATATATATATATATATATATATATATATATGTATATATATATCTATATATATATATATATATAGAATATATATATATATAGATATATATATATATATATTAATCTAGTATATATATATCTATCTATATATACTATATATATATATACATATATATATATGTATTATATATATATAAGATATAAATATATATATTATATATTAATATGTTATCTTATAATATTGTATCATATAATATTATATATTATATCTAATTAAATATATATTATATATATTTAAGATATATAAATATATATATATATATATATAATATATATCTCTATATATAATATAGACTTAACTATCTCTCTTATTCGATTTCTACTATCTATATATTATATATCTCTACTAAATCTATATATCTATACTATCTATTTATACTATATATATATCAATATATTATATATAATATACTATATACGATATCTATATCGATATATATATCTCTATCTATATATCTATATTATATTATATATATCTCTATCTATATATATATAGATATATATATATATATATATATATATCTATATATCTATATATATATATATATATATAATATATACATATATATATATATATATATATATATATATAGTATATATAATATCTTATATAATATATATATATATGATATATATATATATATATATATATATAGATAGTATATATATATATATATATATCTATATATATAGTATATATCTTATATATATATATACATATATATTATATATATATATATATAGATATATAGATAGATATATATATATCTATATATATATATATATATATATATATATATATATATATATAAATATAATATGACTGATTCAGTCTTGATAAACTTCATAGTATCTGCGAACATTGACATTAACTTCAGCAGATCAGCAGAGATTGCATAAAATAAAAAATGTGCCATAATAGCATGCATATATATATATATATATATATATATATATATATATATATATATATATATTATATATATATATATATATATGTCACACTAATGTCTATTTTTATTTTCATGGCCTTGACCTCACCCTTGAACTGGCTGTGATTTACAGCTTTGTAATAGAGTATGATGTTTCTCAGTGAGATAGTCGTCATCCCGGTTGCACTGGCATACACATCTAAGTGTTTTTGTATGCAACCTTCTGTTAGATTGATGTTATATCCATTATTAGTTAGGAGCTGCCTAACACGTTTGAGCTCTAAGTGATTAGCAATCCATGTGGAACAGAATATGTAATTGCATGTCATGTACATGACATGTACATGCCTATCACAGTGTTTGTAAGTATCAGGGGACTCCGACTATGACTGTGTTTGTAAGTATCAGGGCACTTCCCTCAGACGTCAAGGCACCGACCCATATTTAATGCCTTTTGGTGTGTATTATTATTGTACCCGTCTCCTTTCTTGTCCACGTTTACATCTAATAACGGAAGTCGGCTTCAAACACCATATTCAATGGTGAAGTTTAGGCTAGAGTTCCTCTTAAAGGCATTCTGTAGGCAGGTAGCTCCTTTGTCAATATTGATGACAATGAAGATATCTATATATTGAGCATATATTTTTGGTTTTGGATGGGAATGGAAGGTTTTTCATCGACATCTGGCATGTACACATTGACAAATAGGACGCCAAGAGGGGCTCCCATGGTGACACCATTTACTTATTAAAAGAGGTCACACTAGTGCAGATTTGGAGAATATGTCGAATGGTATCTTCTGGTCTATCAAGGGACGTGACATCCAAGTGATGGATTCTCATTGACATAATATCAATGGTTTTTTCCATCATACTTTCGTGAATAGACAATCTATGTCCAGAAATGTGATGGTAGAGGTCATAGATGTAGGGATGTAAGGTGTGTTGATCTTATTCCGAGACTTGGCTATTTCATAAGTTGGAGAGTTAACAGGTTGTCGGCCTAATAGGTCTTGACGGTGTCACGTTTCATGATGACGATGATGTCCATAATCTGGCTGGAGGCTTCCTTCAGGTATAGACGATGATCTTACTCCTATAAAATCCCTGTTGACGCCCCGCTTCCCTGACATGTTCCTCCCGGATGGTACTAAAGAGAGGTTACCTTCCCTTGGGCCCGGGGAGAAACCAATTTATTTATAAGGGTTTCAATTTCAATGTGCTTCACTTCCTCCTGAGGTCTTTAACGAAGTGACAATTAAGATTAAGGTTTAGAAGTTGTTTCTGTCCATCAGTGAGGTCTATATGAGCCAGGTTGATATATCCATCAAAAGGCTTCTCATTTCTGACAGGCCTTTATTCAACTGCATTAATTTCTTCTGGATGATATTGGTAGTGACCCACTGATTTCGTTGATTTCACTCTTGCAGGAATTTAGAAGCATTTTCGATTGTCATATCACACAAATCCTCCTTAAATTCTTCCCACACAGAATCATTCTTGCCGGTGGCTGTCTGTCGTCTTCATTCAGCTTCCTTGGAATCGTTCTTAGAGTCTAATTGATGACATTGTATGAGAGATAAGCCATGACATGGCAATGTATGCTATTTGGGCATATTTTCTCTCTTATGGAATTTGTATTGAAGCCAATGACACTGTTCACGGATACTATCTTCTTATCAAGACTTTGAATTAGTCTATAATTCTTCTTTTTCTCTTCTGGCCAGCTTCTCAGGAATAGGGATAAATAAATGGAGATTCTTTCCATTTACTTTTCTTTTTCTAGTTGACGGACTGTTTCTCCACCTCTCTTAGCTGCTTCATTAGGATTGAATTGTAAAGAGACATACACAGTTTTTATTAATGTATGCAGACATTTGAATTAGAAATTTAACACGATACCACTGGGGTGCTGAATTTCTAATGATAGCGGGTCTCATTTTCTCACTGGCAGTCTGGGTGGTAGTATGATCATTCCTGACACTCTGTAGGATGCGTCCAATGCCGAGGCTTCCACCCAAGGGCGTGAGCAAGGGTGAGATTCCCGTCTCTGGCCAATTTGCTTCATTGTTGGGAATCATGTCCAGTGGCGTTCTGTCAGCTGTCTCCCTTTGGGTTCTCATGGCCACTACCACCCTACACAGGCGATTGCAGGCTCACCGCAACCACAGGAACCACAGGACAATAATTCAACGCTACGTAGAGGACCATGACCGTAAGCCAACACTAAAAGAATTATTAGAAAGCACAGAGATCGTGCATAGAGATTGCAAAACGTAGAAGCGGAGAGTTTAAACCAACAATGGCTGTGTTGAATACATACAGGAAAGAAGACTTTATTCTCATTCCATTATAGCATACCCTCAACTTATTCATAACTCGTTGTTTTGCTCTGACAACTAAGATGCAATATAAGCTTGTCCAAAAACTCTGAAAAATATTTTCATAACCTCTTCGCCACATATAGAAAAGTTCCATAAAATTGAAGGCCTTTAGTGCATAGATCTCTACAAATACTATACATGGTCATCATTAGTTCAGGTAAGTAAAATCACATCTTACGTACTTCATCTTTGGTACATTATCCATCCTTGATAGTTGATATTAGAGTTCGACTGATCTTAGTCTTCAAAAAATTCATCATACATTAAGTCAATTTACATTTATTTAACAATAAAAACCTGTCGGACAAAAATCATGACAAAAATTTGCAAGCTCTTGTAGCCCACCTACTGAGGGAGCGAATAAAGCAATATCGTCACTGGAAAATACATTTGATAATCATTCGTGGTTTTTTTTTACCACTCACATAGAAATTCATTTCTATAGTAAGGAACATTTCGGCAACCCTTGAATTACCTTCTTATGAGATTATTAAACACCGTAGACATATCCATGAAACAAGCGAATACCGGTATTTAACGAATTCGCTTACATATTCAAAAATATGAACAAGCATTTCGATTCCCTGATAAGATTCGATACCTGGCATTGGATAGTGTCCTTGAAATGCCTTGTCGCTTTTCTTTAAATTCATTATCTATGTATTATAGTCGTTGCATGAATTCCCATGAATCGCAATTCATCGCTTTTTGAATTCGAGAACAGTCATGATAATTTGTTTTTGTTGTTACTCGTCATTTGGGATCACAGTCTGTCCATTGCACACACTATCTGATTAATCTTTTCATAAATCTGCCTTATTTGTTCGTAGAGTATGTGCTCGATTTGTTATGTGTAAGTTTCTTCACTGCATCTTTGTCTCTTTCTCGGTTTAGGATATATAACTTAATTCGGTTAATCTCTGATCATATTTTTAAAGTGGTGTTCGATAAATATAAAGGGATATTTGTCCCATGTTCCCAAGGTCATAGTATCAAGCGAGCTCTGTATTTCCGTTGGAATGAGATTCCTCATAGCAAGGGATTCGCTGCGCTATTTGCCATTCAACTTTATGCATATTGAAGCATATCAAGATGAACTTTGGTGTGATACGCTGTATATTAACAATTATGTTACGAGTCCAGTTGGAATTTCTACCAAGAGAAATATAATTTTATCGTAACTAGCTGCGTCAGCTATAATAAATTCATTGCCTATAGTTGAGACGTTCACGGTAATGCATAACGTTTTTTTAACACCTCATCGCCAACCACATCTCATTTCTTACCCAATAACATTCCAATTTCCACTGCCGTGTACATCACTTTTTCTTTCTCGAGTTAAGCTGTGATTACATTCTTGAGCATTTTATTTGAAAATCAGATCCGTGATACATGATACAGTTTGATAAGCTGTGAATATGCGTAAACTTGTTTGAAAGATGCCTGGAAAAGCGAGTCTTTCCATGTTCCCAGTTACTGCCTTCAATATTTGCTCGTATTAAAGAAAAGTATGGATAATTTTGACCGCATTAAAGTCCTTTTCCTTCTCCGTTTTGTTTTCGTTTTGAGTAAATAATCATTGAGTAACTAATTATGATTTAGCAAGAAGCCCTTGTAAATCTCGACAATGAAGTACAATGAAACGTTTTAAGCCCTTGTATTTGATTCCGTTTTCCATCATTGGTTCTTTGCTTATCCTTGGGTTAAAGTTGATCTGAATTTTTTTTTTATACTGCAGAGGCCTCCCCTTGATGGTCCTGAAGCTTTATTTTGTCTGTTTTGTTTTTCCTTCCTTTGAATTTAGTCGGATTCTGTGAAGTCTGGTTCACTCTTTTCACCCTCTGCGGAGGAATCTCGTTGATTACCTCGCCTGACTGCTTCTTTGTATTGTGTCCATACAGGAAAGAATTTTTCTTCATAATTATATAATGTTGTTCACATGCTTACTTATATTCTTGTTGCTGCAATTGTATAATTTTGTTTTACATTTGTTCCTTTATTTGTAGTTCGGGTTAGTTTATCATTTAGTTAAGCATTGAGAATGCTAGTAACACTTAACACTTGTTTGTTATTGCCTACTTATGGCTGATTGGCAGACATTACTTGTATGGAAATACGACTGCTTTTGAACTTAAATATGATTTCGTCCTCTAGATTGCCAGGAAAAAATCGTATGAGCTACTTGCTAATCATTATTTGTTTTCACACATACACTTCACTTGTGTCCTTGAGTAGCAGTTTCTCTGGCTCTGATAATAAATATGAGATGAAACTGAACACTAGGTTAACCACTATCCCGGTTTTTATTCATATATTTATATTGTTCATAGGTATAATACATTTGAATTGCCATTCTCAGAGAGTTGAATGTCAAACCTATTTTGGCAAATCCCAAAATTCAGTACCCTAAACTGGGTAGGTTCTTTTTTTATATCGGTAAAATGCTTATTCTGTCCAATATCCTTAATTGAATCGCAATATTGGGACTAATCTGATTCTGTGGTTGCGGAATTTTAGCCCAAGTATCATAAGCAAAATATTATTTGGAATGGTGACATCAGTGGCTTCTCAATGGTTAGCACAAATAATAGGCAAAAATAAAACAATGAAATAATAAAAGTAAATGTGGTAACGGTGATACTGAAAATCGTTTACTAAAATGAATTTCATTATTCATAGTTCAAACACTTTCATACATGATTTATTTGCGTTTTTAAATTTTACTTTTTCTCGTACTATGATAGCAATCTTCTAACTTCAGATTTCAATTTTATTTAAATTGGTATTCTCTAACAGTGGTTTCGAACCAAGGTTAGAAAGCACTGCGTAGAACGTCTCTTGTTTTGATTATTCTTCTTTCCATTATCTCCTCCTTTCGGCACTTCTCATTTATGCCGAGAATGAGTAGTGAAAAGACTAATAATACTATGCAAACAAGTTATTTAAGAACTCTCTATAGGGGGATTTGATTCTGACCCGCTTTGCATATTAAAACAACTTCATTTGAAGTCTAGGAAAAACCTAACATTAGAACACCTTAAGGGGTATGGATACGCACAAGGAATCTTTTAATTATCTCCGGCAGGCTTCTTTATCTGTCGCTCTTGATCATTCCATCGTTAGATTGAAAGAGAAAAAAAGCAAGAAAAGGAATACATTGATAGATTTCAGTGCTTGTTGTTCACCTCTTCTCTTTTTTTTCTTTTATTCTATTATTTCAAAGATCATCATTTTAGGTTTTTTCAGAGATCACTTTTTTTATCTGATCTTTCAAAGATCATCTTTTTTATCTGTTCTTTCAGAATCACTCCCTTTTCATCTGTTCTTTCAGAAACACTTCTTGTTTACCTATTTTTCACAGATCACTTTATTTTTTAAATTTTTCTCTCAGATATCCCCGATTACTTTCATTTGTTCTTTCAGAGTTCATAAATGTTTTAATCCTTCCTTTCCCAGATCACTGATCTTTTTTATCTGTTCCTTCAGAGATCATCGTTTTTTCTTATTCATTCTTTCAGAGACCACGGGTCTTGTTATCACCATGGCCTTTTAGTTATTATCCCTTTTTTTCTGTTCTTTCCGAGAATAAACTATGAGCCAAATTTTATCGTGTCAACTTGATAGATATCCATGGGTAGATTTCTTTACTTCTTACATTGATTATGGCAATTTTCAGCAGTTTTTATAACATTCAAAGACTGAGGTTAAACCTATATCGGGCACTCCTAGATGATCGTGGATATTATTAAATAGTACTCATGAATTGGGAAAATAGGCCCAAACATGACTATTTTACTCTTTTTTTTTAAATTAGCTTAAACAGAAGTGGCTGTTGTTAGTTCTCCGCCGGTAACCCAGGGATCTGCTCAAAACTATTAACGGCCTCTTGTGTAGTTTATGGACATAAACCATAAAGGATGGGAATGTAAATGAAAACTCAAGTAAGAAAGTAATATTCTTTATATTATAGCATGCATCTCTTCATTGATGCTTGCATTTTCGCCCTCATTTCAATTTTCAGAAAACTAAAAGAACGTGTAAAGCATGAATGCAAAGATATGGTGCGTTTTGAGTATAGAACATCCATGTGTTTTGGCCTAAGGTATTTCAAACAGGAGTTCTGGGGAAAATAAACCTACTTCGCCTTGCTATCAAATAAATTATACACCTCACTTTTCAACCAGTAATGGCATCATAAGTTCAGCGTAATTTCGTCCCAATTAATAACATACCTTCGAGGCTTGAAATTTCTTTTGAGACACTGAATACAATAGCTCTACAGGAAGCTGCTCAGAACGAACCCCCTATGGGATTCTCGGATTATCGACAGCAAACACAGCGGCACACCCTTTGAGAACTTCTGCATAACCATTAACGACGTCCTTCAGACAAAATCCCAGGGATCTCCTTCCCTTAAGTCTTTTGTCTAATTCCCTATCCAATTCTTTATAATCCCCTTTAACGACCTCCAACGGTCATTAGCATTTCTCGCCACCTAGACTCGCTGGCCACCTGCAAATGCCACCTGCATTCAGTCACAATAATTCATAGGACAAATTTTGGGACAAATCTAAGCTCCACACCTTCTCCTGCCGGCATTGTATAAAAACCCCTAGGGGCACAAGAACCAGTTAACACTGCCGCTCCAGCGTGGCGGCAGAGCCCTCGACCCTGTCATTGGTCATAAACTCCGACCTGACCTAAACCATTTTCACACTTAATAACTCTACTTGCTTTCAACCTCCCTCGCTCCCTGTCTCCTCAGCCTTTCTATGGTTGTGCATTGTGACACTCGTTTCTGTCGAAAATTTTGTTCCCTTCCAGCACTGGGACTTAGAGGATCCTTTTTAACGGCAGAACGAAAGAAGTTGCCATTTCGACAAAATCCAAGATGGAGACCGCAGAGGGGGATATAAGGGCCAATGATCGTCCTTACAAAGCAGTACAGTAGGAAGCTGAATCAGAGAAAGGTGGATCTTACCACAATAGTCCTACTTTAGAATTGGGAGCGACTCATAAGGCCCAATGCCTTGAATTATGCTTAAACTCTACAAGCCCTTCCTTACAAGGGCTTATACATCAGCCAAATCCCAGTCACCATCACAACCACGCTCTTCCATCCAGCAGTTTGGTGCGATCAGCAATCCAATCACACCCTCACTGCTCCCTTCATTGGCAGTGAATACATACTAGCTTCATGGGCCATCATCCCACTGGCTCACGCTACAATGAATGCCAAAGACCATTGACATATCAGGTAATGTGCCAAGAGAGTTGTATTTTCGATGTGATATCGTTCTCTGTAATCCCAGCTCCCATTCCTTACCCTAATACTCCAACCCTTTACAGTAATATTCATATTTTTAACAAATGATTCTAGCTCTGTTTACTTGGCGTCAAACTATTGAGTAATATTTTGCTTAAATCCACTCGGAGACGTTAATGAAGTTTTGCTTTGTGCTTGCACCTCTACAGTTAAGTAAAGATCTTTGCAATTTCCATAGTGTTCAGTAGCTACAACTTTGAATGTTTTGAAGATTGTACCGGCGATGCTGTTGTGCCTACCTGTGTGTCATTCAACAGTGTTTTAAAAGAAACAATTATGCTGGGGTCACACATTCATGTATCACGACGGCATATACCCACGTATGTGGATTGTGGTCATCATGCAGTGAAATGACCTTGAACAGCTGGTAAACAGGACATGGGCTAACGGACATAAAGCCAGCGCCGTAAATTGCGCCGCAAATGTACTCGCAAAAAAAACAATATCGGACGTCTCCTAGAACTCACGCCGATAGTGTAATGTTCTATGTACGTCAACTTCACGTCGTTACCACGTCTACCGTTGTGGGGCTGTAGGGTACAAAATGGATGCCGTGTAAACAGAGCAGACTGTAAAGTGATGGAACATGTATGAGAAAATGTAAAAATATTGCATTCTGAAAATCCAAGTTGTAAATTCACTTTGGTAGAATTCTGCATGTACTGTAAAATATTGTATATTTTCAACAAATAAAAAAACATTAAGTCAGACATTATAATATACATACCATTGGCAGTCCCAACATCTTGGGCTTCTTCTGACTGACGATGTGGGGCTTGAGGAAGTAGAATATGTTCAATATCCACTTCTCCCTGTCCGTCAGTCATCTTCTGTGTCGCTGTCATCACTCTGTATCTCATCCAACTCCGACTCCTGTAGGTGGAAGATGACATTTCTTCGACCTGATTGTCTGCAGGAGTGGCGGCTGTAGGAGTCTTATCTGTGCCGAAAGAAGGTCCTGCAAGATGTGATGTTGATGGTCCCTTCCTTGGTCGTTTTAGGAGGTTCGGCATCTTGAAGGGCGTTGTGGAGAGTACTTAGAGGAAACTGCTGGTCTCGGGAGACAGAAACAACAGCTGACCTGAGGGTTGTTGTTGTTGTTGTTGTATTGAGCCAACACTTCTTGTTGGCACAGGCCTTTCCCTTCGCCGACCTGACCTTTTATACCACGCTACAGCGTTGCCATGTCATACAAGGATGTAAATGTGCGAATTGGTTTCCCCGTAGGCTACAGCGCAATTAGGAAGCCCACGTGCTTCGCGGCGGAAAGAAAACAACGAAGGCAAACAATGCAGGGGACCCTAGCATCTAACCTGCAGTAGTTACCGTGGGTCCCACGTGCAATGCCTGGAGCTACGTCAGGTGACATTTGGCGTGATCACCCACGACTTGTTTTGAGCATTTCAAAACTGGAGCGGGCTACGGCGCCCTAGTGGGCGGAGCTTAGAGCCCGGACGACCCGTCACCGTACATCTACGATTTTATGTATGTTTTACATTACATTTACGATTTACTGACGTAAGCTGTTGCCAACTACCAATTTCTGCTCATGCGTGGGCATGCGTGCGTTCTTACGTGAATGTGTGACCTTAGCATTACAAACAAAAGTACCAAAACAGTTCTCATAGACGCTATTATATTTTGAGTGTTTTCTTAGGTGCTCTGTATCAGATCCTCCAAAAGGAATAGTTTCATTCTAAGTGTTAACTTATAGGATTAGTCTAGGTAATTTAGTTATCACCCTCGCCCCTGATGTGGCACTAGTTAGTGTTTGTAACCTTGTTTAACGTAGCCTTCAGTGCCAAGGAGTTCAAGTGTAGCCCCTGTATTATCCCTTGCATTTTAGTGAAATTATACTTAATCTTAGTGGACGCATAATGTTTTCTTTAGAATCAATATTTTTGAGCATCTAATATATTTTCACAACACTCAAACGACTACTTTCTGTTTGCTGTCTCCCTTTTTCGTTGGTTCTATGTAGTCACTGATTTAGTTATTCCGTTGCTATGGGACCCACATTGAGCCAGAACATTGATATAGTTAATCAATTGATGTTACAACCCTTGGGTCCAACGAGATCGCGGCTGCCACGTTACAATATATTTGTTGAATAATATGAATTTACATAGTAATACAAAAAAACATATAAAATGCTGTAATTTGGCATTAACCTAAAGTGTAGGAATCTTTAAATACTGTTGATTTTTTCCTAAAGATATAAGGTAATGCAAGCTAGGACAATAATAATTACCATTCAACTACTTGCAATGACAACTTTCTTACAAATATAAAAAAATCAATGGGAATATAAGCTAGAAGTACAATGATAATGATCTATCAGAATTAGGTCATAAAGGTAAAATGACACCAAGAGCGCCGTTGGAATACTTCAATGCCTCTGACTTTGTTATTTGTAGGTGGAAGGGTAACAAAAAAGTGATGGTGCTTAGCAATGACACTAGTGCCCTCCCTGAATGCAAGAGCCTTGGGTAGAAAAGGAGGTATAGGATACCAGACCCCCACCCTGATATTCGAGTATATTGCACATAAAGGGGACATTGGCAAGAGATGCACAAGTCCGGTAGGCGGGCGGGGCTGAGTCACCCTTCTTTTACTGCAACGATGCAATATTTTTTATACTTTAAAAAATTATTTCAAAATCTGACATTGTCTGCTTTATTCCATATGATTTATTGTTTATGCTTTTGCTTAAATTTTTCAATTTGGATAATGAATAAGGGAGGAGGAAATTTTCAAAAAAAGAAAAATAATTTTGTAGTAAAAAGTTTAGTTCATATTAACATAAACATTTTTAAACATTCTCTCTTGGCTGAAAGAATCAATAATGTATGATTCAATACTATAGCTGAAAATAACAGCTTCCCCCACCTGTAAGGAAAAAGGAGATTAAATTACAATAGCAAAGCAGAAGAGAAAATCATGTGCAAGTATACAAGAGGATCAATGGGATAGTTAAGAGGAAAGAGGGAGAGGAGATTAGGCAAATCATGAGGATAAAGAGGCAAATTCGAGCAAGACATTAGAACAATGAAAAGTAGTTTTATGGAGAAGTAAATGCAGATAGATATAATAATAAATAAATAGATCTCAGAATAAAAGATGCCATTGAACAGGTGCTCTCTAAAGTGAATGCAGATCCAGGTCAAAGAAGTTATTATTTGGGATAATTATGAATGGATTCAGCAGTAGAAGAGGTAGATGTGAGTGATACAAAAATGTTAGTTTGAGATTGCCTTCGGAAGTAACTGTTGAGAATATAAGAGCTTTCAGAGTATAAAAGAACAAAAAGTCGACAGGATCATAACCAGTGCGCTGTGGTATGGAGGTGGCCAAAATATTGTTGTAATATAATATTGTTCATTTTTATGAAGGTAAGTAAAGGTAAGTATGAGAAAGGAAATAAAGCATTATAGCAGCATAAAGATGATTATTATGCGAGCAGAGGGATTTGGTAAGATTTTGATTAAGTAGGTATTACAGAGCTGAAGGAATGTTAAATAAAAATAAAGCAAGGCGGATTAAAAAAAAAGGAAAGAATATGAGTGGATCAAGTGTTGGTTATGAAACAGGGTCGCTAGAGATTTGGAAGAACATGTGACCATGCATTTGGTTATGGTGGTGAACGGATATAATGAATGTCAGTATGGATGTCAGAAGAATCGAAGTAGTTGATTCATATGTTTTAGAAATAAGTAAAACAGATTATGGTAGAATGCAAGAAGAAGTAGGTCACAGAATAGGTGAACCGAAGGTAACAGGGTCTGTGCAAAAATTGGAAGACACAAGTGACTTGAGTGTTTATAGAAGTTAAATTCAGAATGAACAGCCTTTAATAAATGTGAGATAAGCATGTTGAATTTTAATGAAAGAGAAAAGCTAAAGCATTTAACTTGAATTATTTGCATCGTATTATTATATGGCACAAGATAAAAAGTAAAAAAAAAAAAAAAGGAGAGGCAGCAAAAAGGTCATAAATGTTTGATTTGAATGTTGAGGTTGTTCAGTCATGTTGGAAGAATGATGGACAAGAGGTTTGTGAAATAGTCAATAATTAAAAAGAAAAAAAAGGAAAACTAGAAAGGGCTCTATGAATAATGTGAAAGAGGTGTTAAAAGGGAAGACCTTAATATGTAATGATTAGAATAGAAGCATTATTGTGAAATACCTACATAGTCATTTATATGATTCTTAAACAATATAATAAGCTTTGTACTGTAATTGAAGATAAAGGTACTACTGAAGCAAGTAAAACTTGGTCTTTCTGAAAGAATTCGATGACCAGGTCTGACTAAGGCAACAATATACTGATGTGGCTATTTTTTGGTGAGTGACTACTGGCGAATATTATTTGAGGGCATTGTATTTGCTGACGTTTACACTGAAGGTATAAGAAATCTTATTATGTTAACTCTTTGTGGAAAGTGGGTGTGTTACCAACTCTCTACATGATACATTTAGAAGAAACTATGTTAACCATAACAGAGAAAAGGATATCTGCAGCACAGTTGTTCTACTTCGTAATGGCAATTAGGTGCTGCCACTTAGAAATACTTATAATTAATCTTATAAAGAGGTAGTAGTGACTATTTATTTTTAACAATGTTCAAGTAACTTCTCTAACAATTTCATGTAAACTTTGGTCGTTTGTCTAGTCCTCTGTGACTTGTGTTAAAACCAGTAATTGACAACTGGTGTGGGTGGAGTTTGCCTGAAATAGAGTAAGAACGGAAACACGGGAGATTCAAGGGGAAACACAGCCTGATAGAATAGGACAGGTAATACCCCATCCCCCAGTATATTTTTTGCAATAACACAAAAATGTAAAGATGCCCTTCTTTCAAAATCTTCCAACACAACCAACTTCTTGATAATGAATATCCTTGGCTCGCAAAGTCATATGAAATGGAGGTGAATGGCAGAGGGACTCACTTCACTGCTGATTGTTATTTTTTTTTTGTAGGTGCAGGAATTTATTCAAATTATTCTGCACCTGAAACCATTCTGCGATTCAGCAATTAATGTGAAAGTGGCATTGTTTCTTCTGTGGGCCACG
>NC_061088.1:42813205-42815705 GCF_015104395.2 Macrobrachium nipponense | reverse complement strand
AGCTAGCAATTACTTTTTAACTAAGGATTGTTTAGCGGTTTTGTTGGCGGTGTGAGGTTGCAGCAACGAATAAGCGGCGGGAATTGTGATTATTGTTTATGTAAAATGCTATTATCATGAAAACTAATAATCCACAAAAAATATTATGCGTTGAAACTGTTTAGATTAACATAACAGTCTATGCCAAAGGTTTAAGGATGACGCTACCCATGCCCTTACCCATGGAACTATAAACATGGAATGGACATGCGCGTAAATGTCTTGACGCTGATTTACGCTATTGAAGAGTAGTCTCGCAGACGCTTTTTTCACTCTGTCGTCCTTAATTTTCCACGGGCTTTAATAAATATAGTTGCATTGTAAAGGTCTTGAAATTTTTTTAATGCTTATAATTAATCGTGTAGAAAATATTAATGCACATAATTAATCGTGTAGAAAATTTTACCTTGGTTTGCTTTATCCTTCTGTTCCAATTTTTTTAAAATATAAACTTTAATAAATTTATCATTAGTTATAAGCTCTTGAAAGTCGTATATGTCTCATACAATAGAAATAATCACGCATGCTATGTGCTGAGCCTGAGTGATTCCATGTCTTTGCCATGGGGTTGTGTAATAAATTTCAACATTAAAGCCTGTTGAACCTGTTATATTTGTTCTCCTTTAAGTATCAGAGTCTTTATACTCTACTTTGCATTGTCTCTGTCATCTAGGGATTAACCATATCTCCATGACACAATGGATTTAAATTCTAATTATGTTGACTTATATCAGTTATTATTATAAAAAGAAACACTCTTGTTGATATAAGTAATTTATTTTTTACAGATAACTTATTAATGTCAGTCTTATCTAGTACTAGTAATTTTAGGTCTATTTTAAATGTATTGTAATGTAAACAGAAATTATTAGATTGAATAATGTGTACTACTAAATTTACTTTAACATAACGCAACAAATTAAGAGATTACACTCCAAAATAGCTAGGTGGGGATTGTGATACAGAGCTCTCTCCACCTTTTGCAGTGGCAGCATGCTGCGCACGGCGATTTCGTGCATGTCCTTTTCATGTTTATAGTTCCATGACCATACTCATACCCATACCTCCCAACAGAGGTATACCTTTGTGGAAGGTGACTTGGGACGCTCACAAATGCTGCTGACATTTTTCGCTGCACCCTAACATCGACTGCTACTGATTTAAGCTACTTGATGGCCCGAAAACTTGTAAAACAGGTCTATCACTGACAGCATGAAACGTAACGTCACATTTACAGATTTCTTTACCATTACGCACTCCTTTCAATTGTGGTTATTGCAAACTAGTTCTATGTGAATGGATATTGATCAGCGTTGCTATTGCTTGATCACTGACTAACTAGCATATATAAACATTGAAACATTTAGAGCTTTAATCATTTATAAGACCCTTTTACTTTGTTTAAGAAGGTTGCACATAATTCCCTTCCATATTAATGCTTTATTGAGGAATATGGATTCTGCCGAGCAATGATACCATTTGACCTCCAAGAAATATTTGGTAAATTAAATATTGAATGGTTAGTAATTTTCCTGACTGGCAGAAATTAGATATGAATAGCCTGAAAACTTTTCTAATTTGTTGCCATAAATGTTAGTTTTATTTTTTTTAGAAGAGGTGGCGTGCTGATTATAGAACACCACATTAAACACTGTTGCTGAAATGTTTTGTATTGATATTGCAGACAGTCATGTCTGTTGATAAACTACGATAATCTAGGGGAAATACTAATTCATGAATAGTGACTTCCTAAGTATTTTTATTCTCATTTATTTCGCATATTTCCTTAAGACTGTCCACAAGATCGAACTTTGTTCGATGTGACTATCGAACAAAGTTCGATGGTCACATCGAACAAAGTTCGATCTTTTGGATGCAGCCTAACTGCACATTTCACACTCAAATCCAGTATCGTCAGCAACAAAAACTTTACAATCACTTTCTTAACAATATTAGAATTTGGAGACAACTCTGTGCCCAAGAAAAATACCTGCTTTCCACGTCTCCTTCCTGTTCTCATATGCCCTTATGGGGCGACATCTTTTGGGTCATTCATTAGTTACTTGTCCAATAGCTTCGATGCTTCATAGTCAGCTGATTCGTGTTCACTCTCTGGATGGCTAAGGGAAAGGACTTTTGCGCGCAATAGTACTCAAGTATACATTTCATCAGATTTTCTCATTTTTTTTTCATTTTTCAATTTATTTTTACAGTGCTATTCTTAATACTGGAATACAAAGTAGATTTCCACCTCAAAAGAAATGTGTGATACTGTTTAGAAAAATTTAAACCAAATTATGTTTTTCAGAAAAAACTTTGAACAAAATTATACTTTTCAGAAAAGTTCTAAACAAAATTATCTACTTGTAGGATTTATCACTGCGTTTTACAAATATCACAGACTCAAAATTCTTATCAATAAGATTACATCTATCTGGGCGAGACACTTTTCCAACAATAC
>NC_061088.1:42783478-42812705 GCF_015104395.2 Macrobrachium nipponense | reverse complement strand
CAAAGCCTTTGAAATAGCCCCCAACAGGTAGAGACAAAAATGGAGGAGCATATCGAAGGGGTCCAGGCAGACGTGGTCCAAATGGGTGGAGAAGAAGAAAACCCAATCCCCAGCTCTAGAGGTGTACAAGGCCCTCCAACGCTGCCTTTGCGGATGAGATCCTTGAACTTTTTCAGTTGGATGATTCCCTGTCATAAACCCCCCTGAGCTTACTCATTTCCTTGGTGGATAAAAATCCAAAAACAATTGTAGAATGATGTAAGTGGGCAGATGTCTGAGACACCAACTACCCACTACAGAGTTCATTAAACTATAAAATCTCCCCTGTTGCTCGCCCTCTTGCCAACTCTCAGATAAAGCAGCCAAAATAATCAGCTGCATAAACCCGTGAGCAGTTGTTGTAATAAACCTGGGCACTCTTCAGAGCAGTGTCCCTCTAAAACAGATACTCTGCAGTCGACCCCCGCTCCTCCTCAGAATGGAAATCACCAAAATAATATAAATAATTGCCACTGACAGCAGAACAACTGGCCAAAGCCTAATTTTAGTAGGAGCTTCTGTGACTTGTGTAAGGTGCATGAGCACAACGATATCTGGGCTTGTTGCCCCAAAAGGGCTGCCACTCCAGCTCAGGGCCCCATATTTGTTGCAACTCCCAGAGGTCACTATCCTGCCCACCAGGTCCGAGCATTCGATGACTCTGGTGCGCAGCTATCCATAATTCAAGAAGATAAGGTCCCTCATGGAGCTAGAAGTGAGAGGCATAAAATTAACCCTCTTAAGCCGGAGCCCTAAAAATCAAAACGTCTCCGTATGCCGGGCCTGGTTTGGAGTGAGCGCGGAAGTGGAAAAAATAATTTTTTCAAAAAATTACAGCGCGCGTACTTTTGAAGATTAAGAGTTCATTTTTGGCTCCTTTTTTTGTCATTGCCTGAAGTTTAGAATGCAACCATCAGAAATGAAAAATAATATCATTATCATATGTAAATAATGCGATATATGGTAGCGAAAAAAAAAAATTCATACATAATTGTATTCAAATCACGCTGTGCAGAAAACGGTCAAAGCTAACCAGTTACTTTTTTTTGCGTTGTATTGTACACTAAATTGGCGATCATTTTGATATATAATACTTGTAAAACAATAAAGGTAACACCGGAAAAATATTATCACAAATGATGTACGAATTCGTAACGCGCGGACGCAAAAAATATTTTTTTCAAAAATTCACCGTAATTCTAAATAATGTTCTAGAGACTTCCAATTTGTTTCAAAATTAAGACAAATGATTGAATAATTACGATTACTGTGGAGTTTTAGATTAGAATTGCAGATTTCGACCATTTCGGACGAGTTTAAATTTGACCGAATGTCGAAATTTTAATATATATATTTTTTCATATGCACATATTTCGAGATGGAAAAAGCTACAACCTTCAATTATTTTTTATTGTATTCTTCATGAATTTGCGCACATTTTGATATATGAACTCTATTAAAAAGGCTAATAATGAAAAGGAGCAAATATTAGGATAATGCCATGTACGTATTTCGGAGACTTACGGCCGCGAATCGGCGCGCGGAGTGAAGGTAAATATATTTTTCAAAAATTCACCATAAATCACAATATTGTTTTAGAGACTTCAAATTTGTTTCAAAAATGAAGAAACATGACGGAATATTACTAGGCCGTAAGAGTTTTAGCTTACAATTGCGTTTTTCAACTATTTCGGTAGAGTCAATTTGACCGAACGTGGTTTTTTTTTCTATTTATCGTGATTTATATGCAAATATTTCGAAAAAAGAGAAAAGCTACAACCTTCAATCATTTTTAGTTGTATTCTACATGAAATTGCGCACATTTTCATATATAAAACTTTATGAAAAACAGCTAATTTTAAATGGTGCAAACATTTCGACAATCGCACAAAAAAAATTCTGATTTTTTCGAAAGAGTTACCGCGCGAACGTAATTTTTTTTTCATAAATTCACCATAAATCAAAATATTGTGCTAGAGACTTCCAAGTCCGTTGCCAAAATGAAGGTAAATGATTGAATATTACTAGAATATAAGAGTTTTAGCTTACAATTGCGTTTTTCGACCATTTCGGTAGAGTCAAAGCTGACCGAAAGTTGAAATTTTTGCACTTAACGTTATTTATATGAAAATATTTCAAAACTGATAAAAGCTACAACCATGCGTTGTCTTTTGTTGTATTGTGCATGAAATTGCGCACATTTCCATATATAAAACTTTATGTAACGGCAAATTTAAATTAAAAAGGGTGCAAACATTAGGACAATCGCACGAAAAAATTTATCGGAAGAGTTTATCGCACGAACGTAAGGAAAAAGTTTTTTTCATAAATTCACCATAAATCGAAATATTGTGCTAGAGACGTCCAATTTGTTGCAAAAATGAAGGCAAATGATTGAATATTATAATCTATAAGAATTTTAGCTTACAATTGCGTTTCTCGACCATTTCTGTAGAGTCAAAGTTGACCGAGGTTGAAATTTTTTGCACTTATCGTTATTTATATGAAAATATTTCAAAAATTGATAAAAGCTACAATCATGAGTATTTTTTAGTTGTATTGTGCATGAAAATTGCGCACATTTTTCATATATAATACTTCATGTAAAGGATTATAATTTAAAATGGTGCAATAATTATGTCAAAGTGACGAAATAATTTCCGAGATGTGTCACTGATACTTTTTAGTGCGATAAGAAAGAAATTCGCGCTTGCGCGCCTGCGTAGCGATTGTAAACAAAACAACGCCTTGATCCGTGAACTCCCAGCATCCCCCAAGGCGCGTGATACAAAAGTTTTCGGCTGCTAGGCCTATAAGTATTTTTCCGCGAATTTTTAAAAAAACTTTTTTGAGCCGACGTATGATACGTCCAATCGGCATACGGGAGACATTTTGACTCGACGTTTAATACGTCCAATCGGCGTAAGAGGGTTAATTATGATTCAGAGCCTCAACCATGTTAAAATGTTCCTGTCACCATACAGTTGAGGATCACACGACCTCACCGTTTGAAAATATGTACTTTGGCGGTGGCTACCTACATCCCTGGCGATTATGACGTTTTTTTAGATGTCATTAAGCCTTCCCCTATTTTTGAACAGTCTTCGGCCCCTGCCTTTACCTAGCTCCAGACCGACCCTCTGCACAACCAGTTCCGCTCGACGGTATCAGATAGTACCTTGTGCGCATTGAGCTATGTTTGAATCCTCCTACTACACCAGGAATGGCCTCAGTGTCAGCACCAAGGCAAGATTCGAGTCGTCCTCCAAAGCTCCCATCCAGGCTACTTCTCCCCAGCCACTGGCTCAACTTCACTCCCGACCGAGGAAGCATCAGAAGGGCTAACTCCAGCCAGAATTTCCCAGGACACACCTGACTGTAGTGGAAGCTCTACTAAAGGCATAAGGACTCTGCCAACCCTCAGATGGCCGAAGAATGTCGGGGACCAAGTCGAGCAGCGTTAGGCATGGGGGCAAGTGCCATTGTTCTGACTGTCGTGGCAGTCAGAGCCGATGCTATTACAGCATCTCCTATGGACATGTGTCTCTCAAGTGCCCCCACAACATTGTCAAACCGACCTCTCCGAAGGAAGAAAGGTAGCGGACGCCGAGGTTTTCAGAAACCTTGGAGAGGCCAATAACCTCTCTCTGCACAGTCCATATTCTTTTTAGAGAATTCAGGACCTTCTCCATCCAGAGAAGAGTGCCAGTTTCTGCTACTTCAACTTCCTTCTTATTACTTTATTGCAACTGTTTCTATTTTGACTTCCCATACCCTTTCATTTATAATTTCCTTTCTTCTTTATCATTGCCTCTTATGCACCTTTCCCTACTGTATGCTCTGCTTAGGCAGAGCCCACTCACTAACGATTCTGGTGTTAAGAATTTGTAAATTATTTGGAATTACTATGACGGCATCCACGAGCTTCTAGTGATGCCCATTAAAAAGTCCCCCAGCTTAACACCATAAGTGCCACCTTTGGCACCGTATTCATTTAACGGAGACTAGAACACACTTATAGCCAGATAGTATACTATATATTTAATTTGGCCTACGAAGATGATATTGGTAAAAACATGGCTTCTGTTAGTATATTATCCGTTTACTTTTAGTGTGTTATTGATAATTCCCTAGCCTTTATTATTTGTGTTTTGCTTATTCTCCACAGAGAATAACTCATTTATACTCTTGGTTCTATCTTTTATGTTTTAATATTCCTTCGACATAAATTTCATTTTGTTATCTTCCTAGATGGAAAAGTTGAATACAATTTAACCCAACGAATAAGAAACCTTAAGAAGTAACCTCATAACCCATCTGACATTCGGTCAATTGTATTGCAAAACCGCAAGGTTCCTAACACCCCTGTGAAATACATCTGTAATGCCCCCTTCAGGACTAATTATCAGCATGAACTCCCTTAGGTGAAATAGATGATATTCATATATGATACTACCAAGTTTATCTCAAACCCTTCTAGAATAAGGTTAGAATAAGCAAAGGTTTAGTGAGAGCCAATTATATGCTCACTAAGTTATTACAATTAGTTATAATTTAATTTAATGAAAATAATTGTGTTAGGTTTATTAGCTAAACTTTGAAATAATACGGCTGGGCAAGGTAATATTCAGTCTAACATTAAGTGATTACATTTTATTTATTGTTGTTCACTTCTACTTAAGGGAATTTCCCAAGAGAACTTTAAGTAATTGTGACTTAGTAAGACGATCCTGCAAAACACCCAGTGGCAAACTAATATATTTATAACTAGTAGTTGCGAGTCATTAAATGTAGGTGCTTTTGTTACGTGACTTCAACAAATTTTATTAGCTTAAGTCTTATATGGTCAGATTCCTCAGAGGGAAGAAAAAGAGAATTACTTCATTGCAAAATGGCTATTTCACCGGTTCAACCCTATTCTACCAATAATTTTTACGTAAATCTGCGCTTCTCTTTCTTCACTGTTCTGCTGCTGCCTGTCTTTTAGAACTTGAAATGGCAGCGCCAGCTCCTGATACCAAAAATTAATCAAGCAACTGGAGGGCATGAAGTTAATAAAAGAGGTCACTGAGAGAATCGTGGCCTCAGACTCTACCCAGGCCCAACCAAGTTCAAAGCTTGTCATATCTGTGGGCCTGCTCCTTTGTTCCCTGCCCTCTGTGTGCCACGTGGCTGCAATCTAGACCCTACCAGAAAGCATTGGAGTGAATTTCCCTTCCTTCATCGGCGCCTATCAAGAAGCGGAGACCAGTGACTAAACACGGTAAATTATGAATGTAGCTCACAGTCACTTTTGTCTCATTTACAGAATTTCTGTGCCTATTCGAACATTCATAGTTATCCCTTGTCATCCCCCCACAGCCGTGCTTCCCATGTTATATGAAGCTAATCTAATTTAAGCACTGTGGTTCCCTTGAATGAGATTTACTAGTGTTCACTATTTGAATGACCTCCCAGTCTTATCAGTTCTAAGAGAATTTACTAAGGGAGATAACGTAAGTCGGTGTCTGTGTTCCATACTTTCCCATTCAATACAATAACTTTCTTTGAAGTAATTCAGTCATTTCTTGCCCTTTGAGGGAATTCTGAGAACGTAAGATTTATATTAAGTGGGTCAGAAGGTGTGGCGCTCATCACTGCATTTGATCAGTTCTTTGTGTGTCGCACATGTGTTTATAGAGAAATACCTTGTTTCAGGAAATCCTATCGCCTTAATCCCTGCTGTGAGAGGTGATTCTATTTTATTCTAATGTTCTGGGCATACATCCCTATTAAGTCCTCAGCACGTATCGGCAATCTGGTCATGTGACCCCAGTGCTACAAGTAACTGTTCTTTCAGTAGTAACTTGGACCTTGATAGCTCAAGCGCCTTTATGGCACTTGCGAATATGCCGAGTAATTAACTTGTAAATATATACCCTTTAAATTTGATCCATAGAGTTTCCCTTACATTTATCCTTGAAAATTAATCTTGGCCTTAAGCTGCGAAATATGATCATGATCCTTTTTGATAAGTCAGATGCGTTTAATCGTTGTGCAAATAAAGAGGCTAGATTTTTTATTATATATATATATATATATATATATATATATATATATATATATATATATATATATATATATATCTGTGTGTGTGTGTGTGTGCAAAGGAATCCTTCCTTAGCAAGACAGATGGATAGGTGTGAAGTAAGTTAGAAGTACAAGGTCTTAGTTTTTTTCATCACTAGTAGATGGTGACTTTATATCACTTGAACGGCTTCTGGTTAGCACGGAAACCAGATACGTAAATTTTAAAATTTGATTTAATTAATACTGTCCGTGTTATGATAGCCATGATTTCTATAACTATTTGTTGTTTTGAATAGTAATACCCTTTATCTATTCACATTTTATTTGACTATAATGTTTCCATATCCATACTACTCTATCCTCTAAGCCAACTCATGAATCTTGAGTACGCTTTACTTGGACTATTGATTCCTTCTGCTGCATCAAGCAACAGTGAAATCTCGGAGATATTAATAGTTGTTATACTTGTGAAATTGGACTTTTTTTTTTAAATGGGTGGTTTAATTTGAAGTGCATCCTATTTGAAGTTGATCATTAATGTGCTTTTTAGCCACATAGAGGTAGTGGCCCAATCCCCCTGATAACATTGGTGTTTTGGCTGTGATGCAAGCCTGCATCCTATTATTGGTGATCGTTTTAATAACATTTGCGACAAGTACATCAGTGACAGTACCAGCAAATTGGCTTGAGGGTGAATGTTTTTGTTCTTGTAGATCATCATTAGTGGAACACAAGGACTAGTCTCATCACCACAACAACCCACTATAATCCAAGATATCAACAAAAACAGGAAAAAATAATCCAAAGTTAATATTTTCACCATAATTCAGAAATATAAAGCCCAAGAAAATCGATCTGGAGCCTAAGTGAGAAATCGAGGAGGTATGTTACAACATACCTCCTCGAGACCCTAAAGACTGTTTAAGTAAATCTGCATTATTTTGTAATTTGGGTAGAAACTACAAAAATGAAAATTTTATTTGTGTTTTAATAAACAAAAAAGCATAATAAATATCTTACAATACAATCTTTGACAAATGTAACCAATGAAGGTAGGGTTATGATTCTTGAATGTTCTTAGCACGTTTCAGAATCAAGTTAAATATCTTCACTTGAGACACCTGCAATGTTTGTACACGTTTGACCCTTACATTTGCTGTAGATTGACGTGGAGTGTAATCCAAGTTTCCACAATGACCTTTGCACCCACATGCCCCAAGTTTGAGTAGACATTCTGGTGTCACTGATTTATCTGTCCCAACTGGTACCATCATGTCGTCTTGATGTCACCAACCCCATTCCTTGGGATTTAACAGGTTCCCTTTCCCCTACTGAACTATCAGAAACGTTCTAAATGAGCGCTTTCTTGCTGCTGCATTGGTTGAAGGTAGTGATTCCAATTTGAATGATGATGTCAGGGAAGATCTGCTGATGGAGTGGTTGTAGCATGTGAAGCTGTATTTGTCTAGGGCATCAACTCTCTGGTCACCATAGAGTTTTAGATGGAACTGCTCTCTGGCCATGGAAATATTATCATTAGAGCCTAGAGAAATTTCAAACACATCAAGCATATCAAGACTCATTTTGAGCAAGTAAGTATGCGTTCTTCTTTCCCTGACCTAAGAGAATGGAAGTAGTGTCATAACCAGTAATGGCATGCAGCGTCATCAAATGAATATTCATACCACCAATGGGATTCTGTATGACTTGGATATCACACACTAAGGGTGGGTTGTGACCACACATGTGCAGACTTATTCCAGGAGTCACTTGTGATACAAGAATGACCAGCGGATCAGAGTCACTACCAATCACACCAACTGACTTTGATTCTGACGTCACAAGTGTTAATCTAGTTGTAACAATAAAAAAAATCAGCATAAAACTCAGCTTATCTACCTATTCTGTGATGTTCAAACTTCCTTCGGATCATTTTAATCAGTCATGACCTGTTTGCTCATTTTACCAGGAAAGTTTTTTGTGTTGTTACAGTCTTCATTTCCTCATCAAAAAGAAGTTCTCTAGAGACAGTCATTGATGACCTTCATAGCTATTTTGGTTGAATCTTTGATGTCATAGCCATCAAACACTACTACTGTCTAATCCAAAATGCTTTTGACTATATGACACATGATTGACAGACTTCTCCACATGTTGAATTTGAAGGCCAGACAACAGCATGAAGAAGGTAACCGGCATATATGACAAAGATGTTCTTCTCTGGAAATTCTGTCAGTAGTTCCCCTTTCGACTTAAGCACCTGGACAAGCATGCTTTTTGATGTTTTCCTCATCAGACCTTCATAAAATAAGGAGGTTGGTCACCATCCAGGAACTATTCAAGTATTCAAGTTATTTTTTCTTTCTGACTTTCATCACTTAAATCTTCACTGTTTAGGAGCAGTAGGAAGAACAAAACAGCTGATATAAATATGTGAGCTCCGACAGCTCAATCATTCATATGTATGTCCAGTCATCATGTGTATCATCATTCCAGAAGCACATACTGTTTGCCACAGTGTCAAATCCACTGCCTCCCATAACATATCCTACTGAGCCAAGGTATGACATTAGGAGATGGAAACCACCTAAGTGAACTACTATGTCTGGTAGATCTGTAGATGCATCAACAATCTCTGCTGCTTTTATGTATAATGGCTGGTCGAATGTCCCAAAAGCATATCTTATTACCATGCAACTCACATTGCCTTTAGCAAAAGGACAAAGGCTGTATATATGGTACTTGGATTTGACAGATCAAGATAGATAAATGGAAGGATTTCAGTCCTTGTTTTGTCATAGTTCGCACCTCTCACGGCAGTTTGCATTTCATTGCAGCCTAGTATTTAGTAGCATATTATTAAGCATATTCTCCTGGAAGCATTTCACACTTTGTCTCGTGATTTCTGACTTAAGTTCCAGAAGAACTTTCTTGGGCTTTTGATATGTTATGATATATGATATCGCTAACTATTCTCAGAAAATCAGCTTTATAAAATTTTTCCCCTTTTGTACTGGAACTCCTAGACTACTACATTACTGCAAGTGATCATCACCTTAGCTATGCAACCACGTCCGCTGTCTGGGTTACTAATAGAGATGACCCACCAAGCATGTCGATAAAAACAACCATTTACATAAATTAAGTATCATTCTCTATTGCTGCATTATTTCGGAAACATACTATATATTTTCATCAGATTGTTTATTTTACTGTTATCATTGAATTATGGCTTAAACAGTTATATTCAATTCTGCTGAATAAGTGAAGGTAATTCGTGGTTGAATTATTACATCCGAGAGCAAAGCCACTATACACACCTGAACCACCATTTTCTTTACATCAGTGTTCTCACTAGGGCAAGATATAATTTATCAGCATTTGAGTATTCCATTGAAGGGTGGGTGTATGAAATATTTTGGCTGGAATTATTTGACGAATTTAAGTGGGATGCTACTTTGCCCAAGCATATTATCCTGGGTAATTTTGAAGTTGACTGTTCGCAGATTACTCTAACTGTTAGTGGGAATTTGCGACTAATGTAGTTTACGCTAGTCTTTGGTGTTTCATATTGATAGGTTACAATGCTTAGCCTTGATTATAATCTTTACTTTTCAGCTTTCATTTCTTGATAAGTACTTTTTCCTTTTGTTTATCATGAATATGGTTTAACTGATTTCTTTAGTAGTGATTGTGCAGACTTATCCTGACTGAATGGTTGTTTTATGATTTGTTGGGAAAACTTGGTGAAATTTCTAGAAAGAAGGATTACTGAGGCAGATGAAGGTGATAGGAGAGCGCATGACCATGAAAAAAGGCAGATAAAATCAATGGTTATCTGAGCAACAGCAGAATGATAAGATTTAAAAACATGATTGATGCTATCAAACCATTACCTTCTAAAGATGGCAATAATATTGTAGCTTAATTAACAAGGTTTGAGAGGATTGCTGAATTACATAAGTGGAAAAAAGAAGACTGGGCATTGCAACTTAGCACTTTTTTACAAGGTAAGCCTTTAGCCATTTTTTCACCTTTTCATCCAGTGTGACTGATGATTATGACCTATTTGAAGATGCTCTACTTGAAAGATTTAGGAAGACTGCCGAATATCATAGAGAGGAACTTCGAACTGCTACACTTCAACCCAAATCAAGTTACCCTCAGCTTATTAGACACCTTTTCCGTATTTTTGATCTTTGGATTGATAGGTTAGGTATATAAAAAAAACTTATGAAAGCAAAAGGAAGGGAATGGCAAGGTATCGATTTCTAGCTACTCTTCCTAAGGACAGATGTTTTGTCAATGAAAGGAATCCACTTAACAAGGAAAAAATTACTAGACTTGCAACTGCTCGTAAATCATACCCTAGAGAAGAACACAAGATGTCCAAAAGTAAACAGATGCATCAGCATGGTGACAGCTGGGTCAGGAACAAGGTTGGCCAGTCCATTTCTCGTACGGCTATTGAAGGTAAAAAGGTAATTTGCTAGTCTTGTAGTAACATTGGACATGTTATTTCAATCTGTCCTAAGAAGGCCAAATGTATAAAAAAAAAAAAAAAACTGATAGCCTGGAGGTTAAAACAGCGCTCACGGTAACTTGGTTTCAGGTCCCATGATTTCAGGTACAATAAATTGTGCCTGCTCCTGATTTAGAGAACTGTTACTTCGTTTCAGTCATTGACTATCTGGACAGAAAAGATGAATTTCCAGTAGTCAATGTATACTTGAAAATTTGATTGGTTCAGTAGTTGGGTCAATACTGTAAATACTGTGTAGCAGTTCTTGGGAACACATTTCTCTCAGGACTCTGTCAAAGTCAGGGAAGTTACCAGGTAACAAGTTATAGACAAAATTCATTCAAATTATCTTGAGGAAATACATGACCATTGTAATAGTGGCAGGACTATATCTGGATACAATAGGTTGAAATAGGTTTATCCTTGAAAATAATCTAATCTAAAGGCTTATAACAAACTGTTGCAATAGTAACTATGCATAAGAAACAATTGGTTTTACCTTCTAAATTTGTTTTTCTTGTTTTGAAACTTTCACTCTATATACCTGTTGCAGGCCCTTCTTCTCACCGAAGGACTTTTGATAGAATTAAGATAGCCTGGTGGAAAGGAATGACTTCTGACATAGTTACTTAGGTATTGTTGTTCTAGTGATGTATGCCAGAAAACAACTGCTGGGGAGATAACTAGAGCAATACTGCAAACATTTGCCAATAATAACTACCCTTTTGTCAAAAGTAGCAATTGGTTTGGTAGGACTTTCCGTTCCTGCTTCACATGGCTTTAAGTATATTCTCACATTAGCTGAATATGCTTTAAAATATCCGGATGCTGTGCCACTGAAAGAAATTTCATCAGTTGCAGTTTCTGAAGGTTTAATTACTTTTTTTTCAAGGTAGGGATACCAAGAGGAATAATTTAAGATTAAGGAACTCAATTTATATCTTAACTAATGCAACAGGTACATAAGGTGTTAAACCAGTTCTTTTACATGCTACCGCCCTACTTCCAATGGTAAAATTAAGAGGCAGCAACAAATCAGCACGAATATTTTAAAGAAACTTTCAGAATAACAGCCCTTAGGATGGTCAAAGTATATACCAGCAGCATTATTTGCAATGCTAGAAATACCCTGAGATTCTACTGGTCTTTCTCCTTTTGAGATTTTATACAGCAAGCAGGTCAGTGGACCATTAAAGGTCTGACAGGAATTGATTACTAACAAGAAAGATGACGGGGCTGTTCTAACTGAATACATATGCTGCTTTATTAGTACATTTAAGTCTTTGCTTGATTGGCTAATATAAAAAGACAGGCAATCCTTCAAGGAATTTTGTAAAAAGATGTTATTTGTCACTGGATTAATCTTAATTAGTATTACTTTAACGGTATAGAGAACACAACATTAACACTGAAAGATTTAAATATTCATTTTATGGTTTCAAAAACATTAAAGTAGGGCAAACTAAGTCCATTTTTAGGTGTTTCGTTTTCGTTATTATCAACACTATAACATTTTTTGTAACCTTTTTGTTAACATAAATCAATAATGTTAGGCAGTTAGCAAAGATAATTTCCTTTCTTTTTTATCTATTCTATTTCTTGGTCAAGATACTGTGGACTTGCAATTCGCAAAGCATGTAAGAACATGGAAAAAATTAATTTTAATATTGAGATGGTGGCCAGAATAAAAATGTATATATGTTAAATTATTTGTGGATTTCTTATAAAAACTGGAATTACATTGGAAAGATTCTCTATGTATTAATACATCTAAGAAATGGATGCTATTGTTATTTTCATTTTCAACAGTGAATTTTATGGATACCACTAAATTATTTAATTTAGACAATAAATCTCTTACAATGATACCAACAGGTAATATTACTAAGATGTCATCTACATCATCTGCACCATTTTAAGGGGACAAGTGTCATATTCGGGAGGTGTTGTCTCTCAAAGAATTCCATATATAAGTTTGAAAGGAGAGGTGATAAAGGGTTACCCATAGCCATAACAAGTTTTTGTTGGTAATATTCTCGATTTAAAAGTAAATCTGCAATCACAAATGCAAAACTTAATGAAATTATGTGACTAACAGACAAAGGTAATTCATGCAATACAAGTTCATTATTTTAATATTCTAGCACGGAGTCAATAAAGACTTTTGTGAATAAGGAACATACATCAAAACTGACAAAGATATCACTAGGTTTTAATACAATGGAATTTGATTTTTCCACAAGATGAAAAGCATTTAGTGATATGTTTGGATAGTTTATAAGTAATTAATCCTACAGTATTAATAATTGGCCCTATGTGTACATTTTTATTCTGACCATCATCTTAATATTACAATTTCAATTTTTCTTCCATGTTCTGATTTGCTTTGCAGATTGTGAGTCCACAATATTTTGACCAAGAAATAGAATACATAAAAATATATGAAATGATCTTTGCTACCTGCCTCGTAGAATTGATTTATGTTACCAAAAACCTCACAAAAATGTTATAGTGCTGATAATAAAGAAAAAGAAACCCCTAAAAATGTACTTAGCTGGTATTACTGGATTTGAAACCATAAAATTAATATTTGAATCTTTTAATGTTAATGTTGTGTTCTCTTATAACAATACCAAAGGTATGCTAATTACGAATAGTCCGGTAACATACAACATCATTTACAAAACTGGCTAATGAAGCAAAGATTTAAATGTATGAATAAAGCAGCATATGGCATATATATTCAGTTAAAACAGACCAGACTTCAAATGCATTATTTTTCCATCTGAGCAAAAAAATCTCACTGTATAAATTGGGGCAACAGCCATATACAATTGCTAGGTCTAATGATTATGTTTCAAGAAATCTACTGGAATCAGCAAATATACAAATCACTAATAAAAAAAACACCTAAATTTTAGTCTGGGCTTGTACTATTTCCACCTGAACATTTGTAAAATGCTTATGAAGGACATGTTTTTGTTTATTGATTTTTTCCCCATGCTCGCTATATTTATATCCTATGTTCATTTCTCACTCATTGTCTGAACACTTTTGTAAATTCATGCTGTTACAAACACAATAATGTTAGGCAGTTAACTTGCCTTTGACCAGTGTGCTTGACCACTTAAATCCCCAATCTACCTTTGGGATTTTGCTTATTTTTTACTGGCCGTTTGTATATGCCTCTTTTTCCTAAAATAAAATGGATTGTTTTCTGACTAAATTACCTGTGACCACATGTGGGTGGCTGCTTTTAAATCTTTAATCTAACCTCTCATTTCTAATTTTCCCCCTTGTCATTACCTTTATTTATACATAGCCTCCCGTGTTATACATTTCGTGATCAAGTTATTCACATGCACACATATACACACACACACACAAACACACACACACACACACACACACACACACACACACACATATATATATATATATATATATATATATATATATATATATATATATATATATATATATATATATATATATATATATATATGTATATATATATATATAGTATATATATATATATATATATATATATATATATATATATATATATATATATATATATATAAAATCACCATAACGTGACTGGAATATCTGAAGGAATAAAACTCCACAATTATACATGAGTGTGGACTTTTATTACTTCATATATATATATATATATATATATATATATACTATATATATATATATATATATATATATACATATATATATATATAGATAGTGATAGTAGATAGATAGATATATATATTTAGTTCCTCGCTGGACGAGTGGTTTCGCGCTCGGCTGCCAGTCCGGTGGTCCGAGGTTCGATTCCCAGCTAGGTCAATGCGGAATCAGTGGAACTTATTTCTATTGATGGAAATTCATTTCTCGATATATGTGGTTCGGATCCCACAATAAGCTGTAGGTCCCGTTGCTAGGTGACCAATTGGTTCCGAGCCACGTAAAAATATCTAATCCTTCGGGCCAGCCCTAGGAGAACTATTAATCAGCTCAGTGGTCTGGTAAAACTAAGATATACTTAACTATATATATATATATATATATATATATATATATATATATATATATTTACGTATGAGCAGCCTTGTATTTCCAAACGTAAGGGAAAGAAATTTAAGAGGGAAAATATGGAGAATGGAGCACTTCTGACTTACCTTAGATAACTATAAAAGGGATTGATTTGGTTCTGGAAGGTCGCCAGGAATACTCAGCTGATTAATTTACATTACATTTATTTACAAGACAACGTTGAATGGCCTGAGGTAAAGGAAAGGCATATAGCCACGTGGGCAGAGCGCTGTATAATGTCTGGAACGCTCCTATCTTTCATAATATGGAAAAAGTGGCCAAAATCAACATCTAATTCAACGCTGGTTTCCAAAATTGATATTATTTAGCGGTAAGAAAGCTATTGCGTGCGAGGTGACGGAGCACGTGACTCAGCAAATCTGGAAAATGTGTTCCCAGATCAAACACAACATGAAATAAAGAGTTCATGCACAATATTTCAGCTAAAAGGGCAGTCACTTTCATTTAACCCAAGATGTGCTAGGGGGTTGCTATCAAAGAACGACGGCAATATTATGCATTAGCCACATCAGTAATGGGACCAATATTTTCTTGTTCATTTTTTAACTTATCCCTTAATGTTATACATGGTTGTATTCTCCTTGTATCGCAGACTAATAATACAAAATGAAATATAAAATATTTTGAAAATTAATATTTAAAAAGAATATATTTTGGAAATAAAACCTTCTTTTCAAAAAATGCATTTTTCTTTTGGAATGCTTTCTGCCGTATTTTCTGAGATAATTTAAATATTTTTTCATGACAATATTACTCCTTAGCTATTCAAGAAACACCTATAAAATTGCAAAATATATAAACCAGTTATTAATTGGTTCAATCTGTGTATATGTGTGTGTATGTTAACGGACATATGCACACTAGATTTTAAACCAATATTACTATCGTCACTGTCTCTATATACTCGCATTTGATGGAAAAGAATAAGCATCATCATCAAAAGCCATTATCACCAAAATTTACAATGTAAACAAAAATCTATATAAATTTTCAAACATTGTAACTTCAAGATATGAAAGCCTCCCTGGTCCCGGCCCCCAGGGCTGACAGAAGGTTTACAATTATGCTATTTTGATACCTATGATTAAGAAAAATCTGGCATCTTTTATGCCAAGAGTGAGCTGAATGGCTGGTGAGACTGTTGACACCATTGAAACAGAGCTAAGGGGAGGGGCTAAATTTACCGCGATATTTGAAAATAAAGCATCGATCATATTGACGCGGCGCCGTCCTTTTGGAGAATGTAAAGCGTCGATTTTAGCGACGTCCCGCACCTTGTGGGTTAACACACACTGGGGGAGGAACTCTAGTACTTAATTGAAATGCTCACTGAAGACTTTGTTTATCTGGGACGATCACAAAAGGTAACATGCAGCCACGAGGCAGAAAAGGAACAAGGTGATGTTCATTTGAGAAGAAGGAATTCGAATTGGAAAATGTGGGAGACTTTATTTGACTCGGAGGAAAAGAACTGGCAGTATGACTGTAACTCAAGACGTACCTGGGTGCCTTATGTAGTGGACCTTTGGAGTATATGGCGTCGGCTTTGTCAGAGTTCAGGGCACGCCAGTAGTGCCTTTTGTAGGCCTATAGGCAGGCTGGCTTGGACATCTGTCCTGGGTCAAGGACTGTGCTGGACTGAGGATGAATTCAGGTGCGAATCACAGGCGTTGGGCCAGCTTCCCCCCTTCTGTTGGCAGGTCATCCTGGGAACAGAACATACGGCCAGCAAAGGTTCACAGGAATAAAAAGTACCTAGCTAGCTACACACTCCCTTTTGGGATACGTCCCTAAGGCTTAAAGGAGTCTTTATTCCCCCCGCTACTAACGGAAATGACGATCTTTGGCCTGCTTTGTTTCCCCCTAAAGTCAGCTGATGTTAGGGGCAAGATGGCTGCTCTTCTAACAACTAAATAAAAATTAATGATACTGGGAAGACGAGGGGATCAATAAACGTAACAATACATACATACATACATACATACATACCCTATATATATATATATATATATATATATATATATATATATATATATATATATATATATATATCTAATAAAAGGAGCCATAAAAACACCAAAATGTAGAGAGAAAAGTACTATATTTCAGAGACTGCTGTCTCTCTCTTCAGGTATATGAATGAGAAAAGTTTACAGAAAAGGTGGTATTTATACCAAGAGATTCGTCCACAAGTAAGCCAATTTAGGTCACCCCCGCTGATAATCTTCCTTTAATCTTCTTAAGCGTTGGTTGAATGAACACTGCGTCGACGATGTCTGATGTCCAATTCCCTTTTGAGATGTTCATTACCTGCTTCTCTTTTATTAAGGCCGATTCCATCATTTGACTCTTGTACCGGCAGTTGCTGCTATAAATTACACGTGACATATTCCTAGTTCTATGGTTATGTTCATTTATATGATTGAAAATAGCCGAGTTCTGTTGTCCATACCTAACTGACCGTTTGTGTTGTATTAATCTCTGGGGAAGTGATTTACCTGTAAATCCGATGTAAGATTGGTCACAGTCCTGGCATGGGATCTCATATACCCCCGAGTCTTTGGGCGATGTCTTTTGTTGGACGTTAATCAGGGATTTGGCTAAGGTATTTGGGTAGGTAAATGCAAAAGGGTTGGATTTCCCAAGGGTGTGAGTTACTCTCTTAATCGTCTCCAGGTGGGGAATTTTTATTTTATTGTTGGGTGTGTCTCTGGTCTTGTCTTTAGGGGGTCGGTAGAAAATTACGTTTGCTTTTTGAATTGCTTTCTCAATTATATGGTCAGGATACTTTAAAGTATTTGCCCTTTGGCCTAAGCTCTATATTTTATTCCATTGCATCGATGGTCCATCTCCGTTTCAGTTGTACACAAAAAATTTACATATTGAGAATATGGTTCCAAAGACTGCTGAATTCCTCCCTATCTTGAAGGAGTGCTCTTGATTTCAAATGTTAGCTAAACTAATTTTTTTTAATTTTTCCGCTGTTAGTCTCCCGGAGCTGACTCACATCTTGAATTATTGTTGATTAAAAACCTGAACTCCAGCAAATTTATTTTCCAGACCTTGCGATAATAGTTCATTTTGTATGCTGTGCTAGTCGTCTTAATTCTGATTATTTATTTCTATTTAGATCTTTCCAGATTATACCATCCATCACGTAGCAATATACATGCATAGTTTTAACTGGATTGTCTTTTGGTTTGAGAAGTTCAGTTTAACAGTTTTCTTGAACTTCTGCTCCAAATGTGACCAATTTATAGAATATTCCAACCGCGTGCAAATGCAACTTATTGAGCAGGATCACACGAACTTCGTTCCATAGTTTGTTTTGCTTCATTTGCTTTTCTCTGGTAATTCTCTGACATAGATTAGTTTTTCTATTTCTTTCTCTATTGGCTTCCATTTCACGCTAGGGCTTTTGATCGTCCAGCATTCTGCTATTCGAATTCCTGTTGCAGCGTGGCTGCTGAATAGTACAGATAATATTCATTTCTTCTATCGACATGCACATTGCTTAGTAGCATGAACACATCCTTTTCATGTCATTTCCCGGACTTCGAATTATTGTTCCGCTCTGTTTCTGACCTTCATTTCCTATTTCACTAGGCGTAACCCTCTTCTTAAGGGCCTCCCCAGCAGCCACCCCTCTTGCGCATTTGTTATCTCCTTTCTTAACATGACCACACTACATGATTTTAGTGTCTTTCTTTACCTTCTCTGAAATTCGTTTCTTTTTGGTTAATCCCAGAATTATTCTCTCATTCCTTAACCTACACGACCTAGTCCATTTCCAACTTTTTCTTTTCTGATTTCTCGTTCCACACATCATAAATCGTCTCACGGGTTTATGTATCCTAGTTTTGGCTGTACAATAAGTCTCCGCTCGCAAAGGACGCTAAATTACTTTTTTCTAATTACACCATAATGTCTTATGCTAATGTATTATTTCTTTATATGTAATTGACGTTCCCCACATAATTTTGTACCTAAACATTTTGAATTTATCCATTCTCTGCTTTTCTTTTACCTTCAGGTTCTCCGTCTTCTCCCTGCTGCTCCATAAGCCTTAAATCTCCATGACCTGTCACTACGTATTTAATCTCCCCACTAGTTTTCCTCTGTTGGTGCTGGTGAAGTACAGTGGAATCTGCAAGATTCCTCCATACAAATGACTCATACTTTACCTTATAGTTGAATCAAAGAGGTAGGGACTCGTAGAATGCCCTTGTAGTTCTAGGTTTCCACAAAAAGGGTCTGCATTCCTGCTCTTTCATACGCATCATTGGCAGCAATTCTTGTATAATTTTGTGGTACTCTGCATCCTGTCATATATGCCCTAGTCCTTGGTGTGGCACTAATTCTACGAGCCTATGATACTTTTTCATCATATGTCCCAGAGCAACAATAGCGCCCAACAGTGGCACATGACGTTGAATGCCTCCACCCAACAATTAATCCCCATATCCCCTATTTACGGTACACTACTTTTATACTTTTATGATTGTAACATTGCTAGATCACTCTCTTTTCCTCATGTGAAGGACAAATGAAACTACCTTTCAAATAGGTCTGCTTATTAGTCTTTTTTTGCAGTAAATCTCGAGGAATGATGCTTTCAATGAAATTTCAATGTCTATTCTCTCCGCAACCCGTCCCTTCTCTACCTCTACTGGAATCTTACTGGAGGCCTTTGTATTTCCATTTTTCTTCAGTTTAGTATCCCTACTTATTGCTGATGTTAATCCCTCGTTTGAAACTCTATTCTAAAACAAAGTCCTGAATTTTATCTAATAGGCAATCTAGGATAACGTCTAGGATAACTGCCCTCTTCTTTTCTTAGCTTATTCATTATTGCCATATAAAATCATTCACATGCCGGAACGACGAGACAGAACTTCTCATTTCGATTGATCAGAAATACAAAATAACTGACATACCAGTAAAACACACACACACACATACAAGCACACAGAAGCCTTCCCTCCAAAACCTGTCGAAATAAAATCAATCTATTACAGGCTAAAGCTATTTTCTGACCGAGCGCTTGGTCAGGCAGAACAGACCTCAAATCTAAATGGATATTGTCTATTAACGACATCGAATTGAGCTGTTCTGAGAGAATCAACCGGTGGCAATTGATTTCAAGCGACAGCCTACTTCATGTTGACATATGAATGACCAATGAACCTAATACCGGAAAAAAACTAAGCCTGTGAAGTCTTATAACTTGAAAGAAATTAAATATTCGATGAAAAATCCAAAAATATGGTGTCGTCGTAAACGAGATCTTTATACTATTTTCTTCACGTGCACTGTAAATAGAACATACAATCTCTAGGATAACAAATTAACTGAATTAAGATTGCTAAACTAAAAAAATACACACACACACACACACACACACACAAGACACGTTGCAATTATTAGCTGAAAACAAAGACATTTACAGATACAACGTCTTAAGATTTTTTATTTTAGATTTTTGCACCTCTTCGAAAAACAAGTTACCAAACAAATACTGACACTCAAGAATAAGACGAAATTGTGGACAATAATTACTTGTTAAACTCTTCAAAACACTGACATAATATGCCACAAAGTACGAGTACAGTGAGAACTGTAGACCAGCCAACAATGCCACCTACTGATTAACGTCACTGGAAACTAGGCACGATTCTGAGTGCGCCAGAATCTCTCGTGTGCGAATTAAGTTGAGCCTCAAAGGAAGCACAAGAGAATAAGAAACTTGATCATCGATTAGCTGAAGATCTTCAATGAAATGAATAAAGACAATTACATCTAAAATCACAAATATTAATGATACATATCATGGAAATGTCGACTGACATGTGTGTGTGTGTGTGTGTGTGTGTGTGTGTGTGTGTGTGTGTGTGTGTGTGTAAACCAATCGACATTTCCACGACAGACGCAACCAAACGCTTCTTCTCTTTTTGTTATTCTGCTACCAAGTAGTAGCTTATAGAGCAATGCATTATTCTTAATCCTAAAACAGGATCCAAATTTACTTCAGTCAAAATATAATTCAAAGTCGAAAAAAGAACGGATCAAGTATAAAATTATAGGGTACATATATCCACTAACATTTCAGTTAAGAGAGTATCTGAAAATTAATCTATCATGAATTTATTCAATGTGAACAACTAAAATGTAAATATTAACTGTATAGCTTATTATCTAATGATAAGATTACCTTTCAAAGAAACCTATAACAAGATTGCCAAGTAACGGCAAATATTTAAAGAACTAACTTAAGCTATGAATGAAATTTACAAAAACAATTTACCTTAATGTAATTTTGCCGTACATAGTACAAATGATGTATATATATTTATACTTTTCTTTTATACCTTATAACAATTGCAGTCCTTTGGCCAGTGGGTGCTATTGTACAGCATCAAAATATTTGTTTACAAAAAAAAAAAAAAAAAAAAAAGGAGAAAAGTGAGTTTACAAATAAAAGCCTTGGCATGAATGGGTCAGCCTTCAAAGACATCAGGGGGAGAAATCAAACACTTGTACATCTAACCACGTTCCCCACAATTCTCTCTCTCTCTCTCTCTCTCTCTCTCTCTCTCTCTCTCTCTCTCTCTCTCTCTCTCTCTCTCTCCTCAGCCATTTTCGTCGAAATGATCTTAGTAAGTATCATTTGGTATTGGCACACTAATCGACTAAAACATTCACTTTATATTACATAAACTCTTTATAGAAGTGAATAAATATGAATATATCAAACCTCTAAAGTACCATTAACGTAATTCACTGACAGGATGTAACCGATATTTTTTAATCAAGTAACTTGTTCAATTGTTCTTTTTCCACCCGTTAAAGGCCAAGCCCCTGTTGATATGAATATACATAATAACTTCTACATCCAATGTCCGTATCCAAATAGTTTAAGATATGTATCAAATCCTCTTATTAACTTTCATTACTGTAATGAATAATAAGATATCTATCTTCTCTATCTGTGCATTTATAAGAATGTGCGAAACCTTTACCCCTTATTGCCTTCAAACGTGAACTTAATTATATTATTTTTGCATCAGCAAAAGCTACTTGGTAAACCTGATCAAAGAAACTGGTATGGTCCATATGCAAAACCTTATTGACAGCAACATTTAGAGCCTAAAAGTTTGATTCTACCATTTAACCTTTACGCTGGAGATCCAATCATGATATCAATATGCAAAACATTCTAAATCTTATAAACAACTGTATCATAGGAAAACCATCATATTTCACCACGTCAGTCAGTCTTAAAAAATCTTTAGTTCGTTATATTCATATCAAGGCAATCAACTTGCTAACCCATGATAAATTACACAATTCATGTCAACATAACTCTTCAAACAGTACATTAATTTTAGCACCATAACTTATCAACAGGTATGTTTTTTACTGTATGCAAACCTCATATTAACAGGAATATTTTTATCACGTTACTTCCGGGTCTCGAAGAGATAGGAGATAGATTTAGTTGAACGACCACGAGTAACCAAAATTGGAAATCTCATTGGGCAATTGAGAAATACATTAACTAAAGTTCCTAATCTATTGGACGAGTAATCTTGCCCCGTGGTGTAAATCGCTACCGTAAAGCCATCAGCTGAAGCAGTGTGTGTGGCAGATGGATAAGAAAAGTCCCTCGCTGTCATAAACCACTTTATAGTTCGCAGCGATTAGAGAGAATCCATTAACAACTGAATCCAACACAAAGGAGTCTTTTGTCCTGCTGGAACAGCTGGAATTAATGCGAGCTTTTATCGGAAAGTACAATAAGTTGGTTAAATGACGTCGGGCAACATAAGGACCTAAAACTCCTTTGCATTTATCGATACTCGTCATTAGATAACATTAAAACGCATCACGATGGTCAAAGAGGGAAACGATCCAATTCAAGACATCGGCAAAAGTTCCGATACTCTCGCAATCCAAGACTAAGTGGGAGGGCCATCGATGCCGTCTTCCGGACGGCTGCACCGACCATCAATCAGCCTGCGTGGCGGAACATCAACAAGGCTGAGTGAGGCTGCGTCGGGTCTTGGAACAGCAGGGCGACCTGGCTGAGTAGACCATCAGCTCCTTTCCTGACGAAGAGGTGCTCTATTCACAGCCTTCTTTACACACATGCAATTCTCTCTCTCTCTCTCTCTCTCTCTCTCTCTCTCTCTCTCTCTCTCTCTCTCTCTTCCCAACTCGGCTCACCCTCCCCTTTCTGTTCCCTTCACTGAGATTTCAATTAGAAAGTGATGCAAGTTTTAAAGTTAGTTGGCCATGTTAATTAACGAGACTATCTATATGCAAATGCGGGGTCTTGTTCTGGACCGGCGCGTGTAAGCTCCCGACTACAGCACGTCTTTCCTCGCCTCAGCTCCCCTCATTGTGTGCTTCAGCGCCTCCTTCATACACCCACAACCTCTCTCACCAATCAACCCATTCTTTAAGACACTCCCCCACGTCAACGGATGTCCTGGACTTCTGCCTCGTTTGCCACAATCGACGCTCCTACCTCGCGCTTGACAAGGACACGCAACTGCTTTCCGTCAAAAAGACGCACTGAAAAAAAGAAAGAAAAAAAATGACAATGAAAGGAAGAGAGAGAGAAAAAAGATTTTCATAAGGATCACAAGACTTTTTACTTAGTGAAGACAAGTCGAATGAAGTGAGTTCTCCCACCTTTGTGTCCATTTGCAGTTTTGTAAAACGCTTACTATTTCCCAGAAAGCGATTCACGCGACAGGATATGACACGCCACTGGGCTCTTCAGGTGTGACATTTATCCTCAATATGTGACCGCTAAGTTAAGCTTGCATTAATTGTCATCGTGGGAGAGCGGTTATGCTTTACATGCGGCACATAAAAATGTTATTGCCCTTCAATATTTTTATATTTCAATAAATTTACATTGCTTATTTCCACTGGCACACAAACTGTAGTCATTATATATATATATATATATATATATATATATATATATATATATATATATATATATATATATAAATAAATGTGTGTGTGTGTTTTTTTGTGTAAAGATATTTTTATAGCTAGATATACCTAGACCTACACAGTCTATGTACCAGTGGAATAAGCAATGTAAATGTATATGTAGATTTTTTATATATATATATATATATATATATATATACCATATATATATATATATATATATATATATATATATATAGATATATATATGAAATATACACAGACGTACAGGATGTTTCAAAACAAAATTAAAAGCCCCCCTCTACAGCATAAAGTATAATTGATAGGGACAAAAACATAAGTAATTCAGAACAGGTATTTATTTAAGTTTCTCTCTGCATTCTTGAGGGGTATGATTTCAGCAAATTGCAAAAAAGCTGAGACTAAAACTCCATTTCACTGAGCACTTCGGTCTCCTCTCTTTGCAGGTCGTCGAGGCTTGGTATACCATCATAGTTCACTGTGCACGCTTCAACACGATCCTTTAAGATACTACCAATGTTTTCACACACATTAAGGTCAGGGGAGCTACCTGGAAATTCATTTGACGAGAAGAAATCGATACCACTGTTTCGAAGCAGCTCCTGTGTCTGAAGAGCCTTGAAACATGGTGCCTTATCATGCAAAAATTTGACTTCTTCAACAGATAACACATTTTCAGGATCTTTGAGGAAAGGAAATACTCCACCAGTAAGCACAGTTTCTCTGAAGTATTCGCCATTCCATGACTGTCCTTTTTCTTTTATGATCCACATTAACTGTTTGGCTGTGAAACAGAGAAAAATTCCAAAACATTCAGGAAATTTCACAACTTGGTGATAGCACACGTCATTGCTGATATCATCCAACATTGCAGCCCAAATGATGTCATTTTCATGATTTGGCTTCCTGACTGGTGTAAATGAAGAATTCATCTAATGCGGCAACATGGAGAAAGTCAGCTTCATCCCAATCTTTAATAAATGAACCACAAAACTATGCATGGTCTTCTCTCTGTTGCTAAGTAATGTTGGGCTTACAGATAACATGAAATGGCTTGATACCAGATTTTTTTTTCAACTCACGATATACAGCACAATAACTTCTCTTCTTTCCCCTTTTTGTTTCTAGTTCAAGCGCCAATTTACTTACACTTTCTTGGTCTTTTGACTCCTGAGAAAGGATTTTAGGCCATCCAAGATTCTCATTCTTTTCACGATGAGAGTCATATGGATTTTTTTTTTCAGTTTCTTTTAACAAAGGATTTATCTCTTTTAATGTATTTAGCTATCCAGGAACGTGAAATGAAGCATGCGCCAGGATCCCTGGCCTCTCTGAAGGTTATAGCCCGAATTCGGTCAATCAATCCATCTGATTTCCTCCAAGTCGTTAGTCATGTCTGTATCTAACTCCGTCATTCAGTCTGAAAATACAAGAAATGTAAAATGAAAAATAGTTTAATAGAAACTTTAAATAATGTACTTGGAGATAGGCTATAGCTGAAAACTTCATAACTTTCCATTTGTTCTGTGGAGGGGGCCTATAATTTCGAAACACCCGTAGTATATATATATATATATTATATATATATATATATATCTATATATATATATATATATATATATATATATAATATATATATATATATATCTATGTATATCTATATATATATATATATATATATATATATATATATATCTATATATATCTATATATAGATATATATATATATATATATATATATATATATATATATATATATATACACACACACACACCACACATATATATATATATATATATATATACATATATATATATATATATATATATACATATATATATATATATATATATATATATATATATATATATATATATATATATATACAATTTTCGTTAAAAGCAATTGCTTTAGTGGCATCAATAAGTTTCTTGCAGGTATCTTCATACCGACGAAGTTTTTTTCCGATTCTCGTTCGTCAATTTCTGGTGAAATATACGCAGACTTCCTTCTTCCATTTATTGAATTTTGTCACGACAGCTGTTTCGCCTTATGGCATTATCAAGCGACTACTGACTTACAATCTGACCTTTCGGCCTATTTATCTCATCGTGTGGGAGGTATGACCTCGAGGTATGGGTACTGGTTAGTCTAGGGATTACAGCTTAAGGGCGTTGTTTTAGTTACAAAGAATATAAGGACATATGTACGCGACAATAGTGAAGTTTAAACAGTGGTTTAAATAAATATTCAAAATACAATGCCATTGTGCTAGAGTTTCCTTAAATGTATGTTTAAAATTTAATATGTTACATGTGGTTTTAGATAAAAATTACAACAATTACATACAGGAATGAAAATGAATATAGAAATCTAAATACGGAGTACAAATATATGTATATATTTTATAGCATGCATAAAGGTACAAAGAGATAATTTCTGTTTATACATAACGTGTATGATTTAAATTTGAGTGTGTGTGTGTGTGTGTGTATGTCCAAAATGGTCTACGTTGGTTAACGGTTGCTGATTCGTGTTGGGCGGGGTCTCAGCGACCTGAGTAAGGATGTTACTTGACTTTCGCTGACGCTGGTCTTCTCATGCCTTCCAAGGGGCGCGATGTTCTCGGTGGATTGGGGCGCGCTGTCTGGTCCCTGTTGGCTTGGGTATTCTTCTCCTGCTGGAGGGGAGTATATGGTCCGATTCTTGTTGGACGTTCAAGGTCGGCTTCTGAATAGCGATGCTCACTGCTCCGTATTAAGAGGCGACCGTAGTTGTCCTTCTCTGTGTACGACCTGGGTGCCTTCTATGAGCTCTTGTAGAGATGGCTTCCTGTCGTGAAACATCTATGTAATGTTGATGGATGGCCCCTTGATTTCTATGAGCCAGCAGACGTCTCCGAAGGGTCGTTGTAGTGTGCCCGATGTAGTTTGGCTGTGAGGTTTACACACCTCCTCTGGACAAGTAAATTTGTAAAACTACATTCGTGCACATCTCCTTCGGTCCCCCCGGAGCGGTGCTGTTCTTCATTATTAAGGCTGCTACAAGGTTGGGCTTACATATATCCTGAGGCTTATTTATGGTAAGGGGCTTTTGGGGTTACGCCTCTGTTTATTATCCCGCGTAGTGTGCAGCAATCCTCTTGTATGCAGACCCATAATGTAACACGATGGTAAATAATCAAGTTTTCCTCGTTTTTCTTTTTGCCATGGTGTTGGGTTGGTAAAATTCGTCCATTTTCTTTTTTATTGCTGCTTCGATAATTTGATCTGCATACCCGTTGTTTGTCAGCAGTTGGCGAATTCGGTCGAGTTCGTTATGTATATCTTTCCATGATGAGCTGTGTGTGAAGGTTCTGTTGACATACGCACTCACGACAGACTTTTTATATGCGTCCGGGCACGTCCCGTGCGTTCAAGCAACGCCCAGCGTTCGTTGCTTTCGTATAAACGGTCGTCTTAAACTGTCCTTTCTTGTTGTTTTACCAGGACATCAAGAAAAAAAAAAAAAATGGCAAAGTCTTCTGCTGGCTGTGCTCTGTGGTGAAGTTGAGCACTGAGTTTCTTTTCAGAGCATCTGCTAGTTTTTTGGTATCTTCAGGCTCTTTTTATTGTGAACGAATATATCGTCGATGTACCGCCCATAAATCCTAGGTTTTAGATGTTCTCTAAAGGTCCTTTCTTCGACGGTGGCCATGTACATATTTTGCAAAGAGGACCACCCCTAGTGGGGATCCCATGGCGACTCCGTCTACTTGTCGAAATAACCCTTCCTGATGAGAGAGGAAAGGGGCTTCTGTAGTGCTAGCTTTCAGCATCTCTCGGAGGACATCTTCGGAAATGGGCAGCGGGTTCTTCTCGGACCTGTATACACGATCAAGAATGATGTCGATCGTTTCTTCGACGGGAACGTTCGTAAACAAACTCTCCACGTCGAGTGAGGCAATGTCGTCTTCTGGTCCTTTTTCCTGTAGGAGATCATAAACTCCACCGCTGATTTCAGTGAATATGCACCGGTATGTAAGGTACCAGCAAATCATTCAGGACTTTCGCTATCCTATAGGTTGGGGATGTCATCTGAGAGATGATGGGCCTTAGGGGTGGGTTGCCTGCCGTTGTGTGTTTTCACTGTTCCGTAGCAGTAACCGGGCCCATAGTCATTTCCTTTTACCTTAGGGAATTTTACGACGTCTTGCTGATTGTTGGCCCTAGTCACAAGCCTCGACACTTTCTTTCTGAGGTCCTCGGTGGGGTCTTTTGTCAAGCGTTGGAATTTGGAAGTGTCCAGGAGGATCCTATCCATCTTTTCAAAATAATCACTTTTCTTCATCACTACGTACACTGATGATTTGTCACCTTTCCGTATGATGATGTCTGGGTTGCTACGTAGTTCTTTAGAGCTTCCCTCATCTCCTTGGTGATTAATTGGGCTTCGGAAATGTCCTCTCTGTCGTCCTGCTTCTCCAACAAGTTCATCAATGACGGTAGGTGTTAGTTCTAGCTTACCATCATCTCGGAGTTGTAAAAGTCGGTCTATAAGGGCCTCCGTTTCTATTCTCTTGGCTTCAGTGTGTGGTTTCTTGGCATAGTGGCACTGCAGATCCAGGTTCAGGAGGGACCTTTGATGGGGGCTCAGGTCGATTCCAGCCAGGTTGACGAAGCCATCTTTGTGTTCCTCACTTCTCACGGGCCCCCATGAAGGATGAGTACCTTCTTGTTGTGCCTCGTTGTCACCACCTGTCTGTATTCCTCCCCGTTCTTTCTATATATATATAATATATAATGTATGTATGTATGTATATAAACTGAATCACGACAGTGTTTGGAACGTGATAAATGCATAAATAAAGGTATAAGACACGAAGGAAAAATAAACAATGGAGTTTCTTCAAGATCTTTCGACTCAACGTCCTTTACTTAGCAGACAAACTGACATACATGAGAAATTGAAAGTACAAGGATAGGTCGTATGACAGATCGGGATTATAAGGAGAGATAATACCTAGATCCAACACATCTGGAGAATGAGTAACCTTTCCAAACAAGCATAAACATGGGTACAATTTAAGACAAAAAGATTAAGTCCAACTGCTCAGACACAGGACAAGACAATTAAAGGATTTTTCAGGGCGGGAGCTGACCACATTCATAGTCTTTGGTAAACAAAAAACTTATCACAAAACATGTTAAAGATACATATACAAAGAAATATCTATAAGGCAACTAATTTGTATTTAAGTCTGTGATTATTTCTTTGAGGTTATTCTTAAACATGTTACAAATACAAGGCTCTAAATGAAACAGGCCACGACTAATATCAAAATTACAATGGGAATCAGTTGTTTAATAACAGATTCTAAAAGATTTCGTGATAAGACATCTCTTGATCTTGCAATTACTGAACTACCAATCCTTGTACTCTCAGTTTCTCACGTTTGTCTGTTTGTCTGCTAAGTAAAGGACTTTTGAGTCGAAAGGTCTTACAGAAACTCT
>NC_061088.1:42750309-42777978 GCF_015104395.2 Macrobrachium nipponense | reverse complement strand
ACTTTTCCAACAATACTGAAAATCCTTTTTTACTGGGTCAGTATATATATATATATATATATATATATATATATATATATATATATATATATATATATATATATATATATATATATATATATATATATATATATATATATATATATATATATATATATATATATATATATATATATATATATATATATAATATATATATATATATATATATATATATATATATATATATATATATATATATATATATATATATATATATATATATATATATATATATATATATATATATATATATATATATATATATATATATATATATATATATATATATATATATATATATATATATATATATATATATATATATATATATATATATATATATATATATATATATATATAATAAATCAGGGGGTAAGGGCGAACTCAGCGCACATCACATTCTCATCCAGATCAAGGGCAGGAATTCAGAAGCAGAAGACACAGTATCCATTTATTCCAAGCTTTCGTGATTCATAATCACATCATCAGGGATATCTACAGCAATAAAATACAATTTATCAATATAAAATTAAAAGAGCTATATACAAAACTTTAATTTTAAAAGCGGACGAAGGAAACTGATAAAAACGAAATAAAAAGTAAAATTGTTAAGAGCAGAAAACATTCGTGAACAAAGACGCACTTAGAAACAAAATAGTAAAATTCAAAACACATACTTAAATACAGACACACTTAAAAAAAAAAAAAAAAATTGCTAATAATAAATGAATAAAATACTGGAGGTTAACCTACCATTACAGAGGATAAAGACGCACTAAGAACAAAACATACAAAAATTTTTGAGAGAGGCAAAGAGTTAAGAAAGATACAAGGGAACAGCGGTTGTTTGGTAGTTCAGAGAAGGAACTCGTTGTTTAATATTTAATGTTTCGAGGATAAGTAGTTCTTTTGGGTTGTTTGTATAACCAATGATCTTAAAATCTTCATAGATGATTTCAGTTTTGCATTTAATTGTATGGCCACGTATATTAGAGGATTCTGGATTTGTCAATCGACATCCGGTTCTATAACTTATTCCTCTATGGGAATCGGCCCTCACCCTGAGAAGCCGCCTGGTGGATCCAATATATTTTCCCAAATTACATTTAGGACAGTTGTACTCGTAGACAACACCAGACGACATCAAAGGCGGTAGCCGTTCCTTGAATCTGAAAAGAGAGCCAATATTTTTAGGGTTCTTGGGTATTAATTTTATATTGATGGCCCCAATGTATTTTTGGACGGTTTTCAAGAAATCCCTTCGAAATTTATCTTCATATAAGAAAGGAAATGTTGCATAGAATGGGAGTTTAGGAACGTCAAAACACTTTGGCCTATTGGAGAATTTTCTATTTAGAAGTTTTTTGAGAATCGTGTGAAAAACATGGGTAGGGAAACAATTATTGGTAAAGTATTGTTGTAAGAAGACAATTTTAAACTGAACTCTATCTACACTCTTATACATCGTGCATTATCTTTAACATCGGACTGGAACCTCTATCACCAAGAAATTGTCTTCTTACAACAATACTTTACCAATAATTGTTTCCCTACCCATGTTTTTCACACGATTCTCAAAAAACTTCTAAATAGAAAATTCTCCAATAGGCCAAAGTGTTTTGACGTTCCTAAACTCCCATTCTATGCAACATTTCCTTTCTTATATGAAGATAAATTTCGAAGGGATTTCTTGAAAAACCGTCCAAAAATACATTGGGGCCATCAATATAAAATTAATACCCAAGAACCCTAAAAATATTGGCTCTCTTTTCAGATTCAAGGATCGGCTACCGCCTTTGATGTCGTCTGGTGTTGTCTACGAGTACAACTGTCCTAAATGTAATTTGGGAAAATATATTGGATCCACCAGGCGGCTTCTCAGGGTGAGGGCCGATTCCCATAGAGGAATAAGTTATAGAACCGGATGTCGATTGACAAATCCAGAATCCTCTAATATACGTGGCCATACAATTAAATGCAAAACTGAAATCATCTATGAAGATTTTAAGATCATTGGTTATACAAACAACCCACAAGAACTACTTATCCTCGAAACATTAAATATTAAACAACGAGTTCCTTCTCTGAACTGCCAAACAACTGCTGTTCCCTTGTATCTTTCTTAACTCTTTGCCTCTCTCAAAAATTTTTGTATGTTTTGTTCTTAGTGCGTCTTTATCCTCTGTAATGGTAGGTTAACCTCCAGTATTTTATTCATTTATTATTAGCAATTTTTTTTTTTTTTTTTTAAGTGTGTCTGTATTTAAGTATGTGTTTTGAATTTTACTATTTTGTTTCTAAGTGCGTCCTTTGTTCACGTATGTTTTCTGCTCTTAACAATTTTACTTTTTATTTCGTTTTTATCAGTTTCCTTCGTCCGCTTTTAAAATTAAAGTTTTGTATATAGCTCTTTTAATTTTATATTGATATGTTGTATTTTATTGCTGTAGATATCCCTGATGATGTGATTATGAATCACGAAAGCTTGGAATAAATGGATACTGTGTCTTCTGCTTCTGAATTCCTGCCCTTGATCTGGATGAGTATATATATATATATATATATATATATATATATATATATATATATATATATATATATATATATATATATATACATATATATATATATAGTGTATAACACGTCTTTATGCAAATATTTCTGGAAATGAAAAAAAAAAGTAATTCTGAACAGATAATGTCCTATGAATATGCGTTTTAAAGCTTCAATTGTCAGTGGGGGGAAATTTCAAAATAGGGGAAGGGGGTGACGAAGTGAGTGAGGGAAGTGGATTGCTCACCTTTTGATTATAATTCTTTTTTTTTTTTAATAATCTAACTTTAATGATTAAGTTAGAGCAGTAACCCTTGGCTTTAACATATCAGTTAAGTTGTGCAAATGTTGCTTGTCAACATTTATTTGTGATTAATGAATTCTAGGTCGCTCTGTTCCCGTCTCATCCTGGAATTGTTGCACCAGGAGTCGTGACTAGGTCTTGCCTCTGACTGTATCTGATGAATACTTTTGATGGATTTGGAAATATTTTTGATAATACATATTACTTGATTGATATCTAAGGTGCATAATCCTATACCTTTGATGGAGGACGATTCAATGCGGTTTGCCTTTTTTATTATCAGTGTTCAATGAATACCATTGATGGAGACGGAAAGGGTTTCCATGATGCATACATTTTCTTTTCTTATGTTCAGTATCTAAAAACAATATATTTGATTTGGAGATATTTTATTCATATCGGCGTAGTCACTCCATCCTCCTCCTGATAACTGTTATTTCGAAATCTACTCACTGACAAACGAAGCCTTAAAATGCATAGCTTTATGGAACATTTTCTGCTTTAAAATTAACCTTTCTTTCATTCGCCGAAATAGTTGCATATATCCGTTGTACTCATACACACATAAGCACACACACACAATATATATATATATATATATGACTGGTAAAAATGTTCTGTAACAACAGAATTCCATCTAATAAAACGAGCCCATAAAAACACCAAAATGTAGAGAGAAAAGTACTATATTTCAGAGACTGCTGTCTCTCTCTTCAGGTATATGAATGAGAAAAGTTTACAGAAAAGGTGGTATTTATACCAAGAGATTCGTCCACAAGTAAGCCAATTTAGGTCACCCCCGCTGATAATCTTCCTTCAATCTTCTTAAGCGTTGGTTGAATGAACACTGCGTCGACGATATCTGATATCCAAGCCCCTTTTGAGATGTTCATTACCTGCTTCTCTTTTATTAAGGCCGATTCCATCATTTGACTCTTGTACCGGCAGTTGCTGCTATAAATTACACATGACATATTCCATAGAATAAACTGGAATATGTCACGTGTAATTTATAGCTGCAACTGCCGGTACAAGAGTCAAATGATGGAATCAGCCTTAATAAAAGAGAAGCAGGTAATGAACATCTCAAAAGGGGCTTGGATATCAGATATCGTCGACGCAGTGTTCATTCAACCAACGCTTAAGAAGATTAAAGGAAGATTATCAGCGGGGGTGACCTAAATTGGCTTACTTGTGGACGAATCTCTTGGTATAAATACCACCTTTTCTGTAAACTTTTCTCATTCATATACCTGAAGAGAGAGACAGCAGTCTCTGAAATATAGTACTTTTCTCTCTACATTTTGGTGTTTTTTATGGCTCCTTTTATTAGATATATACATATATATATATATATATATATATAATATATATATATATATATATATATATATATATATATACATATATATATATATATATATATATATATATATATATATATTATATATATATATATATATATATATATATATATATATATATATATATATATAATACTATATATATATATATATATATATATATATATATATATATATATATATATATATATATATATATATATATATATATATATATATATATATACACATGAAGTACTAGTAACCCCATCAAAGCAAACAGAGTAGATTCAGTGGATAGGCAATGAAAATGAATAAAAATTATGTACTACTGTGGGGAAAATTTTTGGACAAATTAATACCTGCATTTCGTTCCTTACTGTTTTCTCCCCCGTTTTTATAGTGGACTAAACACCCACATACACACCTCTTTATACTGGGTCATTATCTCGTTGCTACCTTTTACCTTTTCAACCATTCGTACTTCTCATATCCTACGTAACAAGACATCTCAACAGCTGAACATTGTTTTTTCCTCAGTTGCGTGTAACGTCTGCCATCATTTTTGTGATATTAACAAATTTGCAATACAGCTAACCATTTTGCAGAGTCCAAAATCCCACCATTCGTTATGCAAAGCATAACCAGCATATTTGGGAAATGAGCGAAGTACAGCTACTCCATTTTCACACTAATAACGACAAATGTGTTGAACTGAAAAAGTTATTTTGTAACTTCCTTTACCGGCCCCTTTCAATTTAAAACGTAGAAAAAGTGGTCCCTGTTAATACAATTTAGATTTATTTATATAATTATCTCCAAGCATGGAGAAGTTATTGTCACTGAACGAGGAATCACCAGCTACTACATTTTGGGTATGCTTTTGTTTATGTTATGTAGAATAAGATAACGAAATAATAATTATTAAATAAAAGTCTCCACTTGATTAGAAAGAGAGAAGGGTGGGGGGGATGGAGAGTTATCTGAAAGTCAAAGTGAAATGAGTTGAGAGGAGAGAGAGAGAGAGAGAGAGAGAGAGGGTGGGGGTGGGGGGGGGGGTGAGAAATGAGAAAGTGAACTAGCGACGTTTTTCGTATAAGTAACAGCCTTGAAACCCTCAGCTGCATCCAGTAGGTTTTTTTTTAGTCAGATTAGATTACACGGGAATTATACGATGATTGAAGTTAGTGGTTTGGAAATTGCTTGGATAAACAACCAAATTTCGGATGATTTATGAACGGTCACGATTTGTGCTTAGGTGTGGTATGACGGTGATGGTGGGAGTATCAGTACCACAAGAAAAATCATACGTCACCTTCAGTGTAATTCAATGTAATTACTGGAAATAAAAAGAATAATTATAAAATGCAATGCAGCTGCTACCATGGCAGTAAATCTAATGAAGATCTCCCTCAGAGTAAGTAAATAAACTATTAGTAAATAATTACATACAACAGCGCTCAAGAGACATTTTGGGGAACAGGATTTATATAAGCAACAAAGATTTCATAAAGCAGCCATTAGATATTTTTGGACGTCGTACAGCTAGGCTAACAACAATTCCCCACTGCCTAATCCCTAAACTAACTCACATTACATTAACCATTCGATATAAGTTTGAGAAGGCTTCTCAAACCTATAACTGCATTCAGATAGGACATACAAGCTTAAGTAAAGTATAGTAAATGAACTAATATCCCTAACACTACCGCAGTTTCATCCGAGCCCCTGCCCAGTAATCTGAACGTACATTAAATATTCTGGATCATGAAAAAAAGGGTCAGAAAGGTGGAGACGATATCACTTGGCTAGTATTTGTAGACTACATAACAATACATTTCTCATGCCTACCAAATACAACTCTGGAATTAAACATAATTATATATACCACAGTAAGAAAGCATACATATAAATATCTCAGCAGTATCTCATCAGAATGCTCTAAAATAGGAAGTACCTCCTCTGGGAAAGTCATAACAACATGAACAATTGTTTTGGGGGGTAACAAAACCCGTTCAAGATGCACATCTGTACTCGAGTCCTGGGAGATTTTGTACCTACTGATAGTCGTATTTTGACTATATTTGTTAATTTTCAAAAGGCAGTTCAATATACTGTAGATAAAAACTATCATGATAATGATACATATATAACTATATATATATATATATATATATATATATATATATATATATATATTGTATCACTATCTTGATAGTTATTATCTACAGTATATTGAACTGCCTTTTGAAAATTGAATTACACTGAAGGTGACGTATATTTTTTCTTGTGACACTGATACTCCCATCATCACCGTCATACCACACTTAAGCACAAATCGTGACCGTTCATAAATCCTCCGAATTTGGTTGTTTATCCAAGCAATTTCCAAACCACTAACTTCAATCATCGTATAATTCCCGTGTAATCTAATCAGAAAACTTCATAACTTTCCATTTGTTCTGTGGAAGGGGGAGCTCTAATTTCGAAACCCCCGGTATATATATCTATATATATATATATATATATATATATATATATATATAATATATATATATATATATATATATTACTATATATATGTGTGTGTGTGTGTGTGCGTCTGTGTGTGTATGTATGTATAACTGAATCACGAAAGCAATTTTGGAGGGAGATAAATGCATAAATAAAAGTATAAGCCACGAAGGAAAAATAAACAACGGAGTCTCAACAAGATCCTTTACTTAGCAGACAAACTGACATACATGAGAAACTGAGAGTACAAGAAAGGTCGTATGTCATTATATCTTTGAGGTCATTCTTAAACATTTTGCATAACTTTCCTTTGTGGCTTATACTTTTATATATATATATATATATATATATATATATATATATATATATATATATATTATATATATATATATATATATATAAAGGTATAAGCCAAGAAGGAAAGATAAACGACAGAGTTTCTGTAAGACCTTTCGACTCAAAGTCCTTTACTTAGCAGACAAACAGACAAACGTGAGAAACTGAGAGTACAAGGATTGGTAGTTCAGTAATTGCAAGATCAAGAGATGTCTTATCACGAAATCTTTTAGAATCTGTTATTAAACAACTGATTCCCATTGTAATTTTGATATTAGTCGTGGCCTGTTTCATTTAGAGCCTTGTATTTGTAACATGTTTAAGAATAACCTCAAAGAAATAATCACAGACTTAAATACAAATTAGTTGCCTTATAGATATTTTCTTTGTATATGTATGTTTAACATGTTTTGTGAATAAGTTTTTGTTTACCAAAGCGATGAATGTGGTCAGCTCCCGCCCTGAAAAATCCTTTAATTGTCTTGTCCCTGTGTCTGAGCAGTTGGACTTAATCTTTTTGTTCTTAAATTGTACCCATGTTTATGCTTGTTTGGAAAGGTTACTCATTCTCCAGATGTGTTGGATTCTAGGTATTAATCTCCTTATAATCCCGATCTGTCATACGACCTATCCTTGTACTTTCAATTTCTCATGTATGTCAGTTTGTCTGCTAAGTAAAGGACGTTGAGTCGAAAGATCTTGAAGAAACTCCATTGTTTATTTTTCCTTCGTGTCTTATACCTTTATTTATGCATTTATCACGTTCCAAACTGTCGTGATTCAGTTATACATACTTTTATCATACATACCTTATTTATATATATATATATATATTATATATATATATATATATATATATATGTAGATATTATTTATTATATAATATATATTATAGTATATATATATATATATATGTGTGTGTGTGTGTGTGTGTGTGTGTTTATATATATATATATATATATAATATATATATATATATATATATATATATATAGATAGATATATATATATATATATATATATATATATATATATATATATATACTATATATATACATATATATATATAATATACCGGGTGTTTTCGAAATTATAGGCCCCCTCCACAGAAAAATGGAAAGTTATGAAGTTTTAAGCTATAGCCTATCTCCAAGTACATTATTTAAAGTTTCTATTGAAACTATATTTTTCATTTTACATTTCTTGTATTTTCAGACTGAATGACGGAGTTAGATACAGACATGACTAACGACTTGGAGGAAATCAGATGGATTGATTGACCGAATTCGGGCTATAACCTTCAGAGAGGCCAGGGATCCTGGCGCATGCTTCATTTCACGTTCCTGGATAGCTAAATACATTAAAAGAGATAAATCCTTTGTTAAAAGAAACTGAAAAAAAAAAATCCATATGACTCTCATCGTGAAAAGAATGAGAATCTTGGATGGCCTAAAATCCTTTCTCAGGAGTCAAAAGACCAAGAAAGTGTAAGTAAATTGGCGCTTGAACTAGAAACAAAAAGGGGAAAGAAGAGAAGTTATTGTGCTGTATATCGTGAGTTGAAAAAAAAATCTGGTATCAAGCCATTTCATGTTATCTGTAAGCCCAACATTACTTAGCAACAGAGAGAAGACCATGCATAGTTTTGTGGTTCATTTATTAAAGATTGGGATGAAGCTGACTTTCTCCATGTTGCCGCATTAGATGAATTCTTCATTTACATCAGTCAGGAAGCCAAATCATGAAAATGACATCATTTGGGCTGCAATGTTGGATGATATCAGCAATGACGTGTGCTATCACCAAGTTGTGAAATTTCCTGAATGTTTTGGAATTTTTCTCTGTTTCACAGCCAAACAGTTAATGTGGATCATAAAAGAAAAAGGACAGTCATGGAATGGCGAATACTTCAGAGAAACTGTGCTTTAAATGGTGGGAAGTATTTCCTTTCCTCAAAGATCCTGAAAATGTGTTATCTGTTGAAGAAGTCAAATTTTTGCATGATAAGGCACCATGGTTTCAAGGCTCTTCAGACACAGGAGCTGCTTCGAAACAGTGGTATCGATTTCTTCTCGTCAAATGAATTTCCAGGTAGCTCCCCTGACCTTAATGTGTGTGAAAACATTGGTAGTATCTTAAAGGATCGTGTTGAAGCGTGCACAGTGAACTATGATGGTATACCAAGCCTCGACGACCTGCAAAGAGAGGAGACCGAAGTGCTCAGTGAAATGGAGTTTTAGTCTCAGCTTTTTTGGAATTTGCTGAAATCATACCCCTCAAGAATGCAGAGAGAAACTTAAATAAATACCTGTTCTGAATTACTTATGTTTTTGTCCCTATCAATTATACTTTATGCTGTAGAGGGGGGCCTTTAATTTTGAAACATCCTGTACGTCTGTGTATATATTCATATATATATATATATATATATATATATATATATATATATATATTATATATATATATATATATATATATATGTTATATATATATATATATTATATATATATATATATATATATATATATATATATATAAAATCTACATATACATTTACATTGCTTATTTCCACTGGTACATAGACTGTGTAGGTCTAGGTATATCTAGCTATAAAATATCTTTACACAACACACACACACACATTTATATATATATATATATATATATATATATATATATATATATAATATATATATATATATATATATAAAATCTACATATACATTTACATTGCTTATTTCCACTGGTACTAGACTGTGTAGGTCTAGGTATATCTAGCTATAAAAATATCTTTACACAAACACACACACACACATTTATATATATATATATATATTATATATATATATATATATTATATATATATAATATATATATATATATATATATATATATAGATATATAATGACTTACAGTTTGTGTGCCAGTGGAAATAAGCAATGTAAATTTATTGAAATATAAATATTGAAGGGCAATAACATTTTTATGTGCCCGCATGTAAAGCATAACCGCTCTCCCACGATGACAATTAATGCAAGCTTAACTTAGCGGTCACATATTGAGGATAAATGTCACACCTGAAGAGCCCAGTGGCGTGTCATATCCTGTCGCGTGAATCGCTTTCTGGGAAATAGTTAAGCGTTTTACAAAACTGCAAATGACACAAAGGCTGGGAGAACTCACTTCATTTCGACTTTGTCTTCACTAAGTAAAAAGTCTTGTGATCCTTATGAAAATCTTTTTTTCTCTCTCTCTTCCTTTCATTGTCATTTTTTTTTCTTTCTTTTTTTTTCAGTGCGTCTTTTTTGACGGAAGCAGTTGCGTGGCCTTGTCAAGCGCCGAGGTAGGAGCGTCGATTGTGGCAACGAGGCAGAAGTCCAGGACATCCGTAGACGTGGGGAGTGTCTTAAAGAATGGGTTGATTGGTGAGGGAGGTTGTGGGTGTATGAAGGAGGCGCTGAAGCACACAATGAGGGGAGGCTGAGGCGAGAAAGACGTGCTGTAGTCGGGAGCTTACACGCGCCGGTCCAGAACAAGACCCCGCATTTGCATATAGATAGTCTCGTTAATTAACATGGCCAACTAACTTTAAAACTTGCATCACTTTCTAATTGAAATCTCAGTGAAGGGAACAGAAAGGGGAGGGTGAGCCGAGTTGGGAAGAGAGAGAGAGAGAGAGAGAGAGAGAGAGAGAGAGAGAGAATTGCATGTGTGTAAAGAAGGCTGTGAATAGAGCACCTCTTCGTCAGGAAAGGAGCTGATGGTCTACTCAGCCAGGTCGCCCTGCTGTTCCAAGACCCGACGCAGCCTCACTCAGCCTTGTTGATGTTCCGCCACGAGCAGGCTGATTGATGGTCGGTTGCAAGCCGTCCGGAAGACGGCATCGATGGCCCTCCCACTTAGTCTTGGATTGCGAGAGTATCGGAACTTTTGCCGATGTCTTGAATTGGATCGTTTCCCTCTTTGACCATCGTGATGCGTTTTAATGTTATCTAATGACGAGTATCGATAAATGCAAAGGAGTTTTAGGTCCTTATGTTGCCCGACGTCATTTAACCAACTTATTGTACTTTCCGATAAAAGCTCGCATTAATTCCAGCTGTTCCAGCAGGACAAAAGACTCCTTTGTGTTGGATTCAGTTGTTAATGGATTCTCTCTAATCGCTGCGAACTATAAAGTGGTTTATGACAGCGAGGGACTTTTCTTATCCATCTGCCACACACACTGCTTCAGCTGATGGCTTTACGGTAGCGATTTACACCACGGGGCAAGATTACTCGTCCAATAGATTAGGAACTTTAGTTAATGTATTTCTCAATTGCCCAATGAGATTTCCAATTTTGGTTACTCGTGGTCGTTCAACTAAATCTATCTCCTATCTCTTCGAGACCCGGAAGTAACGTGATAAAAATATTCCTGTTAATATGAGGTTTGCATACAGTAAAAAACATACCTGTTGATAAGTTATGGTGCTAAAATTAATGTACTGTTTGAAGAGTTATGTTGACATGAATAGTGTAATTTATCATGGGTTAGCAAGTTGATTGCCTTGATATGATTATAACGGACTAAAGATTTTTCAAGACTGACTGACGTGGTGAATATGATGGTTTTCCTATAATACAGCTGTTTATAAGATTTAGAATGTTTTGCATATTGATATCATGATTGGATCTCCAGCGTAAAGGTTAAATGGTAGAATCAAACTTTTAGGCTCTAAATGTTGCTGTCAATAAGGTTTTGCATATGGACCATACCAGTTTCTTTGATCAGGTTTACCAAGTAGCTTTTGCTGATGCAAAAATAATATAATTAAGTTGACGTTTGAAGGCACTAAGGGGTAAAGGTTTAGCATATTCTTATAAATGCACAGATAGAGAAGATAGATATCTTATTATTCATTAGAGTAATGAAAGTTAGTAAGAGGATTTGATACATATCTTAAACTATTTGAATACGGACATTTGGATGTAGAAGTTATTATGTATATTCATATCAACAGGGCTTGGCTTGGCCTTTACGGGTGGAAAAAGAACAATTGAACAAGTTACTTGATTAAAAAATATCGGTTACATCCTGTCAGTGAATTACATTAATGGTACTTTAGATGTTTGAGATATTCATATTTATTCACTTCTATAAAGAGTCTATGTGATATAAAGTGAATATTTTAGTCGATTAGTGCGTCATTACCAAATGATGCTTACTATGATAATTTCGACGAAAATGGCTGAGGAGAGAGAGAAAGAGAGAGAAGAAGATGAGAGAGAGAGAGAGAGAGAGAGAAGAGAGAGAGAGATAGAGAGAGAGAGGGAGTGCGGGGCGAGAGAGAGAGAGAGAGAATTTTGTGTGGAACGTGGTTAGATGTACAAGTGTTTGATTTTCCCCCCTGATGTCTTTGAAGGCTGACCCATTCATGCCAAGGCTTTTATTTGTAAACTCACTTTTCTCTCTCTCTCTCTCTTTTTTTTTTTTTTTTTTTTTTGTAAAAAAAATATTTTGATGCTGTACAATAGCACCCACTGGCCAAAGGACTACAATTGTTATAAGGCATAAAAGAAAAGTATAAATATATATACATCATTTGTACTATGTACGGCAAAGTTACATTAAGGTAAATTGTTTTTGTAAATAGCTTAAATTTGTTCTTTAAATATTTGCAGTTACTTGGCAGTCTTGTTATAGGTTTCTTTGAAAGGTAATCTTATCAATAGAGAATAAGCTATACAGTTAATATTTATATTTTAGTTGTTCACATTGAATAAATTCATGATAGATTCATTTACAGATACTCTCTTAACTGAAGTGTTAGTGGATATATGTAGCCTATAATTTTATACTTGATCCGTTCTTTTTTCGACTTTGGATTATATTTTGACTAAAGTAAATTTGGATCCTGTTTTAGGATTAAGAATAATGCATTGCTCTAGAAGCTACTACTTGGTAGCAGAATTACAAAAAGAGAAGAAGCGTTTGGTTGCGTCTGTCGTGGAAATGTCGATCGGTTTACACACACACACACACACACACACACACACATGTCAGTTGACATTTCCATGATATGTATCATTTATATTTGTGATTTTAGATGTAATTGTTTTTATTCATTTCATTGAAGATCTTCTACTACTCGATGATCAAGTTTCTTGTGCTTCCTTTGAGGCTCATCTCAATTCGCACACGAGAGATTCTGGCGCACTCAGAATCGTGCCTAGTTTCCAGTGACGTTAATCAGTAGGTGGCATTGTTGGCTGGTCTACAGTTCTCACTGTACTCGTACTTTGTGGCATATTATGTCAGTGTTTTGAAGAGTTTAACAAGTAATCATTATCCACAATTTCGTCTTATTCTCAAGTGTCAGTATTTGTTTGGTAACTTGTTTTTCGAAGAGGTGCAAAAATCTAAAATAAAAAATCTTAAGACGTTGTATCTGTAAATGTCTTTGTTTTCAGCTAATAATTGCAACGTGTCTTGTGTGTGTGTGTGTGAGTGTATTTTTTTAGTTTAGCAATCTTAATTCAGTTAATTTGTTATCCTAGAGATTGTATGTTCTATTTACAGTGCACATGAAGAAAATAGTATAAAGATCTTGTTTACGACGACACCATATTTTTGGATTTTTCATCGAATATTTAATTTCTTTCAAGTTATAAGACTTCACAGGCTTAGTTTTTTCCGGTATTAGGTTCATTGGTCATTCATATGTCAACATGAGTAGGCTGTCGCTTGAAATCAATTGTCACCGTTGGAAGATTCTCTCAGAACAGCTCAATTCGATGTCGTTAATAGACAATATCCATTTAGATTTGAGGTCTGTTCTGCCTGACCAAGCGCTCGGTCAGAAAATAGCTTTAGACTGTAATAGATTGATTTTATTTCAACAGGTTTTGGAGGGAAGGCTTCTGTGTGTGTATGTGTGTGTGTGTGTTTTACTGGTATGTTAGTTATTTTGTATTCCTGATCAATCGAAATGAGAAGTTCTGTCTCGTCGTTCCGGCATGTGAATGATTTTATATGGCAATAATGAATAAGCTAAGAAAAGAAGAGGGCAGTTATCCTAGACGTTATCCTAGATTGCCTATTAGATAAAATTCAGGACTTTGTTTTAGAATAGAGTTTCAAACGAGGGATTAACATCAGCAATAAGTAGGGATACTAAACTGAAGAAAAATGAAAATACGAAGGCCTCCAGTAAGAGAAGGGACGGGTTGCGAAGAGAATAAACTTTGAAATTTCATTGAAAGTATCATTCCTCGAGATTTACTGCAAAAAAAGACTAATAAGCAGACCTATTTGAAAGGTAGTTTCATTTTTGTCCGTAAATAGGGGATATGGGGATTAATTGTTGGGTGGAGGATTCAACGTCATGTGCCACTGTTGGGCGCTATTGTTGCTCTGGGACATATGATGAAAAAGTATCATGGGCTCGTAGAATTAGTGCCACACCAAGGACTTGGGTATATATGACAGGATGCAGAGTACCACAAAATTATGCAAGAATTGCTGCCAATGATGCGTATGAAAGAGGAGGAATGCAGACCCCTTTTGTGCAAACCTAGAACTGCAACAAGGGCATTTTACGAGTCCCTACCTCTTTGATTCAACTATAAGGTAAAGTATGAGTCATTTGTATGGAGGAATCTTGCAGATTCCACTGTACTCCACCAGCACCAACAGAGGAAAACTAGTGGGGAGATTAAATACGTAGTGACAGGTCATGGAGATTTAAGGCTTATGGAACAGCAGGGAGAAGACGGAGAACCTGAAGGTAAAAGAAAAGCAGAGAATGGATAAATTCAAAATGTTTAGGTACAAAATTATGTGGGGAATGTCAATTACATATAAAGAAATAATACATTAGCATAAGACATTATGGTGTAATTAGAAAAAAGTAATTTAGCGTCCTTTGCGAGCGGAGACTTATTGTACAGCCAAAAGTAGGATACATAAACCCGTGAGACGATTTATGATGTGTGGAACGAGAAATCAGAAAAGAAAAAGTTGGAGATGGACTAGGTCGTGTAGGTTAAGGAATGAGAGAATAATTCTGGGATTAACCAAAAAGAAACGAATTTCAGAGAAGGTAAAGAAAGACACTAAAATCATGTAGTGTGGTCATGTTAAGAAAGGAGATAACAAATGTGCAAGAAGGGTGGCTGCCGGGGAGGCCCTTAAGAAGAGGGTTACGCCTAGTGAAATAGGAAATGAAGGTCAGAAACAGAGCGGAACAATAATTCGAAGTCCGGGAAATTGAAAAACATGAAAAAAAAAACATTATGTGTTCATGCTACTAAGCAATGTGCATGTCGATAGAAGAAATGAATATTATCTGTACTATTCAGCAGCTACGCTGCAACAGGAATTCGAATAGCAGAATGCTGGACGATCAAAAGCCCTAGCGTGAAATGGAAGCCAATAGAGAAAGAAATAGAAAAACTAATCTATGTCAGAGAATTACCAGAGAAAAGCAAATGAAGCAAAACAAACTATGGAACGAAGTTCGTGTGATCCTGCTCAATAAGTTGCATTTGCACGCGGTTGGAATATTCTATAAATTGGTCACATTTGGACCAGAAGTTCAAGAAAACTGTTAAACTGAACTTCTCAAACCAAAAGACAATCCAGTTAAAACTATGCATGTATATTGCTACGTGATGGATGGTATAATCTGGAAAGATCTAAATAGAAATAAATAATCAGAATTAAGACGACTAGCACAGCATACAAAATGAACTATTATCGCAAGGTCTGGAAAATAAATTTGCTGGAGTTCAGGTTTTTAATCAACAATAATTCAAGATGTGAGTCAGCTCCGGGAGACTAACAGCGGAAAAATTTAAAAAAATTAGTTTAGCTAACATTTGAAATCAAGAGCACTCCTTCAAGATAGGGAGGAATTCAGCAGTCTTTGGAACCATATTCTCAATATGTAATTTTTTTGTGTACAACTGAAACGGAGATGAACCATCGATACAATGGAATAAAATATAGAGCTTAGGCCAAAGGGCCAAACGCTGGGACCTATGAGGTCATTCAGCGCTAAGAGGAAAACTGATAGTAAAAGGTTACAAAGGTGTAACGAGGAAAACCTCGCAGTTACAACACTATGAGTATGAAACACTATAGTTAGGAGGGGGTAGATAGCAAGATAGAAGAGATATGATATCATTGAGTTACAGTAAAAGGGATGAAAGGGGGCGAAGGGTTCATTAATGAACTACATAAATTAAAAATACTGAAATATATATATATATATTTTACTTTTCGAAATGATATTGCTAGGAAGTTATCTGTTCAATGGGGTGAGCTTTGGCTGTAGAATTCATCGGACAATTATGTATTTGAAAACTTACAAATTTCAAATATTTACATGAGTTTTTCCGAAGCAGTTTCCTCCATAAAACTGTTTTGCTCTCAGGAAAATGATTCATCCAATTTAGAGTTTTCGTGAGGCATTAACCATTAGCCTACATAGATGGCTAATGAAGTTTATGTGATGCGCTATATAGTTGATTATGAGTATTTATGTTAATTCCTAAAGGCTCTTTCCTTTTTCTATGAGATATTTTTGGAAGAGGTTAGCAGTCGTATTCACGTCTTTCGGCATGAAAAACAACACTAATGTACAAATATACCTCAGTGCTGTAAAAGACTCGTTTTTCATCCAAACCAAAAGGCCATCTGTTTTATGAGAGAAAATTTCAAATATAAAAAATGATGAAGAAAAATATGCACGCCATGAATATAATGTCTGACAACTGCCTTGTCAGTTTAGAGAATGGAGTTAAAGGGTCCTTTTAAGATTTAAATTTTTCTGTCAGGGCAATTAATGTTTTTCAAGAAATAACTAACCTAAGTCCACTTCTCATAACATTCGCAATAACAGCAGAGTACTATGTGAATTGTTACTTTTCTTCATTGTAAGCTATGGGGATTTCTCTTTACTTTTTAGTTAGAAATATATATATATATATATATATATATATATATATAATATATATATAAATGTGTGTATGTATATATATATATATATATATATATATATATATATATATATATCTATATATACACACACACACACACACACACACACACATATATATATATATATATATATATATATATATATATATATATATATATATATATATATATATATATATATATATATATATATATATATATATATATATATATATATATATATATATATATAATATAAGTATGTATGTATGTATTGTAAACGTTTATTGATCCCCAGTCTTCTTCCCAGTATCATTAATTTTTTATTTAGTTGTTAGAAGAGCAGAAAGCCATCTTGCCCTAACATCAGCTGACTTTAGGGGAAACAAAGCAGGCCAAAGATCGTCATTTCCGTTAGTAGCGGGGGAATAAAGACTCCTTTAAGCCTTAGGGGGGACGTATAAAAAAACCCAAAAGGGATTGTGTAGATAGCTAGGTACTTTTTATTCCTGTGAACCTTTGCTGGCCGTATGTTCTGTTCCCAGGATGACCTGCCAACAGAAGGGGGGAAGCTGGCCCAACGCCCGGGATTCGCACCTGAATTCATCCTCAGTCCCAGCACAGTCCTTGACCCAGGACAGATGTCCAAGCCAGCCTGCCTATAGGCCTACAAAGGCACTACTGGCGTGCCCTGAACTCTGACAAAGCCGACGCCATATACTCCAAAGGTCCACTACATAAGGCATCCAGGTTCTTTTCCTCCGAGTCAAATAAACATTTTCCAATTCGAATTCCTTCTTCTCAAATGAGCATCACCATGTTCCTTTTCTGCCTCGTGGCTGCATGTTACCTTTTGTGATCGTCCCAGATAAACAAAGTCTTCAGTGAGCATTTCAATTAAGTACTAGAGTTCCTCCCCCAGTGTGTGTTAACCCACAAGGTGCGGCACGTCGCTAAAATCGACGCTTTACATTCTCCAAAAGGACGGCGTCAATATGATCGATGCTTTATTTTCAAATATCGCGGTAAATTTAGCCCCTCCCCTTAGCTCTGTTTCAATGGTGTCAACAGTCTCACCAGCCATTCAGCTCACTCTTGGCATAAAAGATGCCAGATTTTTCTTAATCATAGGTATCAAAATAGCATAATTGTAAACCTTCTGTCAGCCCTGGGGGCCGGGACCAGGGAGGCTTTCATATCTTGAAGTTACAATGTTTGAAAATTTATATAGATTTTTGTTTACATTGTAAATTTTGGTGATAATGGCTTTTGATGATGATGCTTATTCTTTTCCATCAAATGTGAGGATATAGAGACAGTGACGATAGTAATATTGGTTTAAAATCTAGTGTGCATATGTCCGTTAACATATACACACATATACACAGATTGAACCAATTAATAACTGGTTTATATATTTTGCAATTTTATAGGTGTTTCTTGAATAGGTAAGGAGTAATATTGTCATGAAAAAAAATTTAAATTATCTCAGAAAATACGGCAGAAAGCATTCCAAAACTAAAATGCATTTTTTGAAAAGAACGTTTTCTTTCCCAAAATATATTCTTTTTAAATATTAATTTTCAAAATATTTTATTTTTATTTCATTTTGTATTTATTAGTCTTGCGATACAAGGAGAACAAACAAGTAATAAACATTAAGGGATAAGTTAAAAAATGAACAAGAAAATATTGGTTCCATTACTGATGTGGCTAATGCATAATATTGCCGTCGTTCTTTGGTAACAACCCCCTAGCACCTCTAGGGTTAAATGAAAGTGACTGCCCATTTAACTCAAATATTGTGAATGAACTCTTTATTTCATGTTGTGTTTAATCTGGGAACACATTTTCCAGATTTGCTGAGTCACGTGCTCCGTCACCTCGCACGCAATAGCTTTCTTACCGCTAAAAACAAATAATATCAAGTTTTTTGGAAACCAGCGTTGAATTAGATGTTGATTTTGGCCACTTTTTCCATATTGTGAAAGATAGGAGCGATCCAGACATTATACAGCGCCTGCCCACCGTGGCTATATGCCTTTCCTTTACCTCAGGCCATTCAACGTCGTCTTGTAAATAAATGTAATGTAAATTAAATTAATCAGCTGAGTATTCCTGGCGACCTTCCAGAACCAAATCAATCCCTTTTATAGTTATCTAAGGTAAGTCAGAAGTGCTCCATTCTCCATATTTTCCCTCTTAAATTTCTTTCCTTACGTTTGGAAATACAAGGCTGTTAATACGTAAATATATATATATATATATATATATATATATATATATATATATATATATATATAGTTAAGTATATCTTAGTTTTACCAGACCACTGAGCTGATTAATAGTTCTCCTAGGGCTGGCCCGAAGGATTAGATATTTTTACGTGGCTCGGAACCAATTGGTCACCTAGCAACGGGACCTACAGCTTATTGTGGGATCCGAACCACATATATCGAGAAATGAATTTCCATCAATAGAAATAAGTTCCACTGATTCTGCGTTGACCGGGCCGGGAATCGAACCTCGGACCACCGGACTGGCAGCCGAGCGCGAAACCACTCGTCCAGCGAGGAACTAAATATATATATATCTATATATATATATATATATATATATATATATATATATATATATATATATATATATATATATATATATATATATATTTTGAAGTAATAAAAGTCCACACTCATGTATAATGTGGAGTTTTATTCCTTCAAAGATATTCCAGTCACGTTATGGTGATTTATTTTATATATATATATATATATATAATATATATATATATATATATATATATATATATATAGTATATATATATATATATATATATATATATATATATATATATATATATATATTATATATATATATATATGTGTGTGTGTGTGTGTGTGTGTGTGTGTGTGGTGTGTGTGTTTGTGTGTGTGTATATGTGTGCATGTGAATAACTTGATCACGAAATGTATAACACGGGAGGCTATGTATAAATAAAGGTAATGCCAAGGGGGAAAATTAGAAATGAGAGGTTAGATTAAAGATTTAAAAGCAGCCACCCACATGTGGTCACAGCTAATTTAGTCAGAAAACAATCCATTTTATTTTAGGAAAAAGAGGCATATACAAACGGCCAGTAAAAAATAAGCAAAATCCCAAAGGTAGATTGGGGATTTAAGTGGTCAAGCACACTGGTCAAAGGCAAGTTAATTCGAAAAACGATACACTTTGTGTTTGTAACAGCATGAATCTACAAAAGTGTTCAGACAATGAGTGAGAAATGAACATAGGATATAAATATAGCGAGCATGGGGAAAAAATCAATAAACAAAAACATGTCCTTCATAAGCATTTTACAAATGTTCAGGTGGAAATAGTACAAGCCCAGACTAAAATTTAGGTGTTTTTTTTATTAGTGATTTGTATATTTGCTGATTCCAGTAGATTTCTTGAAACATAATCATTAGACCGAGCAATTGTATGGCTGTTGCCCCAATTTATACAGTGAGATTTTTTGCTCAGATGGAAAAATAATGCATTTGAAGTCTGGGCTGTTTTAACTGAATATATATGCCATATGCTGCTTTATTCATACATTTAAATCTTTGCTTCATTAGCCAGTTTTGTAAATGATGTTGTATGTTACCGGACTATTCGTAATTAGCATACCTTTGGTATTGTTATAAGAGAACACAACATTAACATTAAAAGATTCAAATATTAATTTTACGGTTTCAAATCCAGTAATACCAGCTAAGTACATTTTTAGGGGTTTCTTTTTCTTTATTATCAACACTAACATTTTTGTGAGGTTTTTGGTAACATAAATCAATTTTACGAGGCAGGTAGCAAATAAGAACATGGAAGAAAAATTGAAATTTTAATATTAAGAAGATGGTCAGAATAAAAACGTACAGATAGGGCCAGTTATTAGTACTGTAGGATTAATTACTTATAAACTATCCAAACATATCACTAAATGCTTTTCATCTTGTGGAAAAATCTAATTCCATTGTATTAAAACCTAGTGATATCTTTGTCAGTTTTGATGTATGTTCCTTATTCACAAAAGTCCTTATTGACTCCGTGCTAGAATATTAAAGTAATGAACTTGTATTGCATGAATTGCCTTTGTCTGTTAGTCACATAATTTCATTAAGTTGTACATTTGTGATTGCAGATTTACTTTTAAATCGAGAATATTACCAACAAAAACTTGTTATGGCTATGGGTAACCCTTTATCACCTCTCCTTTCAAACTTATATATGGAATTCTTTGAGAGACAACACCTCCCGAATATGACACTTGTCCCCTTAACATGGTGCAGATGATGTAGATGACATCTTAGTAATATTACCTGTTGGTATCATTGTAAGAGATTTATTGTTAACAAAAAGTTTACAAAAAATGTTATAGTGTTGATAATAACGAAAACGAAACACCTAAAAATGGATTTAGTTTGCCCTACTTTAATGTTTTTGAAACCATAAAATCAATATTTAAATCTTTCAGTGTTAATGTTGTGTTCTCTTATACCGTTAAAGTAATACTAATTAAGATTAATCCAGTGACAAATAACATCTTTTTACAAAATTCCTTGAAGGATTGCCTGTCTTTTTATATTAGCCAATCAAGCAAAGACTTAAATGTACGAATAAAAGCAGCATATGTATTCAGTTAGAACAGCCCCGTCATCTTCCTTGTTAGTAATCAATTCCTGTCAGACCTTTAATGGTCCACTGACCTGCCTGGTGTATAAAATCTCAAAAGGAGAAAGACCAGTAGAATCACAGGGTATTTCTAGCATTGCAAATAATGCTGTTGGTATATACTTTAACCATCCTAAGGGTTGTTATTCTGAAAGTTTCTTTAAAATACTCTTGCTGATTTGTTGCTGCCTCTTAATTTTACCATTGGAAGTAGGGCGGTAGCATGTAAAAGAACTGGTTTAACACCTTATGTACCTGTTGCATTAGTTAAGATATAAATTGAGTTCCTTAATCTTAAATTATTCCTCTTGGTATCCCTACCTTGAAAAAAAGTAATTAAACCTTCAGAAACTGCAACTGATGAAATTTCTTTCAGTGGCGCAGCATCCGGAAAGTTTGAAGCATATTCAGCTAATGTGAGAATATACTTGAAGCCATGTGAAGCAGGAGCGGAAAGTCCTAACAAACCAATAGCTACTTTTGACAAAAGGGTAGTTATCATTGGCAATTGTTTGCAGTATTGCTCTAGTTATCTCCCCAGCAGTTGCTTTCTGGCATACATCACTAGAACAACAATACCTAAGTAACTATGTCAGAAGTCATTCCTTTCCACCAGACTATCTTAATTCTATCAAAAGTCCTTCGGTGAGAAGAAGGGACTGCAACAGGTATATAGAGTGAAAGTTTCAAAACAAGAAGAACAAATTTAGAAGGTAAAACCAATTGTTTCTTATGCATAGTTACTATTGCAACAGTTTGTTATAAGCCTTTAGATTAGATTATTTTCAAGGATAAACCTATTTCAACCCATTGTATCCAGATATGTTCCTGCCACTATTACAATGATCATGTATTTCCTCGAGATAATTTGAATGAATTTTGTCTATAACTTGTTACCGGGTAACTTCCCTGACTTTGACAGAGTCCTGAGAGAAATGTGTTCCCAAGAACTGCTACACAGTATTTACAGTATTGACCCAACTACTGAACCAATCAAATTTTCAAGTATACATTGACTACTGGAAATTCATCTTCTCTGTCCAGATAGTCAATGACTGAAACGAAATTACAGTTCTCTAAATCAGGAGCAGGCACAATTTATTGTACCTGAAATCATGGGACCTGAAACCAAGTTACTGTGAGCGCTGTTTTAACATCCAGGCTATCAGTTTTTTTGTTTTTTTTTTTATATACATTTGGCTTTCTTAGGACAGATTGAAATAACATGTCCAATGTTACTACAAGACTAGCAAATTACCTTTTTACCTTCAATAGCCGTACGAGAAATGGACTGGCCAACCTTGTTCCTGACCCAGCTGTCACCATGCTGATGCATCTGTTTACTTTTGGACATCTTGTGTTCTTCTCTAGGGTATGATTTACGAGCAGTTGCAAGTCTAGTAATTTTTTCCTTGTTAAGTGGATTCCTTTCATTGACAAAACATCTGTCCTTAGGAAGAGTAGCTAGAAATCGATACCTTGCCATTCCCTCCCTTATGCTTTCATAAGTTTTTTTATATACCTAACCTATCAATCCAAAGATCAAAATTACGGAAAAGGTGTCTAATAAGCTGAGGGTAACTTGATTTGGGTTGAAGTGTAGCAGTTCGAAGTTCCTCTCTATGATATTCAGCAGTCTTTCTAAATCTTTCAAGTAGAGCATCTTTAAATAGGTCATAATCATCAGTCACACTGGATGAAAAGGTGAAAAAATGGCTAAAGGCTTACCTTGTAAAAAAGTGTTAAGTTGCAATGCCCAGTCTTCTTTTTTCCACTTATGTAATTCAGCAATCCTCTCAAACCTTGTTAATTAAGCTACAATATTATCGCCATCTTTAGAAGGTAATGGTTTGATAGTATCAATCATGTTTTCAAATCTTATCATTCTGCTGTTGCTCAGATAACCATTGATTTTATCTGCCTTTTTCATGGTCATGCGCTCTCCTATCACCTTCATCTGCCTCAGTAATCCTTCTTTCTAGAAATTTCACCAAGTTTTCCCAACAAATTATAAAACAACCATTCAGTCAGGATAAGTCTGCACAATCACTACTAAAGAAATCAGTTACACCATATTCATGATAAACAAAAGGAAAAAAATACTTATCAAGAAATGAAAGCTGAAAAGTAAAGATTATAATCAAGGTTAAGCATCGTAACCTATCAATATGAAACAGCAAAGACTAGCGTAAACTACATTAGTGGCAAATTCCCACTAACAGTTAGAGTAATCTGCGAACAGTCAACTTCAAAATTACCCAGGATAAAATGCTTGGGCAAAGTAGCATCCCACTTAAATTCGCCAAATAATTCCAGCCAAAATATTTCATACACCCACCCTTCAATGGAATACTCAAATGCTGATAAATTATATCTTGCCCTAGTGAGAACACTGATGTAAAGAAAATGGTGGTTCAGGTGTGTGTAGTGGCTTTGCTCTCGGATGTAATAATTCAACCACGAATTACCTTCACTTATTCAGCAGAATTGAATATAACTTACGTTCTCAGAATTCCCTCAAAGGGCAAGAAATGACTGAATTACTTCAAAGAAAGTTATTGTATTGAATGGAAAAGTATGAAACTCAGACACCGACTTACGTTATCTCCCTTAGTAAATTCTCTTAGCAACTGATAAGACTGGGAGGTCATTCAAATAGTAAATCTCATTCAAGGGAACCACAGTGCTTAAATTAGATAACTATGAATGTTCGCATAGGCACAGAAATACTGTAAATGAGACAAAAGTGACTGTGAGCTACATCCATAATTTACTGTGTTTAGTCACTGGTCTCCACTTCTTGATAGGCGCTGATGAAGGAAGGGAAATTCACTCCAATGCTTTCGGGTAGGGTTTAGACTGCAGCCACGTGGCACACAGAGGGCAGGGAACAAAGGAGCAGGCCCAAAGATATGACAAGCTTTGAACTTGGTTGGGCCTGGGTAGTGTCTGAGGCCACGATTCTCTCAGTGACCTTTTTTATTAACTTCATGCCCTCCAGTTGCTTGATTAATTTTTGGTATCAGGAGCTGGCGCTGCCATTTCAAGTTCAAAAAGACAGGAAGCAGCAGAACAGCGAAGAAAGAGAAGCGCAGATTTACGAAAAAATTATTGGCAGAATAGGGTTGAACTGGTGAAATAGCCATTTTCCAATGAAGTAATTCTCTGTTTCTTCCCTCTGAGGAATCTGACCATATAAGACTTAAGCTAATAAAATTTGTTGAAGTCATGTAACAAAAGCACCTACATTTAATGACTCGCAACTACTAGTTACAAATATATTTGTTTGTCACTGGGTGTTTTGCGGGATCGTCTTACTAAGTCACAATTACTTAAAGTTCTCTTGGGAAATTCCCTTAAGTAGAAGTGAACAACAATAAATAAAGTGTAATCACTTAATGTTAGACTGAATATTACCTTGCCCAGGTGTATTATCTCAAAGTTTAGCTAATAAACCTAACACAATTATTTTAATTAATTAAATTAAATGATAACTAATTGTAATAACTTAGTGAGCATATAATTGGCTCTCACTAAACCTTTGCTTATTCTAACCTTATTCTAGAAGGGTTTGAGATAAACTTGGTAGTATCATATATGAATATCATCTATTTCACCTAAGGCAGTTCATGCTGATAATTGGCCCTGAAGGGGGCATTACAGATATATTTCACAGGGGTGTTAGGGACCTTGCGGTTTTGCAATACAATTGACCGAATGTTAGATGGGTTATGAGGTTACTTCTTAAGGTTTCTTATTCGTTGGGGATAAATTGTATTTAACTTTTCCATCTAGGAAGATAACAAAATGAAATCTATGTCGAAGGAACATTAAAACATAAAAGATAGAACCAAGAGTATAAATGAGTGATTCTCTGTGGAGAATAAGCAAAACACAAATAATAAAGGCTAGGGAGTTATTAATCACACACTAAAAGTAAACGGATAATATACTAACAGAAGCCATGTTTTTACCAATATCATCTTGGTAGGCCAAGTTAAATATATAGTATACTATCTGGCTATAAGTGTGTTCTAGTCTCTCTTAAATGAATACGGTGCCAAAGGTGGCACTTATGGTGATAAGCTTGGGGACTTTTTAAAGTGCATCACTAGAAGCTCGTGGATGCCGTCATAGTAATTCCAAATAACATACAAATTCTTAACACCAGAATCGTTAGTGAGTGGGCTCTGCCTAAGCAGAGCATACAGTAGGGAAAGGTGCATAAGAGGCAATGATAAAGAAAAAAGGAAATTATAAATGAAAGGGTATGGGAAGTCAAAATAGAAACAGTTGCAATAAAGTAATAAGAAGGAAGTTGAAGTAGCAGAAACTGGCCCTCTTCTCTGGATGGAGAAGGTCCTGAATTCTCTAAAAAGAATATGGACTGTGCAGAGAGAGATTATTGGCCTCTCCAAGGTTTCTGAAATCCTCGGCGTCCGCTACCTTTCTTCCTTTGGAGAGGTCGGTTTGACAATGTTGTGGGGGCACTTGAGAGACACAAGTCCATAGGAGATGCTGTAATAGCATCGGCTCTGACTGCTACGACAGTCAGAACAATGGCATTCGCCCCCATGCCTAACGCTGCTCGACTTGGTCCCCGACATTCTTCAGCCAACTGAGGGTTGGCAGAGTCCTTACGCCTTTAGTGGAGCTTCCACTACAGTCAGGTGTGTCCTGGGAAATTCTGGGTGGAGTTAGCCCTTCTGATGCTTCCTCGGTCGGGAGTGAAGTTGAGCCAGCGGCTGGGGAGAAGTAGCCTGGGAGCTTTGGAGGACGACACGAATCTTGCCTTGGTGCTGACACTGAGGCCATTCCTGGTGTAGTAGGAGGATTCAAACATAGCTCAATGCGCACAAGGTACTATCTGATACCTTCGAGCGGCACTGGTTGTGCAGAGGGTCCGTCTGGAGCTAGGTAAAGGCAGGGGCCGAAGACAGTTCAAAAATAGGGGGATGCTAATGGCATCTAAAAAAATTTCATACTTGCCAGGGATGTAGGTATCCACCGCCAAAGTACATATTTTCAAACGGTGAGGTCGTGTGGTCCTCAACTGTATAGTGACAGGAACATTTTAACATGTTTGAGGCTCTGAATCATAATTAATTTATGCCTCTCACTTCTAGCTCCATGAGGGACCTTATCCTCTTGAACTATGGATAGCTGCGCACCAGAGTCGTCGAATGCTTGGACTGGTGGGCAGGATAGTGACCTCTGGGAGGTCACTATCCTGCTGGGTTGCCTAGAATTGATAGGTCCATCACTGCTATGGGAATGGCGGGAGTGGCAGCCCTTTTGGGGCAACAAGCCCAGATATCGTTGTGCTCATGCACCTTACACAAGTCACAGAAGCTTCTCCTAAAATTAGGCTTTGACCAGTTGTTCTGCTGTCAGTGGCAATTATTTATATTATTTTGGTGATTTCCGTTCTGAGGAGGAGCGGAGGTCGACTGCAGAGTATCTGTTTTAGAGTGGCACTGCTCTGAAGAGTGCCCAGGTTTATTACAACTGCTCACGGGTTTATGCAGCTGATTATTTTGGCTGCTTTATCTGAGAGTTGGCAAGAGGGGGAACAACAGGGCAGATTTTCTAGTTTAATGAACTCTGTAGTGGGTAGTTGGTGTCTCAGACATCTGCCCACTTACATCATTCTACAATTGTTTTTGGATTTTTATCCACCAAGGAAATTAGTAAGCTCAGGGGGGTTTATGACAGGGAATCATCCAACTGAAAAAGTTCAAGAATCTCATCCGCAAAGGCAGCGTTGGAGGCTCTTGTCCACCTCTAGAGCTGGGGATGGGGTTGTCTTCTTCTCCACCCATTTGGACCACGTCTGCCTGGACCCCTTTGGTATGCTCCTCCATTTTTGTCTCCACCTGTTGGTGGCTATTTCAAAGGCTTTG
>NC_061088.1:42746402-42749809 GCF_015104395.2 Macrobrachium nipponense | reverse complement strand
CTATTTCAAAGGCTTTGACGATGGCCTCCCTTACTCAAATGAGATCTCCTTGCTTATAAACGGTAAGGGCATAAAAAGTGATGGCCCCTTGCCTTCGAGGTGTTTTCCCAAGATGAGGGTTACTTCAGTGGGAGGAGGTTGGAAGTTATACAGGACCTTTTCTATGTGGTCAAGCCATCCCTACTGCTCAGACTCATTCCATGGTTGGATGAGGGAGCCCATGCTACGAAGGGTGGAGTATGATGGCTAGGATGTAGTGGGCTGCATGCCAGCTTTGGCCAATTGGTGAGCCATTTCTCTGCTTTCTCTGCTTCCCCTCTCTCTTGGAATTCCCTTTCTTTCTCCCTTTTTGCTCTTTCTTTCTCCTTCTCAGCTCTTTCCTGCTTCCTCTCCACCTGTGTCTTTTCCCTCTCCTCAGCTACCCATAGTCATGCGGCTTTCCCTGCTTCAGTAAAAGCTTTAATTTCCTCTGATAGCGGGTTGTTCGCCATCTTGGAGGAATGGGGGTGTGGGTGCACGAACGGGAATTCCTAATGATAAACACAGGCACTAAACCGTGGGAATGTAGTCTTTGGGGGGACTATGAATGGGGCCAAGAGTTCTAAGGATGGTAGGCAAAAAACCGTGGAATATGCCAGCTCTAGGCTCTGGAATAGCCAGGCACTGCCTGGGAATGGCATCCCTAAAGTACAGAATAATACCAGTTAGATTCCACTAAGGGGAATGAAAAACCTCTAGGATGTAAGATCCTAATCTAGGGATTACAACCTCTCTGCACAGCAAGTACTGTACGAACAGTTTCAACGGAACAGCAGCCAACAGACTGTAGATATTCGTCACGAGGTTGTGAAATATTGGCTGCACTGACAATCAAAATACACAAGCAGTCAACAGACTGAAAAATAAAATGCAGTCAACAGATTGAAATGAGATGCACATACACAAATAAGTAAATTTATTTGTCACGAGGGCATAAGGAATATTGGCAGCAAGGACTATCCAGTACAAAAGCAGTCAACAGACGGAAACATAAAAGCAGTTAACAGACTGACAAATAAAAAGCAGTCAACAAACTGCAAAGAGATGAGCATATACAGATATGGCAAATTTATTTGTCAAGAGAGCATAAAAATATTGGCTTCACAGAATATCAAAATACAACAGCAGTCAAACACACTGAAAAATAAAAGCAGTCAATTGTAATGAGATGCGCATATAAATATATGGCAAATTTATTTGTCATGAGGGCGTAAAAAATATTGGCTACACAGAATATCAAATACAACAGGAGTCAACACACTTAAAAAAAGAATAAAAGGCAGTCAACAGACTGTCATGATATGCACATATAACAATGCTGCGAATTTGTTTGTCACATGGGTGGAAAGTCTTGGCCGCATGGACTGGTAAAATATCAAGCAGTCAATCAGACTGTAATGGAACTCCCAAATGCAAATGTTTTGGTCACAGGGTCTATAAAACTAAAAGCAATCCCTCTCTGTGACAAGATAGGCATATAAAAAAAATGCAGAATTGTCTGTCTTAAGACGTAAAAATAATATGCACGGTAATAACTTCCTCTTTCTCCACAAATGGTAGGAAATACGAATACACTATGATGTGAGTAAGATATGTATGTAAAGAAAATATGGTGTTAGAAAGATGCAAAATAATTATTTAAATTCTGTATTCTTTATATGGATCGTATACCTCAACACTGATGTGAATGGATTTTCTCAGTGGTCCACCAATCAAAGGCCTTTTTGGTTTTGCGTTAGGGTAATAAAATAATAATAAGGGAATGCCTATCGGGCTCCTTACAAAAAAATTGCTAATACAAATGAATGTGATAAGCAGTGAGTGAACCACAGGACGCTTTTCTCCCCACTACTGATGCAATTTCTCCCTTGTTCCCTTGTCTTATTTACCTGACCCTTCTACATGGGAAAGGAACAATTACGTTAACAAGGACAATCTTTCCTTTGTCGTCTGTGTCTCGAAGCAAGACTACTTCTCTGGAATCTACTCCTCCAAGAGAGGAAACTACACCTGACAGGAATTCACCAAAAAATTTCCTAGTTTCTCTCATCACATCATCCCTACTTGATGAAAGGTTAACTAGAGACACTGGTTTCTTAACGTCCTTCCTTTCTACTGCACAATTTCTCGCTAAATACCCTTTCCCATAACATCAGAAACAAGTTAATTCTGAGCCACTAGATGCCACTTTACTCTTACAAACCTTAGACTTATGACCAGGTTTTCTGCATGTATAACAGTAATAGTCACTTTTACTCACATTGCTATTACTAGAACTGAAACTTTAACTGCTTTGTACTCTACCAGACGAAGAATTATTTCGCTTCTTACTGACACTTAAATTATGAGTCAAACTATATTTGTCAGCTAACCTAGTTGCTCCTGTGAAATATACTTCTCACCTAACTTCTATATAAAGCTTAATCTCAGGGGATACGTTATCTTTGAAGTTTTCTAACAACACTAATATCTTCAAACCATCAAAATCCTCAACTTTAGCAGAAGTTAACCAATCAATAAACAGCCTTTCTAACTTCTTACTGTATTCTATATACGTAATATTCTCGTCCTTTCTCAAACTTCTAAATTTCTTATGGTACGCCTCGGGTACTAACCTGTACGCGCTAAAAACAGTTTATTTCACAATATCATAATCATCACATTCCTCCTTATACACAGTAAGCGCCCTACCACTCAAAACTGACTGTAAATACGGAGTCCACATTTCTTTAGGAGAACCTACTCTTTCCACTAACTTCTCAAAACACATGAAATATTTCGTTACATCTTCCTCATCAAACTTTGGTACTAATTTCAACACTGCACCCATACCTAAACCATCAGCTACACTTTCTTTCTCGCCTGTCTGACTGTTACGAGTACTTTGCCTTAACCGAGCGATTTCCAAATCATGCATACGTTTTTTCACTCTTTCTTCCTGCTGCATTACCAACATTTCTCTCTCTTGCTGCATTTTCATTACTTCTCTCTCTTGCTGCATTTTCATTGCTTCTCTCTCAGCTGCTCTTTCCTCTCTCTCAGCCACTCTTTCATCTCTCTCATACTTTTCCTTTTCTTTCTTTTCAACATACTCACAGAAATCATTCCCCTCTAGACCTAGAAGCTTACCAGACTCAATAAATTCTTTCACCATCTCACTCATTCTGGTTCTTTCTATATTCTCCCTGTTTCAATGTTGTGGTACCGAATATCCTGGCCAAAGGTCGCCAATAATGTCACGGACCCCCGAGGTCCGCTACAGGTTCTTAATTATAATAAACAAAAAAGATTCAACACCAACAGTTGAAACTCGGGATACAAATATAGAAAGAAACACAAACAGAACAAAGGTTTATTTACAAGATTAC
>NC_061088.1:42723902-42741402 GCF_015104395.2 Macrobrachium nipponense | reverse complement strand
ATCTCCACGTCTGGAGACTAAGACAGGGTGGCTGGAAGATTAGGGCCTTATCACAGTGCTGGGTATACCTCAATTAACACACGTGCTGTGATCCAAACAAATTGTCATGTATATAACAAATATAAAGGGGATATAAATACCGTACTAACGGACAACGAGGTCCCCTTGGCTTTAATAACTGTACCAAGGGCGTAGCAGGATGAACAGAAGATAAATCCTGAAGCTGCAGCCAAGTACGGATCCAATATGTTACATAAAAAGAGGGATATATTAAGACAATATGTTTCAGATACCGTTATAAGGTGATGTGCTGTGACATTTCTTAGAATGTAGGGGTCAGAGTTTAGCTTCTCCTTAGACACAGAGCCCTAAGTGACAAGCCTTGGAAGTGCTAACACTTCCTTCTACGGGTGGCCTGATATCAAAGTTGCTGTATGTGCAGATCAGTGGCCATGCCCTGTTGCCACGGGCGGTCGCAGAGGTGCTTTTGAAACTGGTTCTGAGCAGTTTCCTGGGGCGTGAACAATGTGTGTGAGTTCGCACATGCGTGCGAGCTTCGTCTCTACAAAATGAGAATGTAGGATTACCATGGGGAGAGATCCTTACGGAGGCGACAGAAGCCAAGATGGCTTCTGCCAAAGTACATTTTGATAAGTGTTTGTGCATATTGTGTTGAATGGGTAAGCATACTTATTTTGGCCAAAAGTGTAGCTTGTCTGTATTTTGAATATTTATTTCAAAGATGTTCTATTTCATATGACCTTTTGATTTGATTTGTATTCTTGTGCTTATAGAGGTGTTCTCCTATCTTCTAACAGGCGATTCTGAGAAAGGGGAACTGATATGAGAAAGGAGAACTGATCTGAGAGGGGGGAATTAAATATAGCCACTCTCAAAACATGAAAAAGAAAAACAGTCATTAGCCAAAACGTTAAACAATATTACCACCAGAGAGGAGGAAAACAAGCTAACAAACTAATACAGTATTTTTTACATTCAATATTTAACCAATAACATTAATAAAATAATATTAAATGACAACAAGATGACAACAAGGAGAGGACATAGCTACCAGAATCAAATGTGCTAACTGCAGGGAGTTGAATGCTAACTGATTTTATGTTGAAAAAAACTGACTTTTGAAAGCATTTTAGGAAATTCAGAGAAAGGGAGAGGGGAATTTAGAAGTACTTAATATGGAGGACTGAACAAACGGCTTGTTTCCCAAGCTCTCATGTCCTATAAAGTATCTATTTGATTGTGATATTGAGGTTCAGAGAAAGTGGTAGGGGCGTACATTTACTAGGTTCTCAAAGACATTTTCCTCGAACCTTTGTAGTTATAGGTAGTTTTATGGGGGAGTTCTTGAAATAAGACAGATCTTTACAATTCAGGTAGTTATTAAGAAAATACAGTTTGAGATGCCCATCCTCCCAGGCAGACCTTCCCCATGAACCTCCTGCATATCCATTCTCACTTATTCTATTTCGCACAAAGCCCACGCCCTCTGGTAAACTGTTATGGGTAGTCACAACTGACACACAGGAATAGTTTGACAATATAGTTCATACAGAGGTCACTGGAACATAATAAAAAATAAAATGGAAACTGATAATCTCAGTAATTATTTATAAAATAATAATGATAAGTGGCTACAAAAAATAACACATGTTCTGGACGTATCAAGAGGGCGATGTGTGTAACAAATAAAACTTGCCAACGTCCTTAGCTTCTTTAAGATTTAGTAACCAGTAAGTGTCATCGATGTCAAACACAAGATGTCTTTGACCAAAAATGACTGCATCAACAGAGTAGAGGTTTTGTCCATTGCCCAGAGTTCGACATCAGAATATTTACTGTTCTTCGGAAATTTCTTTCATCTTTGTAACACGAAGCTTATGATATTATTCAGTCATTTTCGTTACAATACTAGTTTCTACTTTCCACTTAGAAAAAATCATATAAATGGATATATGTAGCTGATAAGACCAATGCTATTATCTTAGTTATCAATATAACCAATGCATACTTATATACTAAGAAAATGGACAGAAAAATAGCGTGAGAATGAAGTAAATCCATTTTGGAAATAAGATGTAGGTTACTGATTGACTTGCAACAATTCTCTTAAAAACAATGATATTGGGAAAGACTTCTAAGATACTTCAACATCCCATGAGCAGAAACAAAACAAAGATAATTTACAAAGATCATTTACAAGAAAATTTACAGACAAATGTAAAAGAACCGCTATGGGTAAATAAATGTGTTTTCTTAGAGGTAGACGTATTGAGGCCTATACTTCTGTTTACTTCTGACCCCAGACACCAGATGGGCCTGAGGGGGCTCACATTCCAAACTCTCAAGACTAACTGTGAGGGTGCACCAGTATTATACAAGAGAAGTAGGAGGGGAAATGCAGTAGTCTTGGAACTATCGGAATAAACCAAATTTCATCTATACGTTACTGTGAGACCATCTTGGGTCCTGTATTTCACTGATACAAAACATTATGAAGTAAGAGTAGAAGTCAAGAGTAAGAGGTTGTGTGACCAGAGACTGAGTGATAGATCAACTACAGATGAATCATTTGTGTGAATTAAAGGATAGTAAAATACCACTGAGTGTTTTTTGCTAACTAATTATTAATCTACTATTTGTGGAGGGAAAATAATTTAAAAAACATAAAAACTTTTGAATTACAGTATCAAGCACCCTAGACTAGTTACCTGATTCCCGATACGAAAATGACTGTGGTTTTTTCCCTCCCGTTTTGGAGAATTTTCCGAAAATAATTAGCAGCACACTATCTCCTAAACGACAAATGATTTCAATATTAATGTTAAAGATATCGCGAATCCGGGTTTCAATTACTCATTCACTAGTTTATTAAATCTGGTGGTACTTGTGAAGATTTTACGTTCTCAAAACCACATGAACAAGCGAGGAAGGCGCTCTTTCACAATTTTTTTTATTTCTGGTTCACATTTACCCAAAGTTTTGATTAATTTGCAAATTAATGCGATTTTTAACCCCCGATTTAATCCTGGTGGAAAATTGTGGCCTCATGGAATTTGAAATAATACGGAAAGTTGTTGTAATGGAAATTTAACTTCAGTGTTGGTCGATTGGATTATTTTGAGAGCGAAGTGTCGCGTTTTTTTCCAATTTTTATTTGTTTATTTATTTATTTATTTTATTTTGTTTGAAATATATACGTTCCCTGTTAAGATTTGGATAGAGAACAAAATCAGTTCGTAATATGAACATAAACAATGTTTTTGGATAAAAGGCAAAAATAAGTGGGAATAGACAGATTGGCGGAAGGAGTAGACTAAAGTCCTACTCATCTAAAATGGTCAGCCTGGTATGACCACTTAAACTTAATGACCTCCAATTAACAATGTTAATTTGTTATTAACATGCATACTCGCCCTGTCGGCGTACTTCACAAGCATGGCTGGCCACGTGCGTGTGTGCTATTGCTTGATAAAGGAACTGTGCGAAATTTTTTGTTTCATTGGAATTACCTTTGACCTAAATTACTTCTGCCTGTCCTGGTAGTTTCAAAAGGCTTAAATTCGAAAATGGTGTTGGGGAAGCAGGTGTACGTAAGCTCAAAATTTTGCGTTTTCATGTTATCAGTTTTAGTATGATATTTGGTGGTGTGGAATCTGTGTTTTCATTCAGCTAAGCAGTCTTTCATCATTTTATGACTCCATTAAAGCTGACTTCAAGAAGTAATTTTTCTTACGAAGAAAATTCAACTTTAATCTTTAATTGAAAAAATTAATTTAATCATGTTGGTCTATATTCCATAATTTGGAAATTTATTTCTATTATATTATATTACATCCATTTTCTTCTACCAGATGTTGATAACATTTTGTTTTCACAAAGAAGGGGCCCTTAAGCATGAATTATCTTGACCTACTGTTCTAAACTACAAGCCTATTTATCACGGTCAAATGTGAAATTTTCAACATAATATGATTTCTTTTGCATAGCTTTGAACAAACTTTGTTATCATTTGCGAGTGCTTTAAAATTGATCACAAATTCAGAGAAGTGTTTAATTAAAACGAAAAGAGAAAAGAAAAGGAGCATGTTCAAGCTGTACGGTATAAGGGTTAAATTTCTAGTGATTAAAAGATTTTGTAATAAAGAAAACGATTGCTAGATCATTTATAAGGGCGAATGACTGGTTCGGTGTAAAAGATGGTTTGATGTAAGGAGATGCTGTTTACTCATAAATGTTTTAAATATTTATAGATGAAGTGATGCGACAAGTTACAAAAGAAAAGGCACAGTTGATGTTTGTCTAGAGTCGCAAATAAAGTGTGAAATCGTCGACATTTGCAGGTAAAACAGTAGTGGATGGAAATACTTAAGAAAAACACACTATAGAAACCAGTAACAGAAGTTGAACACGTTTGCAAGAAGAGAAAGTTGAGAGTATATCTGAGTGAGAGCAAGGTTAGTAGAGTTGATGAAAACCAGAAAATCATATGGAGAGCAGGTTATAGAGTATGAAAACAGAAAATCATATGGAGAGCAGAAGAATGATAGCAGTTAATCCATGTTTGTATTTGGGAGAAAACATGACGGATGATGGAGTCAGAGACTAGATGAGGCGAAAAAAAATAGCAATACGATATGGATAACTTAATGTAAGACTTGAAATCATTTTGAAGACAAAATGTGAATATTCGAAAGGACTGCTGGACTAAATCTCCCTCGTGGAAGGGGAGCGTAGATGTAGAGCAAAAATGAAGAACAAAAATTAAATAATTGAGATAGACTAGTTGTATATTACTTGGGGAATAATATGGGATGAAAAAGATGAAAATGTAGAGACATGTAAAAGTAAAAAAAGGTGGATCAGAGTGCATTGAAAACATTTTATAGAGTGGAAAGAAAGTAAAGGAAGCCCTCGAAAAGGCTGCATAGATGCAGAAAAGAGGTACTGGAAAGACTAATATCCAAGAGGCTCATGAGTGTGAACGACGTATGGATGAATGGCGCAGGCGATGGGAGTTTGACAGGATTCCGATGAGCCTCTGTTGTAGGTATATAAAACCGCTAATATTGTTGAAGTTCTGAAAATAAGAGCTCATCCTTTGCACATCAGAAGAAGTATGTCCCCTTGAGATTACATGTATGTATTTGTTATGTGTATATAATATATATATATTATATATTAATATATATATATATATATAAATATATATAATATACATATATATATATATATATATATATATATATAAATATATAGATATTATATAACGATATATAGATTATAGATAGAATTATATATTAGATATATAATATAGTATAATGTATTATATATGCATACATATAATCTCAAGGGGACATACTTCTTCTGATGTGCAAAGGATGAGCTCTTACTTTCAAAACCTCCACAATGTTAACGGTTTTACATATTTCTTTCAGAGACAAAACGACAAGGTTATAGACAGGTCCTAGGTATATATATATATATATATATATATATATATATATATATATATATATATAGTATATATATATATATATATATATATATATATATATATATATATATATATACATATATCTATATATATATCAATAATATAATATTATATATATATAATATATAATATATATATAATAATATATATATATATTATATTACTGTATTTCTTCCAGCAAGTGGCTTCTTGTCATTCGTAGCACAGGTTACCAAATAACAACCGTTAACAAGAGCAAATGAGGACAAACGGCCAAATAGATCTTCACGAACGAAACTTCCTTCACGGACCTGTTGACCGGAGGAACTAGCCATTTACTGGTTAAGATATATTTACAGAAAAATGTAAATTAGATGACGTGCCTGAAATTTACTGGACTTTGAATAGGCTCATTCTATAGCTACTGTACAACGCACGCTTACATATTATGCGCTGAGCATATTCTGTAACATAACTGGGTTGAAGGTTTTTGTTCACGTTTGCAATAAAATGAAAGAAGAAACGTTGCTGTGAGTCTAATCTTCCTTGGATTGTTATACACACAGACACAGACACACACACCACACACACACACACACACACACACACACACATATATATATATATATATATATATATATATATATATATATATATATATATATATATATATATATGAAGATATAAGGGCCATAAAACACTATTTCAACGTTGCAACCATATATTTCGAGCACTCCCTTCTGTGCTCCTGATCACTGGTAATATATGGATATAGGATATCTTACAAGGTCCCACTCAAAATAGACAAATAGACTTCAGCAATAAAATAAAAATTCCATACGATGGAAACATCCAAAAGCCACAGAACATCTCAGGTCTAATAATCCTTTTATATTCCATTATCCCAAATCCATAGGGAGTTCGCTCATTAACATACTATACCTAAATAAAAGAGGAGAAGAAGCCGGAGTTTACAAGATACCGTGTAGCAATTGTAATTAGATTTACGCTGGGAAAACCGATAGATCCATCTCGCAAAGATTAGCAGAACACAAAAGATCAATGCAATATGCACCAGAGAACTCGGGGACTTTCCTACATATTAGGGACAAAGGCCATACTATTAACTGGAGTGGGGCGGAGCTGATTTTCAAAAGTAGCTGTCCGTACAAAAGGAAAATTCAGGAATCTGCTATCATCAATCAAACCAACAATATGAAAATATCAGGAGGACATTGGAAATTGGATGACTTCGACGAACTAATCGTTAGGGCGCTTCTCAACCAAGTGTCCAAGAACATCCGACCACCGGACGAGTCGCCAGACGAGAGTTAATGAGGCCAGAAATCACCAGGGAATATTCTAATTCCATCCTTCCTGGGTCAACAACAGAGACTTACTGGCACACCTACATATGCTTGTAAGATATCCTATGTCCATATTTTACTGCCACAATCATAATCTGAAAGGATAGGAAATACGAAAGGTGACTTTCTTGTTTAAGTCTATTTCAGATTTTTGTACAATAAAAACATAATGCTGTAATCAAGGGTTGTTTTTTAACAGCTGCAACAATCTGACAGGGTGTAACACGAGTTTATGCAAATATTTTGGGGAATGAAAGCAAAAGTAATTTTGAGCAGAAAATGTTCCATAAACATATGCATTTTAAGGCTTCGTTTGTCGGTGAGGGGAATATTAAAATATCTGTTACAATTAGAGTTCCTTTCATATGATGGACTTGGTAGCAAGAAATCGGAGTAGCCTGAGATGTGGGGGATGTGTGGCGCCATAGAGGAGGAAGATAGAGGGATCAGGTCGATGTGAATAAAGTACTTCCCAATGAAATGTATTATTTAGCTTTTGAATAAAAACGAAAAAAACATGTATCATTGTATCTGTTTTCCTCCCTATTAGTGGTATTCACTGGACACCGACATAAACAAAAAAGTAACCCTAACTTAGACAAATATCAACTACTTCAGGTGTATTTAAAAAAATCTCTCCCTCCCCATCTAAAGTAATTCATCAGACTCATTTAAAGTAATTCATCAGACACCAGTCACAGGCATAGACCTATTCATGATTCATGGTTGCATGAACTCGTGTTACACCCTGTATTGTCTTGCTCTCTTTTGGTGCTTCGAGGAAGTTCCATTTTTAGGCCCATTTTCTTAACTGTACCGTTCTGCAAACAATTTAGTTCATCTATGTATGATTCTCTTCAGTAAATCAAGTTCTCTTAATATCTCTCCAACAGGAACTTGCACAGAATTCAGTGCAATAGTTGTCTCTCGCTGAGCAGTGGATGTTTCTTTGACCAATAAATGACACATTGACATTTGATTCCCACTCACATCTTTGATGACATTTTGTGAGTTTCTAATGTATTCGGTAAAATTTAGCAAATGGGATCGTTCAACTACTTTCAACTTAATTTTGAAATGATAATATAAGGAGTATGTTTATACGATACTACTAGTGATAAGTGTCTGCTATTACTTAGTAAAGTATGTCAGTGGTTGTGATATGACATTTTTTTTTTTTTTACTTTTTAAGGTCACGTCAATTTTTCTGTTATGGAATATAGTTTTACACAGTTATATAACATGATGTTCTATACATATTAGTGACTCTTTTTAACGTCATTACTAAAGATTTCTTCCATCTTTGAAAAGAAAAATAGATTAATAAGGCATGAATCGTGCATCAGGTTAATGAATAAAAAAATATGAAATTGTTAATAGTGATTTGCTTGAGTGTATGTTGGATATTTCCATATGTCGCATATAAAAGAAGCATTACTTAAATTCCTGCCAAACTGTCCTTAAGGCGGGAGATATCGAGTCTGTGGGCCGTCTTGCTTGAGTGAGCGTGGCACCAACATTGTCAAGTGCAATGCTGCCTATGATGTTGTATTGGATTACGTGAATATACAACTATTCCATATTGCTTGTTTTTTAGTATAACCTGCTTACATGGTACAGTGATATAAGGACCTGGGAAGCCTTTAAAATGTCGGGTGCAAGATATTCAACAACACCAAGAAGAGGAGCCCTTCACTGAGCTGCACGTCGCTGCATCATTGGTGTGAATGAGGACCTTCTGAATGCTATGGCAAATCTTTTCTTGCAGCAACGACAGAGCAGAGTGCCACCTCAGGTATGAGGGCAATTATGTCCGACAAATGTTCCTATGAAATGTCACAAGGAGCATTTAGGAAGTGGAGTCAGTCCATGACAGATTGGTTCCAAATTGGCAGAGTTTCTACTGAAAATGATGTGGTAAGCATTCGTTTTAACTGTGATGATCAGTTACAAAGGGCATAGACGTCTGTTACAAGTCTGATGATTGGAAAACCCTTTCTGTACATTTAGCGTTAGATACCGTCAAAGAAGTAACCCAAAATTTTGTGAACCATGCAATTCGGTGGTGTCAGAAATTGGCTTTAGACTGTACGTTCTACTGCCCTCGGTGCCAAAATGAAAGGAGTGACTATATACTTACTCACAGTTTAGCCAGTGTTTAAATAAACTGGATTGAAACCAGATATACTCCTAGACTACGAAAAATATAAGTGTCGGAAAAATACTACAGAAGAGTGAAATATATGAGGCAGTTAAAAGTGGCTCCAGCAAAATTAACCAGAAATTCACTAATGCCAAGGTGGGGAAAGAATTGCTGCCCAATGATAGTGATGGAACAGAACATAGTGCTGTTGCGGCAGTAAAATTGAAGCTTCGTTGACAAAAGGATAAGCTACTCATTTCATTTGGGGGTGTATCATGAGAAAAATAGATCTAGCTACTATGCAAGTGAAATGTGTTGACACAACCGTGGTGAAAAGGTTCATTTGGCTAGATATTGCAAAAAAAAAAAAAAAAAAAAACTAAAAAAGACGTGTGAATAACAAGGCAGCATGCACTGAAGTTGATCATGATAATGATACCATGTCAGTGACGTCATGCATGTTAGTGCAGCACTGTGGGGTCCTACAGGAGACAGCAGTTGTGGGAAAGTTAACGCATGTGCACATAAAAGTTGAACATAATATGAGCCATGATGTACCTGTATATGAAGCATTTAACGATGCTATTGCCGATACTGGGGCTGAGGTTTGTATTATGGGGGAAAAAGTTTTACATCATTTAGGACTGAATGTAAAACAGTTGTCATTCAAACGCCAAGGTTAACCCTCAATGGATGGATAGCTTCTCGGGAGTAGATAAGCAATATTAACCGCCATTGATTTGGAAAGAATCAGGCGGGAAAGAGGTGCCAATACTTTTATAGCCCATACATTCACTAATGGCGACTTTTACACTGGCTAAAATCAAGACTCGACAGCTCATGGAAGCTTAGTAACTTCGAGGGGAATGTAGTACTGCTTCTCTGTCTCATACGTCGTCTTTTTATGAATTTGCTCATAAATATACGAAAGGGCTGCCGTTGGTTTTAGTTCTTGTCTTTTACGATAGTATGTCAGTTGTAAATGTAATTTTGCAAAGAAACATTAGAAAAAATACGTACAATTAAAAAAAAGTTACAGAATCTTCGTTATCGGTAAATTTAAGTAAATATATGTCAACAAATATGCTAAGAAATTTTTACTGATTTTATTGATAATCAGTGTTGATATTATGTGAGCTGTAATTATAATTTTACCAAATAAAATTTAATTATTTATTAGGAAAAGCATACATAAGTTGGTAAAATTTTCGGCTGTTTTGGTAAAGGGGTTGTAAATAATAATTTTCAACTTATCTTCCTCTTTTCATTGATGTGTTTTTTTTTTCGTAAATTGGCAGACCTCAAAGTTTACCTAGCCTGAGAAGCTGCTTATTGATTTTTTTTACCTGTCCAATAAGGCTTAATTATGCTGCCGACGAACCCATGAGAGTACTAGGTAGCCTAAGATGTATAATAACTTTGGGTAGAAATACTGTTTTAGATATAGAGGTGTTAGTAGTGTGCAGTGTCTCTAGACTATACTTATCTATAGATATATATAGTGGTTAGGATTAGTGGATGCAAACTTTCCCATCATGTTAAGGTGGGGGGAATACCAGTAAATAAAACTATAGTTAATTCACTTAAGCTAGATTCTTGTGACAACAAGACATTTGTTTGGCGGCCTCTGATTGGCTGGTACCGGGAGGTAGGCCATTAGCTCAGTGTGTCATTATTTTCGTCTGTGGCTTAGAAAACTAGCAATATGTTTATAATTCTTCATTTATATCACGGTATTAATTGTACAACGAAGTCATCTTTTCTTGAAATCAAAAAGATAAAACACATAGAAATTACAATGAGTAAAAGTAAAGAGAGAAATATTTAATTCTTTATACCTGTTTTTACTTATCATCTGATTTTGCATTATTAATAAGATCAAGATGAAATAAAACTTGTGTTTTCATACAACAAATTCACCCTGAATACGCTGGTCTTTTAGATTTTAGATGTGTGTAATATGTGCAGAGAAAATTAAGAATATGTCTTATTATGTTACATTCGTTCATGATTCAAATTTGACGGTATTGCCGAGAAAATGTGATCTGCAGGACATCGTTGCATTTGTTGTCTCAGCAAGAGATTTGAGTTGCCAATTAGCGAAAGAGGTTCCAGTTTCGACAATATTTACCATGTTATATAATCAGATGGATGCATCTGGTATCATTAGCTCAGATCTAGGCGGGCGGTGGGGAATTTAGTCCGGCAAAGAAGTTGAACCCTGTGGACAGACTTTGCACTCTTCAACTCAGTCTATGCTTTAATCAGGTTGTTTCAGAATATTGATTCTAATTTTATTATATGAATATATTTTCAAACGAAAGAGATATCAGAGTCTTATTTGAGTGATATAAAATAATAATCTTAGTGAAGTAATAAACAACAAAGAATTACAAAGGATTACCTTCCTTTCAGGCTGAGTTAATTACAGATGCAACATGATAAGACATGATCTTCATTTTTTCTTCACATATTACATGCATCTAAAATCTGAAAGGACCAGCATATTCAGGGGGATTTTACTGTATGAAAAAAAATACATTTTATTTTATCTTGATTCCATGAATTATGCAAAATCCAATGATAAATAAAACAGGTATAAAGAATGAAATTTTTATCTCTTCACTTTTACTTGTAATTCATTTGTGTTTTATCTTATTGATTTAAGGAAAAGATTATTTAGTTGTACAATTAATACCGAATCCTTTGGTATGACCAAAACTTTCCTATCTTTTGCAAAACGTGAGATAGATGAAGAAATATAAACATATTGCTAGCTTTCTAAGCTACAAACGAAAATATGACACACTGAGCGAGCAGCCTACCTCCCTGTACCAGCCAATCAGAGATTGCCAAACAAGCGTCTCGTAGGTACAAGAATCTACCTTTAGTGAATTGACTATAGTAGAGAACGGCCCAAGAGTGTAGGTGCCAATGACATCACCAATAGCGGGAGCAACATCCATGATGTCATAGAATTGCCGTTCTCCCCTCAGGAGACAAATGTACCTCAGTTCAAAAGGTGGATTTTGGAGCGTTTCTCTGGTACAGTATTTAATATCAAATGGAATCCATTACCGGTAATTAAGGGAAAGCCACACCATATACACCTTCTACCTGATGCAGTCCCATACGCATGCCAAACGCCAATTCCAATTCCCAAGCATTGGGAGCAAGAGGTGAAAAAACAGCTGGACGACGATATAAAAGTGGGAATAATCTGCTCTGTTCCTTCAGGAACTGCAACTGATCGGTGTGCTTGAATGGTAGTAGTAGCTGAAAGGACTGGAAACCCAAGAATTGCCAAAAACTAAACAAATATGGTAAAAGAGAACCTCATCACACTACTGCCCCGTTTGACATGGCATCCAGTGTACGTGCGTGTCCATACAAAACTGTAATACCTGCCTATTCTGGTTTCCATGAAGTGGAATTAGATGAGGATAGTCAGCATTTGACTGCGTTCACATCCCCATGGGGTAGGTACCAGTACTGTAGGATCCCAATGGGAAATGTCTCTGCCTCAGATGCGTATTCAAAGTGCTGTGATGATGTAAAAGCAGACATTCCAAGAAAATTTAAATGAGTCGATGATGTTCTCCTACATGGTGATACTGTGGAATGAGCATTTTTTCACTTGATACATTTTTCACAGGTATGTGAAGAAAACGGGGTAACCCTCAATCCTGATAAATTTCAATTTTGCCAACGCGAGGTAGACTTTGTAGGCTATGAATTAGGTTGGGACAATTTCAAGAGTTTCCCAATACTAAATCAACCAACGATCATTGACGGTCTTGGTTTGGCCTCATAATCTAATTAGCACCATATATAACCACCTCTTAATTAATGGAACCCTTTCGAGACCTTCTAAAAACGTCTACTAATCAAATTATATACTTGGATGAAATATTACATGATGCATTATAAAAGACTAAAGAAATTTAATGCAATTTGATTTGGGATGGTGAGAAACTGCAGTAATCATTGATTGGTTGTATGAGGGAATGGGATTTCTAGTGTTATAACAATAGTGGAGTTGTGAAGAGGATAAAGTCCCTTTTTGTTGCAAAGGTGGATAGAGGTGGATAGAGGCTTCCCCTCTGTGGAAGTAGACATTTAACCTCGACAGAAGGCAATTATGCAGTCGTTGAAGGAGAGGCTGCTGCTGTGGTATGATGTTTTCAGAAAGCTAGATTATTCCTACTGGAATGTCCCAATATTATCCTTGTTACTGATCACCGTCTGCTGGGTCAAAGTGTTTGATGATAGAGAGTTGAAAGACATTGCAAATCCTTATTATCTTAGATTAAAGGAAAAAATCATTACAATACAGTTTCACAATGAAATATATCTCTGGGAAGAAAAACCCAGGGGCTGATACTCTTTCAAGATACCTATACTCTGTTTTTTTCCATCTCTCCACCCGCCTGTGGTGTTTGCGTATGGTAACACTGCGTCCCGGGCTTTAGATAGTTACATTCAGCTTACATTCAACAATAATAATAATATCCTATTTCGAATACTAACAGTGTACTTCGCATGCAGTAAATTATTAAAACACTTTTCAGTTGCAAATGTACACCCAGATATCCTTTTATTTACCTAAAACTTACACAGAGCGTAACTATCGAAAGCTCGGGACGCAGTGTTACCGTACAAAAACACCACAGGCGGATGGACAGATGGAAAAAAACAGAGTATAGTAATCACAAGCCCAATAAATGCGAGTGACAGTGAGATGGGGGAGAAGGATGAGAGTGTGTGTTGCAGCATTAATCATGCCGCTAAGTGATGATGTCTACCCTCGACTGAAATTCTGTAAAAGAAGCAGCTGAAAGTGATGTGGAATATCAGTTGTTAAAAGTATGGTAGCCACAGGTTTTTGGCCTGTTTCAAGAAATTTAGTCGACTAGCATAAAGCCATATTTTAACGTATTGGACTGACTTGGCATCGTGGACAAATTGGTGGTTTTTTCATATGATGAAGGGCAAATATGTCTGGCAATACCTTTGTCACTATGAGACCGAGTTGTCTCTAACCTACACTCAGGCCACCAAAGTTCTGATTGAATGATTTGTAGGGCTGGCAGGCTGTGCATTGGCTTGGAATGGTGGGCCAATTGAAACTCAAGAGGATGCAGGGAAAGAACATGTCATTGCGCCATCTCAAAAAAGGGAACCACTATGGCCTACCCCAGCCCCTGAATATCCTTTTCAACAAACACTCACGGATATGTTTCAAGTATGTGAAAAATGATATCTGGCATATGCAGATAGGCTTACTGGTTGGCTGGAAATGGCCTTCTTCCCAAGTGGCGCTAGTTCTGCTAAGTTGATCCCACTCTTCCGACGATACTTCATGCAGTGGGGTGCCCTGGAATAAATCTCTCTCAATGGTGGCACCAATTTGGTAAGCAGTGAAATAGCTAGTGTAATGAACCATAGGTCTTATAGGGTTCTTGGTAAGTTCAAGTTCTTTTTTTTTTCCTGATTATTAGCTTGTACTAGTGTGATAATTAGTAGCACTCTGTCAGAAAATAAACAATTCAGGGCAAAAATCTCAAAAAGGAGTAGGGCAAGAACACGCCAGGAGAAATAAGAAAACATTTTTATTACAATATCTCAGCTTAAACTACAAAAAGACTCCCCTTGAAAACTGGAATGAGGGAGGGAAAGACACACTCGTAAACATTATACAAATACAACCAATATCCGCCTAGCTAACTTTTGTTCAAGATAAAGAGACAGGATTAAGTAGAAGTAGGAAAAACAACAATCGCACCTGGGCGAAAATCCTGCTAACACACAATAGAATGAGAATCAGAATAGAAAATATCTTTATAACTAATAAAACTATAAACAAACACAATTACAAAAAATATTTCAAACTTATTTTATCCATAACTGGAGATTTATTTGTGATTACACCAGTAAGGCTGTTGATTAAATCGTCCCTTTACAAAAGAATAACGAGCAACTGGAGTGTTACAGTGAAGCCTCATCCTTCAATCCAGTATGCATTCAACACGGAGTACACAGAGCGTCCAAAAGATAAAAATGTAGTCAGTTTCAAAATATAAGTGAATCTTACACTTTTCTTTGGTGCTAGGAGGCGCTGTAACAATCCCAGGATGCTAGCAAGCTGAAGGCAAAGACAGATGAAACGTGTTGTAACAGCACACAGGACACTCGGCAGGGTTCACGAGTATTGCCTAGCATAATGACACAGCACATGGCTTATAGGGTGGCAAAGTAGTTTGTACCACCAGTAGGCGTCTCCAAACAAGTAAAGTGGGGTACCAATAGTGTCCAAAAGATGCTAAAACATCCTCTAAAATGGGACTGTTGTACTCTGCCATGGAGTCGACACCCAAAACTCCACGTCATTTGCGAGTGGATTTGGCAGCGGGTGACAAATGGCCAGACCATCACCAACAAGCATCAAAATAGAAATATTCTTACATGGGTGATATATCTGTTAACACAAAACAACTGTTGAGGAAAGGTGAAAAAAAAAAAGCAATTCCAGCATTCGAGAGTCAAATGAGAAGCAAAAAAAAAAGAAGAAAAAAAATCAACTAAAATGGACAAAACTAATAACAAAGGGTACTTTACTTTAAAGAAATGGGTATGCAAAAAAAATAATTTATGTTACTTACATTACACCTCCCTACCAAAAAAAAAAAAGTTAATATTTTTAAGTCGAAAGTTAATAAATATTTCACTACAGCTTCATATCAATAAATAGATTAAGGGGTAGAACTCAAATAAATAGCAAAGTGATTAATAGCCTTTACTAGACACACAGCTTTTTTTTCGCCTGTAGAGAAGGTTGCCGCCGTGATCTTGTTGCAGTAGTACAGCGCCGAGCCCAGTATCGCATGTGGCCATACCTAACCTGAAAGGAATGTCAAAGTTTGGAGAACAAAATAGGGGATGGCTAAGCAAGGTGGCTTTCAGCTTCTCAAAAGCTGCCTGACGCTCATCTGTCCAAATAAATTTCATGTCCTTCTTCAATAAATCTGTAAGGGGAATGGCGACATCAGAAAAATTCTGAATAAATCGACGATAGTAGCCGGCCATTCCAACAAACCGTCTAATTTCTTTCCTATTATGAGGAACTGGGAAGTTAGACACAGCCTCTAGATTTGCCTTTTTTGGGAGCGATATTACCCAGGACCGCTTTGTGCCCGAGGTAAACAGCTTTTGCCTGAGTAAAATCACTCTTTCTTAAATTTACTACCAGACCAGCCTCTCGTAATACCTTACATAATGCCTCTAATCTTTCTAAGGTGTGTTTCCCAGTCGCCACTAAATATTACCAAGTCGTCTATATAGACAACACATCCTTCTAAGTCTTGAGTTATGAAGTTCATCAACCTTTGGAATGTGGCGGCCGCATTCTTCGTGCTAAAAGGCATAACTTTACACTCATAAAGGCTGTCCCCTGTCACAAAGGCTGAAATTTGCGTGGCCCTAGGTGAAAGACCGACCTGCTAATATCCTTTCAATAAATCTAATTTTGTTCTAAATTTGGCAGACCCCACAGGGTCAATACAGTCTTCTACCCTGGGAAAAGGAAAGAAGTCAGTTTTAGTAACAGCATTTACCCTCCTGAAGTCAAAGCAAAGGCAATGTTGACTACCCTCTTTTCTGACTAACACGACAGGAGAACTCCATGGACTACAGCTGGGTACAATTAAATCATTTTCCAACATGTACTTTACCTCTTCTTTCACAACGTCCCTATTTGTGGGACTGAGCCTGCAAGGATATTGCTTAATCGGTTTAGCCTCACCGATATCAACATCGTGTTCCAGAACCGTAGTCCTAACTGTTGTGTCCTTGAACGAATCCTCATATTCATTAATCAACTTAATTAGTGATGAGGATTTTTCCTCGCGAAGATGCTGAAATTTAAAAAAGTAAATTATTCAAAATTTTGGAATTACTAGACAAAGTATCAGGGTTAACAGACAACTTATCACTAACTATAGTATCTACCTGTACATTAATTAAAGAAACAAGATCCGTATCTACAATGTGTACATCTAAATTTCTACTTATAAATGGTTTAAGCATGTTAATGTGACATATTCTGGTTTTACATCTTTTACCAGGAGTTTCAGTAAGATAATTAACATCACTACACTTTTTAAGTATTTTCCAAGGTCCAAAAAACTGTGCCCTTAGCGGAATGGGTAGCAACGCCAAAACTCGATTCCCAAGATTGAAAGACCGTTTTTGAGTACCAGTGTCATATTTGAATTTCATGACTACCTGATTTTTACATAAATTCTCCTTCAAAACCTCTAAAGGACCATTTACACTATGGCCGAAAATAAGCTCAAAAGGGGAGAACCCCAAAGCCTTGTTTGGAACAGAACGATTAGCAAATATAGCGAACGGGACTTCCTTACCCCATTCCTTCCCTATTTCATAACAGAACTTTTTCAATATGGATTTCAAGGTCTACTGAAATCGCCCCACCTA
>NC_061088.1:42706402-42718902 GCF_015104395.2 Macrobrachium nipponense | reverse complement strand
ATATATATATATATATATATACATATATAATAACCTAGTGTTACTTCAAAGTCATGGACGGAAATTTGAACACTGCACATCTCACATCTCTAACTAACTCGGGGTAACATAAACACGAGAATGCCATAGAAAGATTTCTTCATGGACCTGGCTGAAAATGCCTCAGGTTGATGTGCCCTTTTACAGAGCATCGCCATCTGCAAGAACCGGAGGTGCTGTTCTCATATGTATATTCTATTTTGATAAAGTATAGTTAAAGTTTTGTGTATATATATATATATATATATATATATATATATATATATATATATATCATATATATATATATATATATATACTACACACAAAACTTTAACTATACTTTATCAAAATAGAATATACATATGAGAACAGCACCTCCGGTTCTTACAGATGGCGATGCTCTGTAAAAGGGCACATCAACCTGAGGCATTTTCAGCCAGGTCCATGAAGAAATCTTTCTATGGCATTCTCGTGTTTATGTTACCCGAGTTAGTCAGAGATGTGAGATGTGCAGTGTTCAAACTTCCGTTCATGAGTTAGTTGCTTGGGAAATGAGGTAAATATTCCGTAGAAAATTAGAAATGGTTGCATTGAAATGAAGTGTTTCACTGAACTATTCCAAGATAGTATTTATGTCTGCATCACAAGCATCACGCATGTTCAGAGACAATGAATTCCAGAAGCAGAGCGAGAAAAGAAAATGCATTCCTGAATAGAAAGAGCTTCGTATGAGAAGATGCGGCAAAAAGCTGTTTGAAATGTAGAAAAATTATATGGAAGAAAACAGATTCTTAGGTAAAAGCTGATGTGGTACATCGACTATATCCGAATTAGACTATCCACAAAAGAAACTTGAGATGGGTTTAAAGGGAGAATGAATGAACCCAAGTATGGAGCCTCACCTGGAAGTCATTATGGGAAACCCTTTGAGTAACAAAAAAAAAAAAAAAAAAAAAAAAAAAAAAAAAAAAAAGTCGATATCAATCACTTATAACACAGTGCGGAATCATCCACATTATAACCCCAGAGGCATCTATGACACATTGCTGCATAATTTATGGCAATTTTCATTTGTTTTATTGTTTTACATTTTTTGAGCATATAATAAAGTATATTAAATCTGCATTACAGAATAAGTATTATAGCATGAATACTAATTTCAAATATAGCATACAAAGTTAGATATTGCATTTCAGCAGTGACTCTGGAACAGAGATGATTTACGTAGGCCTTGTACCTGAAAGGGTTGAGTGTTTCCCAGATGGTATTTGGTCTTCAGTCGTTAATTTGTTGTTAATAAGTGAGGGTTTGAATGTAATTGTTTATTCTGTTAATCGCAACATTTTTCATATACATTATCTTTATTCAACATAAAGCAACAAGGAGTGACTGCCAAAAAAAGAGAAGCCAAAGCCCATTGCATTTCGTATTCTAGCTCTTGAATTATGGACAAACACTATGCATAAGACTACCACAACTTTAGCTGCTTCATTTATTTCACATAGACATCATCAGTAGTGCATCAAACCTGACTAAACCTACATCTTATAAATGAATTAATGAAATATGAAATACTGGTAAAAGGTTCACTGCATCGGCACGCAGTAATGAAAAGGAAGGTATTAGTGAAAGCTTTCAATGACTTTCACTCTATGTTCATTACGCACAGTCCCGCGGCTTCGCCGCTCAACCTTTCCGGGACTGATTCTGAAATCTCAGTTCCTTAAAAATTCCATTGATATCTCTCACGAAGGATTTAACACAATGTACGCATGTACGAACTTTCCTCATAAGACACTCGCTTTCAAATGACGTCACTAACACGTAATGAGCTCATTACATAGGAAGAGCTCATGAACGTCACTCATCAATTATCTAATAACTCAGGATATTGCCAAAATAACAGGTTTTCTACATTCTACATTTTCCCTGGTACGAAATCAATCTGTCTTAAAAGATAAAATCTATCTTTCACCGGTTTCGCCGATCGAACACACTCACAAAAAATATTCCGTTGGTGGAAATTTCCATAACAAACTCAGCCCTAGTTCAAAGTGACTTTTGTCTTGTAACGAAGACATTCCTCTTCCGTCACCATTTCGAAGTGTAACGTCAACAAATACAATTTTCCGACCTACATCTTTCCAATCTTCTGATGTAGGATTTTACTATCATTTCACAGGACAGCTATACATTTTAATGAACCCTGTATGTAATAGGAGCTTGGACCACCTACTGCAGGGTGTCCACCCAGCCATAGTTTATACAAAATTAATTAAAAAAAGAAAAACACACACACTGGCCCGCCTCCCCCCCAAAAAATTATAATAAAACGAATGAGAACCTAAAATATGAAGGCTAGTCATAAAATCTTCTTTTTCAATGTATTTTCTTCGTAGGCTGAACTTCTACGACGTCCAACAAGGCGTTAAGAACTGAGGTTTTCCCATAAAATCGGTAGACAGATCCCGTCCTTAGACTGCATCAATCATGGCTCATAGAGGCCACTCCGTGAAGGCACCCCTGAGGAACTTGTAAATCAAAACCAACTTGCTAGAGCTTGATATACTAAATAACTTCCGAACAACCTTTTGGTTAAGTTGGTTATGGATGCTAGCTTTCATGAAAACTTTATCACCAACAGCAATATTAATGTTGGCTGACTTTGAATTGCTTCTATCAATCATTTCTTGAGTCTTGGACTCAAGATTTCTGTTAAGGCGCATATACTTTCTTTAGCCGTTGAAACCAAAGACATAACCGTATCATCACAACTAGATGGAATGGACAATAAATCAAACGCACCTCATGCTGGATAACCAACCAATGCTTCTGACAGAGACATATCCTTTGCATTACTAACCATAATATTAATGCAATGCCGGACTTGTAATATATACCGATTCCAATTTATGTCATTACCACCTACAATGACCCGTAGCGCCTCTAGAATTTTCCTGTTGGCTCACTTACAGCCCATTAGCTTCTGGTTTGTACGGAATAATGGTCACTTTTTTTTATCCCCATAACTTCTGCAAGGCATTCTAAAGTCTTATTCCCAATATCCCGCCCATTAACAGTTATCAGAACCTCCAGGACTCAGTAACGGCTGAAGTAACCCTGAAAGAAGTTGATAGCCACTTCTTCCGCTGTCTTGTTTCTCAAAAAACCTAATAAGCTCATCAACAAAAACTAATTGATGTTTTTCACTGGATATCCATGTGTACCCTCTGAAATGGTCTTGACAGTACAGAAAATGCACCTAACCTACAAGAGGTAATCTTTGCTGGCATACAAGCATTACACACAGGACAAGACATAACAAAATCCTTAACAGAAGAAGCCATATTCTTCTAGAAATATTTTGTGGGTAGCTCATGATGCGTCTTCTCAATCCCCAAATGTGGACTACCAAATTCATAATGAACACTCCTGAGGATTCTAGGAATCAAACTCTTCGGGACCACAATCTGAGTTGTATCCCCTTTATTATCACTGCTTCACAGCTTATATTTAACCTTCCTAACTAACAAATAACCATCTAATGCTAACTCCACAAAAAGCAATTTATAACCTTTCCTAACTAATTCCTTTCTAAGGAAAGCTTTAGCATCAGCTAGAACCTCATCTTCATCTTGTTTCAGCTCTATTAAACTTGCAATATACCACTTTATCGGATCACCAGTCATAAAACAAACCTGAGAACTGTTCTCATAAAAGCTCCTGCTAAGTGCATCCACAACGATATTATGCCCTCATTCAATATACCTAAACTTGGAATCAAAATCTCTAATCATCAAGAACCACCCAGCCCTTTTAGAAGAAAGATCAGGCTTATTAAACGAGATTCAACAACGGCTTATGATCCGTAAGAACTTCAACTTTGTTACTCATCAACAACATCTTGAAATGAACTAAACTAGAAACTACAGCATAAGCTTCTTTGTCAATTGTGGACATCACCCTTCCATTGCCACCTCACATCTTAAATTTGCAACTATAAAAACTAATAGGATGAAATTTATTATCAAATTTTTGCATAAGGCAGGCATCTATAGCATCTTCACTGGCATCAGTCACGAGGGTAAACGGCTGACTAAAATCTAGGAACTTCAACACAGGGGGATTTAGTAAAGCATCTTTAATATTCTGAAAAGCTAACTGCTGTATATCATCTCTTAAAACGGCCATTAAGGGAGCTGACAAAATAGAAAAACCCTTCATGAAATGCCTGAAGAAGCCCTAACTTTATCATTATTAACCCTAACACCCTACTTAGAAATGACATGCCCCAAATAAACTATCTGTTTCTTCAAGAAATCGCATTTGGCCAACTTGACCTTAAGGCCAGCTAATCTAAATCTTCTAAGAACTTCCCTAAGTACTTCCAAGTGTTCCTCTATGGAGTCTGTAGCAATCAATATGTCATCTGTGTAAACAAACACAGACTTGCCCAACAACCCATGCAAAACTGTATTTAGTACCCGTGTAAAAGAAATAGGACTACTTTATAAGCCAAAAGGCATACCCCTTCGGCAATGAGAATGCTGTAAATTCCCGACTATCTTCACTAAGAAGAACTTGCAAAAACCCTTGCATGAAGTCTGTTGAAGAGTATATCTTCCGACCCCCTATCTCAACAAACAGGTTCTGGCATGCAAGCGACTGGATATCTGCCAGGTATAGTCTTTTCCTTCAATTCACAACAATCTACACGGACCCATACGGAATCATCTTTATTAGGCACTGCTAGTATGGGAAAATTAAAAGGCGACGAATTGGGCCTAATAATATCTTCTTCCCCCACTCTATTAACTTCCTGCTCCCTAATTCTAATGTATGGGATCCTATAAATAGGCTTTGTTTTCTCTTCAAAATGGACCTTATGTTCTATCATATTAGTTAATCCCAACTTATCCCCTTTCAATGGAGTAAAATCTGCTAAAACATCGCCTAATTACGCTTATTCCTTATAATCTGCATTGGTAAATGATCCCTGAAAACCTGACTCCTACCTTGCATATTTGCCTGAAAAAAATAATTTTGCTCTCCTACAACAGCAACAGATGATGACACATCATCCACTCTTCAAAATATAATCTATAACATTCTTCTGATACTTCCTAATTGTGTCATTACAGTCCAACATTTCTACCCACGTGACACCTGAAGACATATCCTTAAAAGAAACCCTACTGACGATCCCCCTAAGCTTTTTACTACCTTCAACAATACACACTTGATTGGGTTTTGAGGCGCCTTTTAACTGGACTTTTACTAGAGCAGCCATACCTGGCTCTAAAATAACATTATCAACCAAAACTGCTTTGAATACAGTTTCAACTGGCTATCAAGCACATCTCGGGACTGTTCACTTACCCCAAGAATCAACTTTAACATAAAGATTACCTGTATTAAAATCAGTATTAACATAAAGATTACCTGTATTAAAATCAGTACTTCGGGAAGTGACCCAATAAAATCCTGTTCCCCAAAGCAGCATCTTTAATCACCAATACTAGTTCAACCAATTCTCCATCACCAAGAGAAAAACAATTATCTGCAGAGCCACAAATATTCAAACTGAGTACTTGCACATCACGAACACTTTCCCTAGTGGGCTTCAGCGGGTACTGAGAAAACAACAATCGATTAAAATCATAATACATCGAGTTAAACGACCCTCCGGTGTCGATAAATACAAATACAACTGAATTGAACGCTGTCCCTCTCACCACAGTTTTCAGTTCAATTTTATTCTCCAACGAAGCTAAATGGCACAAACATTTTAAGTCTCTAACTGAAAACGACCTTCCCTCAAATAATCTCATGCGAGTTATCAAAACCCTGACATGCAGGATGAGCACTATTCCTTTTAAGAAACGGACAAGACCACTAATAATGGTTAGACCATTTACAACTCTAAAAATATTTAACCCTACAGAACTTCTTAATATGCACTCTCTTATGGAAATTAAAACATCTGAATGGTAGCATGCGATCCACAAATGTCCTGTCGCTATTAACTTTGGCCACTGGGCCACTGCAAGGAATGTTAGGCTCTATATAAGAACTGCTAGAAGCAAAAGTTGAATCCCCTTTCAGTACCACATTGGAGGAAGTTACCCCCTCAGACAAAGTGTTAATAATTGGCAGACATCTCGGCATATTCTCGTGCACCTGGGGAAAATTTTAATGCCTTGTCAGACAAAGAGTCTGTGTTCTTTACACAACTGTTAATTCCCTCATGTATCAACTCAGACCAACATAAAAATCTCTGAAAATCATCCAACAAAATACTATTATTATCTGCCCATTCTGACATCCTAAACATCTCTACTAAATAACTTGTGGCTACACAAAGTTGAGAACTAAAATCAGCTAAAGATTACTGACTACCCTTGGTTTTATAAAATCCCCATAGCTAAGAATTCTTGAAGATCTGACCAAGCTCTACAACTGGCAAAATTGGTACTTTGAACGCCTCTCTGTCATACCTATATATATATATATATATATATATATATATATATATATATATATATATATAATATATATATATATATATATATATATATATATATATAATATAAGGAGCCCATAGAAATGGCAAAATATATAAAGTAAGTACTATATTTCAGAGAATCCTGTCTCTCTCTTTGGGTAGGTATTGAATGAGAAAAGTTACAGAAAAAGTGGTATTTATACCAAGACATTCATCCACAGGTAGTCATTTTAGGTCACCCTCACTGATAATTTCTCTTTAATGTTCTTAAGTGTTGGTTGAAGTAAGATTTTATCTATGATATCTGAATCCCAGGCAACCTTTGAGATGTTCATTACCTGTCTTTGTTTAATCGAGGCTGACTCTATCATCTGGCTTTTGTACTGACATTTGCTGCTATAAATTATATATGACAAATTCCAGGTTATCCTGTGGGCATGGGTATTTATATGGTTAAAAATAGCTGAGCTCTGTTGTCCATACCTAACTGATCGTTTATGTTGTATCAATCTCTGGGAAAGTGATTTTCCTGTAAGATTTATATAAGATTGGTCACAGCCCAGGAATGGGATTTCATATACTCCTGTGTTTTGGAGATTGTCTTTTGTTGGACGTTAATCAGGGATTTGGCAAGGTTATTTGGGTAGGTAAAGGGTTAGATTTTCGAAGAGTATGGGTCACCGTCTTAATCCTGCCCACTAGGTGTGGGATTTTTATTTTATTGTTGGGTGTATTTCCGGTCTTGTCTTGAGGGGGTTGGTGAAAAATTTGTGATTTGGTGAGGATACCTTAAAGACGAAAGCTACTTACAAATTAGTTCAAATTACTTTTCCAGGAAATCTGATGAACAAATTCTTAAGACTATTAAGATTAGGTTACTGACTACTCCTATCTTGATAGTAATGTCATCATAAGTAAAATAGTTAATGTATGAATGTGAGAATGTTGGTTTTCTGTGTATGGTTAATTTGTATTCTGTCGTGTCTCTAATTATTAAATCATCAAGAAAAGGAATTTTGTTGTCTGTTTCCCATTCAACTCTAAATTTGATGCTGGGACCTGATGCATTTAATTTTGAAAGGAATTCGTTGGAATTACCCAACCTATTATCCCCAAATGTTAGAATATCATCTACATATCTCATCCACAGTATGATTTTGGGTTTTATTACATTAATTACTATAGTTTCAAAGTATTAGTATTCCATATATAGATTAGCTAAAATAGGACTAAAAGGGCTACCCATGCTACACGAGAATTTTTGCTTATAGAATGACCCCCCCAAATGAACATACACTATTAGAGACATAATTCAACTAACTTTATTCTGTTAAGAGCCAGTGGGAAATGATCTGAATTGGGGGCTATTTTTTCATCAAAAACAGTAGAACGTCCTGTACTGGTACTTTTGTGAATAGGGAATCTACATCAAGACTTAAAGTTTTATGTTGTGAAGTGCTAAATGTGCTTCTCTGAATTTGTAACAAAAATTTTCCGAATGTTTAATGTGACTGGAAGAAAAAGTGCCTAAGAAAGGGAAATGAGGCCAGCTAAACATTTAGAAACTTTATAATTGAAAGCTCCAGAACTTAAGATGTTTGGGAAAGCCATAAAAGTAAGGTAGTTTTGGGTTAATAACTTTAAATTTCTTCAATAGTTCAATGCTCTTTTTGTCATGGCCAATTAATCTTACTTTCCTAAAAAACATTCTGTGGGGATGTTTTGGAGGGATTTTTTATCTTATGTGTTTGTGTCACTAAAAAGTTGGTTGATTTTGTCGAGGTAGAAGTCTTTATCCATGATTATGATTTTGCCACAAATGTCCTTTAATATCTAAACATTTGTAGCTTGATGTATGTATATGAATCACGGTAATGTGATATGACTAATATAATGGCTATGTGCGGACAAAAACACTACAACGCTACCGAGGTCGAAGGGGGTTGATGCAGTCTCCAAAAACTACGAATACCTGAGAGCGACAGGTATTTGTAGGTGGGAGGCAGCATTAACTCATAGACTCTTGCGGTAGCGGGGTGGGTTAAAAGCTTCACTGTCGTCCTAGATTTGTAGGTGTCGACGAAAAAAATTCCCCTTCGGTTAAACATATATGAAAACATATTAATTCCGAGGTAGGGCGAATAAGACATTAAAGGACATTTGTAGCTCGATGTATGTATATGAATAACGGTAATGTGATATGACTTTTATATATATATATATATATATATATATATATATATATATATATATATATATATATATACATTTATATATATATATATATATATATATATATATATATATATATATATATATATATATATACATCATATATCAGTCATATCACATTACCGTGATTCATATACAAATATCGAACTCCAAATCCGTCCTTTAATATCTAATTCTCTCTAACTCGGAATAATATTTTCATACATGTTTATATATATATATATATATATATATATATATATATATATATATATATAATATATATATATATATATACAATTGGCCGTTTGCATGTTTCCCTGTTAGTGCGCTAAGAGACCGGGACCACTTGGCCGATATAGACAAAATTTGGAATGCAGCCATCATTTGACCCTAGGAAAATAATAAGGTAGTCTTTAAACTCGTAACCCTCTGACAGACAGACAGTTATGAAGAGAATATAAGAATATGATTTTGCTGGAACACCTCCAACTGTCTCTATGGAACCCATAGATCAGTTTAGTACATCTAAACACTTTCTATAAGACTAAAACACTGTATATCCGACATTATTGGGGTATGATTAGTAATTATTGTGCGTAAGTGACTTATAATTGATTAAGAAATTACTTATTAATGGTAGGAATGTCGGGAATAAGGCGTTATTTCCATTATGCATCAAAGGTTAAAAAATATAATTTAGAAAATAAATAGCCCCCCTTATTTATCCAGTTTTTTAAAAATTAAACGTCATAATAATGTAAACAATTATTAGTAGTTATGAATAATTATCATTAGATGATTAATAATGACAGGAAATGTTATAAAAGGATATATAAGGATTTTCTTTTACTAAACAAAGTTTTACTGGAACATCTCCTCCTACAAACCCTATATACAATTTACTGCATCCCTTGGATAATGTTAAATAAAACGGCATTTAGTTATTTTCATGATTATTCCTGCACAATAACTTAGGGGTAAGTTCAAATGCGGCCATTTTCTTAGGCCATTTGCATTTTTAATTGCATGTGGTTGAATGTATTATTAGGTTTTTTCTGGTTTTCACAAAGTTTAGGATAGACGTAATGGACCTTAGGCTGCACCCTAAGTTACATAGGTATGGAGGTGGTCAGATTAAATTCAATATTCATATTCAGTTGCATAGAATTACATGCAATATATGTATCTGAAGGCCACAAATCTTAGATAAAGTGAAAAGTGAAGGCATTTAGCCATTTTCATATTTTTACAGAAAATATAAGAGTTAGGTAAGAGCATAGGAGCTTAGCTCAGCACCCCACCACCCTAGCTTAGGGGTCAGTTCAAATGCAACCATTTTCTTAGGCCATTTTGATATCCAATTGCTCAGGATTGCATGTATCATTCATATAAGTTATTTTAGTAATTATTTTCATAGTCTTACACTTAATGGAAGGGTTTAGGTAAGAGCCCAGGACTGTAAGCCAACACTATAGGTCGGGGCCATTATCTTATGCTATTTGCTACATAGAATTGCATGCAATATCTGTATCTGTAGTCACCAAATATTAGATAAATTGATATATGACGGTGTTTAGTTATTTTCATGGTTGTACATGAAATGGAAGATTTTATATTAGTAACTTACCAAGTAATTACATAGGTATTAGTGTCTCACTATCATGACAGTGTAAATTTTGGAATTCATGGTAGTGCTTCTATTGTTTTGGTGTAGGTAAATAGCCCCGCCAACTTTCGGGGAAGAATAGACACAACACAGCTGAAGAGCTCAATTTGTTTCTGCTGGTCAACAACTGATCATCAGTTGTTTGTTCAGTTTTTATTTTGATCTTTTCACCGCCGTTGGTGAAATATTAATACGTTTTGGTAGCCCTCATACTAATTACAGTTAGTTTAGCTAGATTTGACAGACTTTTTCCCTGATTATGACTTTTTTTTATTATGTCTGACTCTAGTTTGAAGAGCGTCCTGTTTTGCAGCAAAGGGTGCAATACCAGACTGACGTCAGCCGAATATAATTCGCATACTATTTGTTGTCATTGCAGATGGCAAATTTCTTCTTCCAAACTAACTTACGAAAATTGTAATTATTGGGATCAGGGGAAATGTAAAGTTTAAATGGACTTCTTGGCAAACTTCAAAGAAATAGACAGAGAAAGGCTGCCACTAGAGCCAAAGCTAGGGGTTCTGCTTGGCAGGCTTCTTCTCCAGATGAACCTGTTCTATTTATTCTGTGATTGCTTTTTTCCCCCTTACAAGCCATCAAACTTTTCCAGCAACACCATTACCTGGCTCCTAAACTTGTGAACCTAATGTCATCACCAGCCGCAAAGCCCGGAAAGAGAGATATTAAGTCTTTTGGTCAATACAGTAACCCAAATTGGGGCTTCAGTCAAGGTCCTTATGGAGAAGATGAGTGCAAGCGATATCAGTGCAAGGGTATGTCAGTGGAGGAGGTGATTACTCGTCCTACTGATGCTCCTAGATAAGGGTTCCTGTCAAACTGTCCTAAACCTGTGAAAAGGTAAACTAGGGATCCGAGGGAGTTGGTGGGATTTGCCTATGGGTGTTACCCCCCTCAGCCGAGCCTGTTGTATGTAAATCCCAGGACTCAGTGGAAAGGTGTCCAGGTGGAAGTGCATGGTTTGTTGTCTAGTGATTTGGACTCCAGTAAGGACAAGGGGTGTAGCTTCTCTTTTCTAGTGCTTCTAGGCCAGGGCTATTCAAACTTTCTCAGCCGTGACCCAGTTTTTATTATGACATCATTTCCACGACCCATACAGAATAATATTGTACAAAAGACCAGAAATATCAAAGAATACAAGGATAAAAACTGAAACGCAATAACTGTTAAAAAGGCATTATAATCATAATTACAAACATGTAATATATATATAAATATATATATATATATATCATTATATATATATATATATATATATACTATACTATATATATATATAAATATATATATATATATATATATATATATATATATATATATATAAATATAAGTCATATGACATTTCCGTGATTCATATACATATATCGAGCTCCAATGTCCTTTAATATCTAATTCGCTCTACCTCAGAATTAATATATTTTCATATATGCTTAACCGAAGGGGAATTTTTTCTCGATAATAGATTTGCCTGGACCAGGGCGCGAACCTATGGATCCTTTCAAACCCAGGAACGTCAATGAAGCTTTTACCTACTACACCACCGCGGTGGTGTAGTAGGTAAAAGCTTCATTGACGTTCCTGGGTTTGAAAGGATCCATAGGTTCGCGCCCTGGTCCAGGCAAATCTACTATCGAGAAAAAATTCCCCTTCGGTTAAGCATATATGAAAATATATTAATTCCGAGGTAGAGCGAATTAGATATTAAAGGACATTGTAGCTCTATATAGATATATAAAATATATATATATATATATATATATATATATATATATATTATATACATATATTATATATATATAGTATAAATATATATATATATATATATATATATATATATATATATATATATATATATATATATATATATATATATATATATATATATATATATATATATATATATATATATATATATATATATATATATTATATATATATCATATATATATATATATTATATATATATATATATATATATGTATATATATATATATATATATATATATATATATATAAATATATATATATATATATATATATATATATATATATATATATATATATATATATATATAT
>NC_061088.1:42633902-42701402 GCF_015104395.2 Macrobrachium nipponense | reverse complement strand
AAGTGACTATATAAGTAAAATAATGACATTGCTAAATGACACTGATACTTATACGAAACTGAGGTCTGACCCTACACAGACAGTTAACTCCCATTTTAATAAACAAATTAAATCAATTTTGAAGGGCTTGGACCATTTAATTAAACAGTTTACACCGCAATGCGCCTCCCTACCTTACATGTATGGTTTAGTCAAGACACATAAAATCAATAACCCTATCAGACCAATCATTAGTTCAGTGGGCTCAGTTTCGTATAATTTATCTAAATGTCTTGTAAAAATTCTTACTCCGTTGGTAGGAAATATTTCTAACACGAATGTTAAAAACAATGTTGATTTTATAAACAAATTGAATAGTTTAAATTTGAATTATGATTTTAATATGGTTAGTTTTGATATTGTCTCTTTATTTACAAAAGTGCCTGTAGATGACTTACTTGAATATTTGGAAGAGGAATTAGAGCGTCATGACATTCCCTTAAGTGTAGAAAATCTCATTAGTCTCATAAGGTTATGTATCAAGATAGTAAATTTTGTTTCAATGGGGAATTTTTTGTACAAAAGTTTGGCATGGCCATGGGTAATCCCTTATCTCCTGTCCTTAGCAATATTTACATGGAATTTTTTGAGACAAAACTCTTACCAAGAATTTTGCCCCAAAAAGTTATTTGGTTTAGATACGTGGATGATCTATTCTGTATTTGGCCAGTTCACGAAAACCTCCAGGAATTCCTTAATAATCTCAATAATTTTAGTCCCTTCTATAAAATTTACTGTAGAGGAAGAAAGAAATTGTAATTTGAATTTTCTTGATGTAACTGTCCATAGAAATGATAGAAATTTCACCTTTTCAGTCTTTCGAAAATCAACTAATATTGCCTCTTTTGTTCATTACTACTCCAATCACCATCAAAATGTTAAATTCTCTGTTTTTTCTGGGATGTTCCTAAGGGCTTTACGTGTCTGTAGCCCGCAGTTTATTGACGCTGAAATTAAAACTATTTATGATATTGCATTGAAACTTAAATACCCCAAGGACTTTTGTAGATTGTGGCATGGAAAAGAGCTAGAAAAACATTTTATTCAACTAATGACAAACTTGAATTTAGTAAGCATAACATTCTAAAATTACCTTATGATGAAAGGTTTTTAGATATTCCTAGAATTTTAAAGCTTTTTAACATAAATGTTGTTTTTCAGTAATATTAATGTCAAGAGTTTAGTAATCAAAAATTCTCCTAAAGATCTTCCAGGCTGCATATATGAAATTCCTTGCAAAAAGTGTGATAAAATCTATTACGGACAGACTGGCAAATCTCTTTCACAGCGTCTTAAGCAACATCAATATTCTGTGAGAACTGGGCAAATATCGAATGCATTATTTGTACATATGAGAGATTTAGACCATCCTATTAACTGGAGTCAAGCAAGAAAGAGCCTTAGTCCCATGTAATGACACAGTTAAAAGGAATATCATTGAATCTTGTTTTATCAAGTCAAATAATAGAAATGTTCTAAATTTAAGTCTTGGTTTATTTAAACTTGATGCTTTCATAATGAAAAAAGTTGTAGATAAATATAAGCAACAAAATTAATATATTCAGTTTTTACTTGTTTTGGACTGTAAAGATACTTTGTAATTTCGGTTAGGGTCAGAATCTGTTTAAGTTTGTGACCGTGTGATATCCGATAATCCTGGATTATCCCTTTTAATTTTTACCCTTTTGATAATTAACCATCTGGTATTCCTGATCTTGTTTGTACCTGAGGCCTTCCTCTCCGATTGTACTTTAGTAGCTCCCTGACGATGTCTGAATAAAGACGAAAGCGCTTGGATTCCTGTCTATCATTTCCCGTGGTATTCGCTTATTTATGAAGTCACGTGCATCTACTGTGATTTTTTAAGTATATATATATATATATATATATATATATATATATATATATATATATATATATATATATATATATATATATATATATACATATATATACATATATATATATATATATATATATATATATATATATATATATATATATATATATATATATATATATATATATATATATATATATATGACTGGTAAAAGTGTTCGTAACAACAGAATTCCATCTAATAAAAGGAGCCCATAAAAAAACCCAAAACCAAAATGTAGAGAGAAAAGTACTATATTTCAGAGACTGCTGTCTCTCTCTTCAGGTATAGAATGAGAAAAGTTTACAGAAAAGGTGGTATTTATACCAAGAGATTCGTCCACAAGTAAGCCAATTTAGGTCACCCCCGCTGATAATCTTCCTTTAATCTTCTTAAGCGTTGGTTGAATGAACACTGCGTCGACGATGTCCGATGTCCAATTCCCTTTTGAGATGTTCATTACCTGCTTCTCTTTTATTAGGCCGATTCCATCATTTGACTCTTGTACCGGCAGTTGCTGCTATAAATTACACGTGACATATTCCAGTTTATTCTATGGTTATGTTCATTTATATGATTGAAAATAGCCGAGTTCTGTTGTCCATACCTAACTGACCGTTTGTGTTGTATTAATCTCTGGGAAGTGATTTACCTGTAAATCCGATGTAAGATTGGTCACAGTCCTGGCATGGGATCTCATATACCCCAGAGTCTTTGGGCGATGTCTTTTGTTGGACGTTAATCAGGGATTTGGCTAAGGTATTTGGGTAGGTAAATGCATATATATATATATATATATATATATATAATATACATATATATATATATATATATATATATATATATTATTATATATATATTATATTAATATTACTATATAATAAACGAGTCGACATTATCCCGTTATTCTTTTGGTAGCGAAAAGCCAGAGCGGCAGGCGACTGGCAATTGGCAATACTTTCTCTCTCTCTCTCTTTCTCTCTCTCTCTCTCTCTCTCTCTCTCGTCTCGCTCTCTCTCTCTCTCTCTCTCTCTCTGTCCATTATCTAGGTCATCAAATCAGAGTCGGAACTTACAAAAATATGCATTTATTTAAAAGAAAAGTATTAACTGAATAACTCAGATTCTTAACAGAATGATTAAATGGAATGTTAACTCAAAGACCAAATAGCTCAGATAACCCTCGGTAATTAATCTAACACCAATATTAGTTTAGCCATAACTGATAGGCATAGTCAAGACAGTAGTTAGTCAACACCAACTCCAAAATATACATATTGTTCCTCTCCAAAACCATTCCCCTTTGTCAGAACCACCATTTCAGCACAGTTTCACTTCCACTAAAGAAAAGTAATTTGGCAGAGCCATCCCGGCTCTGCCTTCTCTCCCTGTAACAGTCTCGCCATGTTATGTCTACATTTCCTTAATATGTAGGAAAGAGGCTCACACACATACGAACAATGTTCACGCCCCAGGTAATGCTAGAAACCAGTTTCAAAGTCACCTCTGCATAGCTCTCATGGCGACAGGACCAAGTCACTGATTTGCTAAGCCAGCAGACTTGGTCATACCACCTCGAAGAAAGCTGTGTAAGCATTCCTAAGCTGTCGCTCGGACCACTCTGTATCTAAGGAAGTTAAATTGCTGATTCTCCACATTCTAAGAAATGTCATAGCACATCACATTATATTATTTAAAATATCTCATAGCAAATCCCCCTCTTTATGTGACATATATATATATATATATATATATATATATATATATATATATAAAATATATATATATATATATATATATATATATATATATATCTATATATATATATATATATATATATATATATATATATATATATATATATATATATATATATATATATAACTTGATGATAAATAACAGTGCCAAGACCAGGAAGAACATTCTTTATTTAACGAGCTTTCGAGGTTCAAAACCTCATCTTCAGGCTGAAAAAATTGACAAGGATGAGAAATCGCTAAAAATTACATTAAAATGAATTGTCTTATTAAAAGCTTCAGTAAAAACATAAAATAAAACGAACATTACATACATACTAAAAATTACGATAAAACTAAAACAAAACGTAAAACATACAAAAACAGAAATAAAAATGAAAATAATATGAAAGGTAAACAAACTACCCTCAAAAATAAAATAGCTAACGACCCACTTTGCGTACCTACTATGAAACTATATGATAGCTAGTTGAATACCGGACGAGTTGTTGTTCAATTCCGGTTTCATTTTCTTAATAAACAGCGACTCTGAAATTAAAAGGTCCAGTCTATTTGAGCAAAAAGACAGTACTCTAAAATCTAGGTGAGTGAAAGGATGGTCCTGTGCTAAACTGTGTTCCCTTATGGCAGAAAAAGGTGGTTTAGAAAGAGGAAACCTAGTTCTAACGGAAAGACCTCTGTGTTCCAAAATTCTGTGTCTAAGCCAGCGGGAACTGGATCCCACGTATCGCAGACCACACTGCGAACAGGTAAACAAGTAAACGACACTCGAATTAAGGTCCACAGGAAGAGCAGGCTTCTCCCTCAAAAGTGATCCTACAGTAAAAGGGTTAGTAAAAACAAACCTGAAACTAACTTGAGGAAAACTGTGCTTAAGTATTTCTTGTAACTTTTTTCGTACCAAGTAGCTACTATGACCAAGGAAAGGCAATTTAATATACTTTACATCTTTACTAACAGTACAGTATACCGGTCTGGGACAAAATTTCTCATCTAGAAAATTTTTCAGAACTTTGTAAAAGACAAATACGGGATAAGAATTTTCGGAAAAATAATTCTGGAGGAAGACCATGTCTTGATGAAATAAATTAAAATCACAGCAGACATTGTAAGCTCTATTTATCATAGTACGTATTGAATTAATTTTAAACAACTTTGGTGAAAAACTAAGATAATTTAATCCCAAGCCAGTAAAAGTACTTTTCCTATAAACGGAAGTCTCAAATTTACCTCTATTTCTGTGTACCTGAACATCTAAAAATGACAACATATTATCCTGTTCTGTCTCACAAGTAAAAGTAATATTAGGATGACGAGAATTAAAATATTCAAAAAATAAATCCACGTGTGAACGTTCCTTAAACAACAAGGAAAGTGTCATCCACGTACCTACGATAATACAACGGTTTGAAAGCAACAGGGCATTCAGACATCCAAATCTTTTCACAATAACCCATGAAACAATCTGCATATACAGGTCCAAGGGAATTTCCCATAGCAACTCCATCTATTTGATTATATAATTTCCATCAAAGTAAAAAATGCCATCAGTTGTAGCAATTGGAGTTGCTATGGGAAATTCCCTTGGACCTGTATATGCAGATTGTTTCATGGGTTATTGTGAAAAGATTTGGATGTCTGAATGCCCTGTTTGCTTTCAAACCGTTGTATTATCGCAGGTACGTGGATGACACTTTCCTTGTTTTTAAGGGAACGTTCACACGTGGATTTATTTTTTGAATATTTTAATTCTCGTCATCCTAATATTACTTTTACTTGTGAGACAGAACAGGATAATATGTTGTCATTTTTAGATGTTCAGGTACACAGAAATAGAGGTAAATTTGAGACTTCCGTTTATAGGAAAAGTACTTTTACTGGCTTGGGATTAAATTATCTTAGTTTTTCACCAAAGAAAAGTTTTTGTTTAAAATTAATTCAATACGTACTATGATAAATAGAGCTTACAATGTCTGCTGTGATTTTAATTTATTTCATCAAGACATGGTCTTCCTCCAGAATTATTTTTCCGAAAATTCTTATCCGTATTTGTCTTTTACAAAGTTCTGAAAAATTTTCTAGATGAGAAATTTTGTCCCAGACCGGTATACTGTACTGTTAGTAAAGATGTAAAGTATATTAAATTGCCTTTCCTTGGTCATAGTAGCTACTTGGTACGAAAAAAGTTACAAGAAATACTTAAGCACAGTTTTCCTCAAGTTAGTTTCAGGTTTGTTTTTACTAACCCTTTTACTGTAGGATCACTTTTGAGGGAGAAGCCTGCTCTTCCTGTGGACCTTAATTCGAGTGTCGTTTACTTGTTTACCTGTTCGCAGTGTGGTCTGCGATACGTGGGATCCAGTTCCCGCTGGCTTAGACACAGAATTTTGGAACACAGAGGTCTTTCCGTTAGAACTAGGTTTCCTCTTTCTAAACCACCTTTTTCTGCCATAAGGGAACACAGTTTAGCACAGGACCATCCTTTCACTCACCTAGATTTTAGAGTACTGTCTTTTTGCTCAAATAGACTGGACCTTTTAATTTCAGAGTCGCTGTTTATTAAGAAAATGAAACCGGAATTGAACAACAACTCGTCCGGTATTCAACTAGCTATCATATAGTTTCATAGTAGGTACGCAAAGTGGGTCGTTAGCTATTTTATTTTTGAGGGTAGTTTGTTTACCTTTCATATTATTTTCATTTTTATTTCTGTTTTTGTATGTTTTACGTTTTGTTTTAGTTTTATCGTAATTTTTAGTATGTATGTAATGTTCGTTTTTTTTTTATGTTTTTACTGAAGCTTTTAATAAGACAATTCATTTTAATGTAATTTTTAGCGATTTCTCATCCTTGTCAATTTTTTCAGCCTGAAGATGAGGTTTTGAACCTCGAAAGCTCGTTAAATAAAGAATGTTCTTCCTGGTCTTGGCACTGTTATTTATCATCAAGTTAAGATTTCCAAGTAGCCGCCCAATTACTGAGACTATTTTGAGACGTTATGGCCGCTCAACGCTACAGTTGTTTAGACGGACTGAGAAGGTACGCTATAGATCCAAGAAGATTGAGGAGGACATACGATTTCTGAACACTTGCAAGGATTTCCGTGTTATTCCTAATTTCATTAAATTTAAGGTTTATTCCAGAGATTTTCGTAACACGAGTACATATCTCTCATGGCAGTTTAAATTATTAGACTTTGAGGTTAAAACGCAAAAACGTAAGAAAGAGGTAATTTTTACGGAAGTGTCTTCATTAAATAGGGATTTAAGGAATAATCTTTCTTTTCTGGACTACAATTGCCTGTCTTCTATTTTGGATTCCAATGTTGATAAGAAATTGACAGATGTTAGGCTTACACACAGTAGAAAGTTGAGAAATCTAGGTGTGGACGTTAGTAAGAAAATAGATAGTAGTAAAGTAATTTTTAATCTTTCTAACAGAAATTTAACAAAAGAGGAAAAGGATGTTCTTTCTCTTGGTCTTGAGTTTGCCTTGACTCCCATGAAATTCAATTTCTTTAAGTACTTTTTAAGTTTTGAAAAACTGTGTTCAACTTTAAGAAACTGTGACATTTGTGGTAGTGAAACCCTTATTTCAATTTTTAACAAAATTTCTGTAATTGCAAATGAGACCTTTCAAAATTTTAATCGTAGGAAGGAGGGTGACAATCCGTTAAATAAAGACAGAATCAATATTTTACGCAATCTTAAGAACGATGATAGTATTGTTATTACAAAGCCAGATAAAGGTAGGGGTGTTGTATTGATGAATAGGTCTGATTATTTAGATAAAATGAATGAATACTCTCGACAATACAAAATTTAGGTTGTTAAATGTAGATATTGCGAGTCACATTTTGAAATTAGAAGACAAATTAAATAGGATGTTAAGAAGTTTAAGGGATAAGATTGGGGAAGTTACCTATAGTAATTTATTTGCTTCAGGGTCAAAGCCCGGTTACATGTATGGTCTACCTAAGGTTCATAAAACAGGAAACCCATTGAGACCCATTATTTCCTCAATTGGCACTTTTAGCTATTACTTGTCAAAGTTTCTGGTTCCAGTTTTAAAACCTTTAACTTTTAGTGAGTTTAATGTCCCAAATTCTTCCAAGTTTGTCAAACAATTGTGTTCATTCGATTTTAACCAAGATGTTGTAATGGCTAGTTTTGATGTAACCTCTCTTTTCACGAATATCCCATTAAAAGAAACTACTGACATTATTCTTAATAATATATGTGAAAACCACTTAACAACTTTCGGACTTAGTAAAGTAGATTTGCGAAAATTATTACAATTGGCTACAACTGATGGCATTTTTACTTTTGATGGTAAATTATATAATCAAATAGATGGAGTTGCTATGGGAAATTCCCTTGGACCTGTATATGCAGATTGTTTCATGGGTTATTGTGAAAAGATTTGGATGTCTGAATGCCCTGTTGCTTTCAAACCGTTGTATTATCGCAGGTACGTGGATGACACTTTCCTTGTGTTTAAGGAACGTTCACACGTGGATTTATTTTTTGAATATTTTAATTCTCGTCATCCTAATATTACTTTTACTTGTGAGACAGAACAGGATAATATGTTGTCATTTTTAGATGTTCAGGTACACAGAAATAGAGGTAAATTTGAGACTTCCGTTTATAGGAAAAGTACTTTTACTGGCTTGGGATTAAATTATCTTAGTTTTTCACCAAAGTTGTTTAAAATTAATTCAATACGTACTATGATAAATAGAGCTTACAATGTCTGCTGTGATTTTAATTTATTTCATCAAGACATGGTCTTCCTCCAGAATTATTTTTCCGAAAATTCTTATCCCGTATTTGTCTTTTACAAAGTTCTGAAAAATTTTCTAGATGAGAAATTTTGTCCCAGACCGGTATACTGTACTGTTAGTAAAGATGTAAAGTATATTAAATTGCCTTTCCTTGGTCATAGTAGCTACTTGGTACGAAAAAAGTTACAAGAAATACTTAAGCACAGTTTTCCTCAAGTTAGTTTCAGGTTTGTTTTTACTAACCCTTTTACTGTAGGATCACTTTTGAGGGAGAAGCCTGCTCTTCCTGTGGACCTTAATTCGAGTGTCGTTTACTTGTTTACCTGTTCGCAGTGTGGTCTGCGATACGTGGGATCCAGTTCCCGCTGGCTTAGACACAGAATTTTGGAACACAGAGGTCTTTCCGTTAGAACTAGGTTTCCTCTTTCTAAACCACCTTTTTCTGCCATAAGGGAACACAGTTTAGCACAGGACCATCCTTTCACTCACCTAGATTTTAGAGTACTGTCTTTTTGCTCAATAGACTGGACCTTTTAATTTCAGAGTCGCTGTTTATTAAGAAAATGAAACCGGAATTGAACAACAACTCGTCCGGTATTCACTAGCTATCATATAGTTTCATAGTAGGTACGCAAAGTGGGTCGTTAGCTATTTTATTTTTGAGGGTAGTTTGTTTACCTTTCATATTATTTTCATTTTTATTTCTGTTTTTGTATGTTTTACGTTTTGTTTTAGTTTTATCGTAATTTTTAGTATGTATTTAATGATCGTTTTATTTTATGTTTTTACTGAAGCTTTTAATAAGACAATTCATTTTAATGTAATTTTTAGCGATTTCTCATCCTTGTCAATTTTTTCAGCCTGAAGATGAGGTTTTGAACCTCGAAAGCTCGTTAAATAAAGAATGTTCTTCCTGGTCTTGGCACTGTTATTTATCATCAAGTTAAGATTTCCAAGTAGCCGCCCAATTACTGAGACTATATATATATATATATATATATATATATATATATATATATATATATATATATATATAGAATATTTCTCACATCACCGTGATTCATATAAATCATTCGAGCTACCAATGTCCTTTAATATCTAATTCAAAGGTAGAGCGAATTAGATATTAAAGGGCATTTGTAGCTCGAATGATTTATATGAATCACGGTGATGTAAGAAATATTCATAATAAGGCTGTGTGGGTCAAACGCTCGAATCGGCTAGCATGGTGGAGGGGGTTCCATATCGATTCTAATTACAAATACAACGAGATCGACGTTGATTTGAAATGGTCAGAATCGATATAAACCTTTGCCTCTCTTGATAGCCGTTTCGGTAGCGTCACTGTCCGATCCTGATTTCGTTCCCCGTCCAACTGGACGGTGGTTCGATCCCATGGGGGTACGAAATTATTATCAACTAAAAATTCCCCCCCCCCTCGGTACATATATTGAAAATATATCAATTCGAGGTAGAGCGAATTAGATATTAAAGGACATTTGTAGCTCGAATGATATATATATATATATATATATATATATATATATATATATATATATATATTTATGTATGCATATATATATATATATATATATATATATATATATATATATAGTGAGCGCGTGTGTACGCAAACATTGAATAATTTTCCCTCGTTTGCAATTAAGCTTACCTATTTACCTATTTAGTGACTTGGGTGGGCTTGCATGTTTGATGTTATCCTGGGCAGTTTGACATGCATATCATACACACACACACACATATATATACTATTTATATATATATATATATCTATATATATATAATTAAAATCTATACATATATATATATGTATATATATATATATATATATATATATATATAAATATATATATATATACAATTTATAATGTAATGTATTTGTGTATGTACATATATATAATATATATATATATATATATATATATATATATATATATATATATATATATATATATATATATATATATATATATATATAAGCCAAAGCTTCACGATAAGTAAAACAATGATTCCAAGTTACATAATTACCTGCAGCTTCTGGTATCTTGCTCACAACACCACATATTTGCTGCTCCATCTATAGTGATGCCCTTGCAGTTTGCCCAGTTCAATTTATATTTTCCATTTACACAGTCATTCAAAACTCTGTGATCTCTCACCCTGTTGTGTGTGTGAGTAAGGGTAACTAGATTAGAGGCCAGTTGCAATTTATTATTGTGAGTGGTTGATTTACTGAGGATTTTCACTGATAAATTCAGTTGTTCTTGTTTTCTCTGAAAGTTATCTACTGATTTTCCAACTAGTTCGGTGTGTTTCGATTCAAGGTGCCGCTTTAACTTTAAAAGCTTCATGCTTTCATTTACAAGAACTTCATTGCAAATAACACACTGTGGGCGAGGTTCTTATTTACCCTTATCATACTTAATAAATCCATACTTCAACAATTCTTCATTATATTGCTTTAGCCATAATTTCATTCTTAGCAAAAGGCTCAGAAGAGGGCATAGGCAGCGATGATGCCTCGCCTATACCGGTACGAGACATGGCAGGCTTCTCTGTCCTTGAGATCGTTTGTCTGTCTTTCTCGCCTGAACAAGAAGGCTTTGATGCCTGAGTAGCAATGACACCCTTTCTAATAACAAATCAATCCATTTGAGACGAGCGTGGTTACATGAACTGTTATATAACTAAAGGAGACTTCTGCACACTCCTAAAACTTAAATGTAATTAATCATGTTCTGTTTCAAATCTGGAAGTACGCGTTGCAGGCTCACAGCTTACACGTTCAATTAATGTTCGCCACACACACGCTACTGCACCACTCTGCACCTCTCTCTCTCTCTCTCTCTCTCTCTCTCTCTCTCTCTCTCTCTCTCTCTCTCTCTCTCTTATATGAAAATAGAAGTTCTGATCATTATGATTAGACTTGGATCCATGTATGAATTCATATTCACTTTATTGCCATGTACAGTTGTGCTCAAATCTCATGCGACATGATTTTTTTTGTATCGTCCAGATTCTCAGACTCAAGGTGACATTGAAAAGTAGTTCTAAACTTTTTATTATTATTATTATTTGTAATGTCATACATGCCGAAAAATTTTGCGAATTCACAGCTAGCTCTATTTTCCTTGTGGTTGAATACATATGACCCTTTTATGCATTGGTATAATTTGTAATCTGTGTGATTTGAATTGATTTTTTTTTTGTGCTAAGTTCAAAGTGCGTTGGGATAAGGTTAGCGGTGCCACCAGTAAAAGCACACATGCTTCTCGGACTGGTCAACATAACCACGTCTACTGTATTCTTTGAATGTTGAAGTTTTCGGCTGTGTTTAAGCTGCCTGTGTGTTGTAAAATGTTTTATAGGCCTAAAAAAATAATCTAAATCTTCTGAGATGTAATCTGTTACTGATGAATTCATTTGTAGAGATTGCCTGTTCTTTGAGGAATACAATAGGAATAAGAATTACAACCAGTTCCTTTGAATGTTGAAGTTTCAGACTGTGTTTAAGCTGCCTGTATGTTGCAAAATGATTTATAGGCCTGAAAAATAATTTAAGCCTTCTGAGATGTATTCGGTTGCTGATGTTTTTATTTGTATAGATTAATTGTTCTTTGAGGAATAAACGATGATGATGATTTTGGTTATATGCAGAAGATGGCTATTAATCGAAATATCATAAGTATTAATATCACAGTGTATGAACACTTGTTTTTCCACTGGCTTAAAATATTATTTTCTTAAAAGTCCTGCTCACTATTGGTATATAATTAATTCTTTCTAAGTTCACTTGAAGTGCAAGAATATATAGATAACCTCATTTGCTTTCTGGCCAGAAATTGTTAATAGAGAGATGTGAATGTTAAGTGTAAATAAATTAAATCTACCACCTAGGTCTAGGGGTAATATCTTGGCTTTGGCAAAATAATAATTGCATAGGCGAATATTTGCTAGTATGCCATCATTTTTGAAATATGTAAGATATATAACAAATAATTATGTATGAAAATCCAAATATTCCTCTAACATATATAAAAGTAAATGTTTTCAAGATATTTTCATGGTCGCTACTCATTGTAGACCTACTTATGTTACACCAGATGGTTGTTGTTGCACCAACACTAATGATACATCACACATGCTCCCCTCACGCGTAGATATTGGTGGGCGTATTCTACTTTTGTATATACATATTAAATTTTTTTCAGCGCTGAGGTGTAAAAGTAATCAAATAGGACTATTTCAAATTTTAAGCTTGCTTTGGAAGCATTATTAATGTTATGGCAATTTTTATCGGTTATTTATTCAACATTTGAACTGATATTTGATGATTACTTCGTTTTGGTCAAAAGCTTCAGCGATGAGTGAACAAGTTTTGAAAATATTTCATAAGAGTTTTTCTGAAATTTGGCTACACATGACATTTTCTTACAGTTTTGAAATATATGACAGTTTTCACTCTTATGAAACATATGGCCTTATTGTAGGTAATAATTGTGTTTTCGCAATGAAATAATACATCAATATGGAGCATGCTAGGTTGCCAGTTAGTGAATTTTGAATGAAATCCATGGAGTCATGTCGCATGAGATTTGAGCATCACTGTACATTCGGCAAAGAATGTTAAGATACAGTTTTTTTAAATCTTCGGACATATAGTGTTCAATAATGCCACACCTGGCAACTCTAGAAAGGGGGCGGAGCTTCAAAATCATAGCGTTTGCTGCTTTCTAGATTTCCATTAACTTCACACCATAAAGATTCTGAAGAGTGACAATATTTTTTCAAATGTTTCAAAAGAGAGAGAGAGAGAGAGAGAGAGAGAGAGAGAGAGAGAGAGAGAGAGAGAGAGAGAGAAACTTGGAAGTGAGAGAGAGAGAGAGAGAGAGCACATGCATAGGCCTATCTTTAGAGATACTTAATTCATTATATTTACTTTGAAAGATTGAGTGATAATATTTTTTCAAATGTGTTTTAAAAGAGAGAGAGAGAGAGAGAGAGAGAGAGCACAAGCATAGGTCTATCTGTAGAGATACTTAATTCATTATATTTACTGTGAAAGATTTAGTGATAATATTTTTTCAAGTGTGTTTTAAAAGAGAGAGAGAGAGAGAGAGAGAGAGAGAGAGAGAGAGAGAGAGAGAACAAAATCTGCTTACGTGAAAGTTAGGCCTATTTATATCTACTTAATTTCATTATATTTTCTTTGGGAGATTGAGTGGTAACATATATTTTTAAAGTATAGAAGTGGAGAGAAGAGTGGAGAGAGAGAGAGAGAGAGAGAGAGAGAGAGAGAGAGAGAGAGAGAGAGAGAGAGAAATTATAGTATTGGTGACGAACTTGTGACGGGGAAAGGCAGAAGAAAGAGCGGCGAGTCGGTGCACAGAGATGCCTGGGAAACGGGGTGATATGACTGTCAAGATCGTGCTGCACTATGCTAGATAAACTTTGAAGGATCATAATATTTAAGTCAATTCTCTCAGAAATTCATACCCTAATCTTGATTTTATTCGACAGTTGCCATAACATTCAAAGATTGTAAAAAGACGTGGAAAATTTAGACACAGGTTGCGGTCATTCTTGCTCTCTTGATATAATCTGTACTTTTGAAAATCGGGTTTCATCCACAAATCATTCCCGAAAAAAAGCTGTGTTAAGTAAAAATAGTTATTACCACAAATAACTCAATATGTATTGCACTGACAATTAAAGTTTTATATCGTGCAAATAATGCTGATGTGTTGGGAGATCTTTCAGCCTCGCAGCAAAGAAATGCAGTCGTGTAGGGCTGTAGGCTACTACGAACTGCTTTGTAATGGGCATATAGCCAGAAAATCTTTGAGCAGACATGCTACTTTAACCTTGATAAAGATTTATGTTTAAAGACGGTAGCTTTGTAAACAGCAACTGGCATTCGATCCATGTCAACGTCAAAGTAATCAAAGTGTGAAATCCGTTACTTAAGCCAGTATCCAGTGACTTGCGCTTTCCCGCTCGAAGTTCTAAGGCTCCTCCACATCATAGAAAACGCTCTTGGGGATGCAACTAGATTTGCTCAACCCTCCTTAGCCTTAGCAACATTGGCTGCCATTGACGTCAGCTAACATTAAACGCTTTGGAATACAAACATGAGTTTGTAGAAGCTAAAAATAATTGCATTCACCACTTACAATGATACAATAATATCCCCGTTCATGAAGGAAAATGAGTATATATTGTCGTTGTGATACATAGTACTACAATCAGAAATTCACATTCTATCTACCAGATCTCTATGAACGAATCCATCTGAGAAATTCCATTTACTTCGGACATATATCGTGTTTTTAAGTATCTGAACGGTTTTGTTTTGTAGTTTTCTCTTATATGATATAATTTGCAGTATATTTTCATATTCTAGAGTAAATTTAGCGATATTATGTCTTTTCAGTAAAAACAAATGGGAAATTGGATGAACGAAAGCTAATGAAAACTGTATCTTCAGTTTTCTTGTTGAGTGTACATAATAATTTTTATTTTATTTATGTATTTATTTTTGTGAGCCTGCAACCCAGTTTGGAAGACTTGATGACTCAGTAATGGGTCACAGTCACAAACCATAGTTTGAAGAACCCTGTTCTAGGCCATTGAAAAGCCATGTATCCACTGCTGAACATGTCTATCTGCTTCCTTGTAAGTGACCTAGCGAACAGGAGCATAGTTCCAAGCCTAGTTGTAGCTTCTGGGACAGTCCCAGTCATTTGTCTCCTGAGCTTTTGGTGGTAGAGCGCCAGTATTTGGCTCCAAAGCAGTCTTCCACCTTTCACAAGCATTCTGAGCACCCAGTGGGATCTGAGAGCCCCGTGTTTGAGCACCCAGTGTCTGAGCACCCAGTGTCTAAGCATTCAGTGGGATCCGAGAACCCAGGGCCCGAGCATCCAATGTGCGAATTTTCTCCTGCATCCAAGTGGCCTCCTGTGTCCAAGGGTTCACCAGTGGACTGTATTTTGTTCTTTTACAGATGCCTCCTACAGCGACACAGGATCCATTGGACTTAACTCATTATTCAAATTTGTCTGATGAAGAAGACATCGAGCAGGAGAAACCTACTTCGACTTGTGCAGCTTTCTTGAAATATTTTCTTTTTTGTTATCCAACCTTCTTTGCTCTGGTGGCCACAACATCTCATGGTTCAGCATTTATGATGAGACAGCCTCATCAAGGAAAGGCTTATCTGGTATTGATGGTCAATTAACAGAGAAGAAGGATCTTGGCAAGGCTGTTTTTTGTGCTCCTCCTTCTTGCCTGTTGTGAACCAGATATCTTTCATATGCCACTGGCAAAACTCCTTCATTGGGAATTTCTGCCTCCTCCCAGTCTGATTGATTCTGCATGCAGCACAGCATTTTCATCCACCAAGATCATGTTTACATCATCAGAACTGGACCCTTTAGTTTGTGACATATTCAAGGGGTTTGAAGTCTTCAGATTATTAGACTGGACTAAAATTATTTGAGTAAAATATTAAGGATCCGTAATCACTATTTGGGGAGAAACTTTCAATGATATTTTTGATATCCTGTGCTAATACACTGCAAACTTAGTGGGGGTGACCCTCCCAAAACCTTGGGCTAACTCCGTAAAGTGACAGAATCCAAGATGGCCATCAAGTTCTCTTAGACCATTCATTTATCAGCATATGTTGAATCAGCAGTAATTTGTACATCCACTTAAGTGTATTTGCACTCAGAACAAGTGAGAGATTGATTTTTATAGCATTTGTCGAAAATTATGTTAGTCATAAGTGATAACAGTAAAAAATGCAATATGTACATCATAAATACACTGATGGCCATTTCAGGGCTTATCTTTGTACGGGCATTGTAAAAGTCTCTTTTGATACTTAACATTTCAAGTTTGGCCAGTACAAATACACAGATCATCACGCCATAGGTGAAGATATAAAAAAATATTGAAAGTTTGTCCCCGAATATTACTCACAGCCCCTCAACATTTGATTCAGCTATTATCAAAATTTGCTTATGTGTTGTTTCTATTGGCCTTGAACATGTTTGATCCTTGAAGTTACTGATTCCTTTTGCTTTTCTTTCCAGGAACTAAATAAAGATGTCTGAATCATTTCTAAAGTCATTCCTAGATATGAAAGGGCAAAAGGAAATAAGAGATGAAGTGTGTATAATATGCAAAAGAGAGTGTGATGAAAATAAGTCTAACTATCCTGCACATCTATAGTTTCAACTTAAAGACAAATCATCATACCTGTCTAAACAGGTATGATGATTTGTATGACAAAATTAACTTGGATGATGGACCACAGGACATTACAAGGTCTTCTGCATACAATAATCTGATGAGAAACTACGGTTTTGACACGTCATCGATCAAAACAAGCAGAATCAAGCAGTTGTTGAAGGAACAGTTTGGAAATAAGCTAGGTTTTCATGACCACTAACACAAAAATCAGAGTGAAATCGTTTATGACCCAACATCTAGAGAGGCATAAAGTGATGAGCAATTGATAAACACTACAGCTTGTCTTCTAAAAAAAAAAAAAAAGCTATCGAAAGAGGATATCAGGAAATGGCCACCTGCTGTGCAGGAACTGGAAAATCACAAAGTTCCTCATATATTTCTTTGACATTTTTTAACCTGACTAAGGAATCCTACTGAAAAAAGACTTCACTACACCATGTAAGGATGCAGAAGTAACAACTTTGTCTTCTTTAATATTCTCATATATCACCCAAATCAGAACTCATTTTAAGACCCAGTTGTCATTAACAGTACATGGACTCACAAGAAGTCGTGAAATAGGTGACTCTCTGCAGAACCCGTCCCCCTAGTGTAGGCTACCAAGATGTTCTTAATTTGTATGCATAAAGGGCAAACTATGACATCGAAAACAATGCTGTTTGCCCTTATGAACTGGCTTTAGGCTATCCAGCTACAGCCATCCTGTACAATAATGCCTTTTGTGATGACACTATCACTAGAGCAAACACATCTCATAGAACAAATGTCATGTTTGTGCAGACTGACAGTAAGTATTGCTGGAAATGACTACAATAAACATTGTGATAAGCTACTCACAAAATGTAAGGCCCAAGATAAAAAAAAAAAAAAAAAAAAAAAAAAAATTCTTCACGTGCACACAAAGTACAACCTTACAAAACATTCAGGCATGGTCAACCAGCTGTAAGGCCAGCAATTGACATTACTGCTGACATAGGTCAGCTGGTCGTACAAAGGCAAACTGGATACATCCATAGTCTAGTTAGACTGGATGACCTGGGAAAATTTGTTTCACCACAAACACAAACAGTAGGAGCTTTTATTGTGTTACAAGCCAATGCTCATAGTCCTGTCAACAAAAGCAAAGCATACTACTATCTTACTTTCCCAAAACCTCCCCAAAAAGCTGTTGTTCATGAAGTTATGTGTCGTGTGGTACAAGCAGCTCATCAAAATGCCATTCCATTCATTCAGTTAATTGGGGATCAGCCGGTCCATGCTCTTATTGTTAAAATTAAAAATGAACATCCTGAACAGTTTGAACTGATCCTTGCATTCCTTGGTATCTTTCATACACAGATGTTCTTTATGTCAGCAATCAACAAATGATTTAAGGGATCAGGACTAGTAGAGTTGCTTGTTGCAGCTGATGTAATAGCAGAAGGTTCCATTGAAGAGGAAACATTACAAGAGAGGCGTTTGTTGCTGCATATTAGTATATGAGCTACTGACACGAAAAATCATTCAAAATGGCTTAGAAAATGGATTATCAATTTCTCCAGATCTCCAAGCAAAATTGCAAGTTCTCAGAACACCTGGAAACCACACATAAAATGAGTTATGTGATGCCTATAGAAGTTTACAAGTAAATCCAGAAATATCGTGAATTTGGAGAAACAGTTTTTGCCGTGGTTGAACAAACAAGGAGTTCCATAACAACCTACTGGCTTAGCTTTATGGAAATGGTTGAGGTTCTGTTGCTGAATATAAATGCCTTGCATACTCAGGACTGGGATGCCTTCAAATGTTCACTCAGGATGATGTTACCATGGTTGCAGATATATAACAACAAATATGGAAGATGGCTTACCGAGTTCTGATTTGAAATTAGTTCCTTACCTGTGGATAAAGCTCAATACATGTATATAGGACTATTTTCTCAATCTATGACAGGCCAACTATATTCATGCTTACCCTTGGCCCTCTGGATTGAGATGACAATGAACAAGGGATTCAAAATGAAGGCTGGGTGGTCCCACTTTCTGAAGAATAAACCAATGTTACTAATTCATACAAGGAATGTCAATTTTTTTTAACAGAGTATGAGTTTCCCTGCATGCTTTGGCCAATCTCAACTCTTCTGCAAAAGGTCATGTTGAAAACTTCAGTTCTCTTCTTGCAATAGACGAACAGGCTATACATGACATGGATCAATGTTTCACAGAGTTTGCATTCGACCCTTTTGATAGGAAACATCACCCTTCGATCCTTGCATTCAGGCGAAGTTGCATCAGAACTCATAAAGGACTTCGAAACAGCACACACTGATGGAGAAAAGATTGCCCAAAGATTTTTCAATCAAAGGATGTTTTTTGATACTGAGCCTTTCAGTGTAACAATTCACAGAAATTCCAGATTAAATTTTACCATGCAGTCAGCCAACAAGGAAAGCATTTCATCCAATTCAAAAACGGATGCAATGAAAAACAAAGCTAAGGCTGAAGTTATAGCTTTAGCAGAAAATAGTGAAGAAAAGTTTGACCTTACAGAACTCATACAATATTGAATTTTTAACATCAATGACTCACTAAGAAAGGGTCAAAAATCCAAATTAATTGAAAAACTTAGCTTTATGGAACTTAATATCAATGAGCCATTCATAGCATTGATTGACATGGGCTTCATGTGGAGACTTTCCACACCTGCAGAAGACAGACTGAAGCCTGATGGAAGCTTTTATACTTGGGGAGACTACAAAGAATTTATTTTTCATGGTATGTGCACATCAAACTAATGCTTCTCAAATGATATTCGTCAATGACCCATATGATCTCCCTGTGAACATAAGAAACTGTGAGCATGACAGACAGGCACGCATTGGAATGCTTATCAATGTCTGCATTAAGAGGGACATTATATTGCCTTCACCTCAAGAATTCAACTCTCTTTCACAATCCTCAAAACAAGATCAGGCTTCAACAGTTCTTGATGAATGAATTTTGATGGCATGCTCAGCAGAAATCAAATATGTTCTTCTTACATTCCATACAAAACAAATGTTGGAACTTAAGTGCAGATACTGATGACATTAGAGTTCCAGCCCTTTAATGTCTTCATACAGAAGCTGACATCATTATCTTTTACATCTATTCTGAATTGAGACTAGAAGGTTCAACAGCTCCAGTAATAATAGGTGCTGAGGAGATAGACATCGTAGTGTTGTTGACCTAAGTTTCACACCATGTTGATGGTACCCTTGGGATAAAAAGGCAACACGCAACATATGACTGCTCCCAAATTTGTCCTGAGGATATTGCTCCTTTCATTATTGCTTTGCACATCTTCACAGGTTCAGATGCAGCTGCAGCAATTTTTTGGTCATGGAAAGAGGGCTGTATATGATAACATAATGGAAACAATAGAAGCCAGACGGTTTCTACAAACACTAGGGTCAAGCCTTCCAGTCTCACAGAACACACTAAGCAACCTGATAGAGTTCACCATTCAATTTGCGTATAATGACAAAGTCAGCAAAACTCTAGGGGAAGCTCGTGCTCCAAAGTGGAAAATGATGAAATGTAAGTCAACACTTCAGATTCCTCCAAATCAAGACTCACTCCAACTTAAGATCACTCGAGCAAATTATCAAATGTTTGTTTTGAAGAACTTTCATTAATCATTAGAGCATGGCTGGATCTTAAATGCTGGAAAATGCCTACCTCTCCATAACACCAAGTCAGCTCTTCCATAAAGACTACAAATCCTTAAAGATTCACATGCCATGGACATAGGCACAGCAACATTAACAGATTCTGATTCATGTGGTTCAGACAGATGAACTTGATGACATTGACTCTTTTGAATATTAAAGTCCCATGTTATGTTAGCAATCTTTTTTTGTATATATATTTCTCTTACATACTTCAGCTGATCACTTATAAATTACACATTTGTATTTAGAGAATTCAGTATATGCTGGCAGAAATATGAATGCAATTCATTGATGATTCAATATCTCTTTACTTGTTTTTTGTAAGGAATGTCAGTTAATCATGCTCACACAATGAGTTGTACTTGGGCAATGACAATAAGCATATAAATGGAGGCCATACTAGATTCTATTTTTCTTTTATCTATTATGATTGATATAATTTTCAACAAATGCTATAAAAATAAATGTCATATTTGTTATGAATGCAAATACACTTAAGTGGAAGTACATACCACTGCTGACTGTCAACATATGCTGATAAATGAATGGTCTAAGAGAACTTGATGGCCATCTTGGTTTAGGGACGGTCATCCCCGTTAATTTTGCAGTGCATTAGCACAGGAAAGTGTGTCCCCAGTGTATTAGCACATTGAAAGTTTGTTCCCAAATAGTGGTCACGGATCCATAATATTTTGCTCAACTAATAGGGGCCTTAGCTAAGAAGACTGCAGGCTGTGCCACTCTCCAAAAGAACTTTTCTTCAGACTAGCTCCTAAGAACTGGCTTTCTTATTTTCTGTGGGAGGTCTTAAGAAAAGAAAGATGTGGTGTTCGTTTACCACAAAATGGGTTACTCCATCCCAAAGGTTGGACCGTTTCAGTTTGTTTTCTCGAGCTACAGTGGAACACATAGCAGCAGAATTACAGAATAAATCAACTAAAGTTCAGCTGGCACAGTCTACCAAATGCCCCAAGGAGTCGGGAAGTGGTTCTACGGTCCCCTTTAGTGCTTGGACAGTCTTCCCGCTTCAACAGCAGCCTTTTCAAGGCGGCACAGCAAAGTCTCAGCCCCACCCACGCACAAACCTTCAATCAGTACAACCTGTCAAGAAATCCTCCACTAACCCTCCTCTCACAAGTGAGGATCTTTAGAAATGACATGAAAGACAAGGATGTGTTTGCACTGTAGGTGGATGGTGTTATGTGAGGTGTTTGCAAGATAAAAAAATAACAATGAGAATAAATGTGAGTGAGTGCATATATTATATATATATATATATATATATATATATATATATATATATATATATATATATATATAATATATATATATATATATATATATATAAATATATATAATATATATATATATCACCTAGCTACTGGGGGGAAGGCAAGCCAGCCCAACTTAGTGCCGGTCCCAAGCCCAGATAAATAGGGAGGGTTGGAGTCGGGAAGGGCATCTGTCTGTAAAATCTCCTGCCAGAACTTTTATGAAATAAGTCTTACGAGGAATGAGGATAGGGCTAGGTTGTCACCCGGAAGTGACCCACAGATACATTGCCCTAACTCTGTGGACATGCAAGGGCTACCGCATCGGGAGCGAGTGCGGCTAAAGAAGCAAGCTCGAGAACTACGAGTAGGAACATTAAATGTTGGTACAATGACAGGAAGAGGGCGGGCAATAGCTGACCTTATGAAAACAAGACGAGTAGATATTCTCTGTGTACAGGAAACAAGATGGAAAGGTAACAAAGTGTGGGAACTTGGGGAGGGGTATAAGATGTTCTATAGCGGAGCAAATAAAGAAGGCAGGAATGGTGTTGGAATAATTCTGTCAAGTGAAATGAAGAAGGAAATCGTTGAAGTAAACTAGAAGAAATTATGGGATTATTTGGGTCAGGGTGATGGTTGAAAATTGCTCTGTTAACATCTTTAGTGCATATGCACCCCAGATAGGATGCTCAGATGAAGAGAAAGATCACTTCTGGTCGGACTTAGAGGAGGAAATGGAAAAGGTACCAGCAGATGAAAGATGCCTTGTCGGGGGAGATCTGAATGGGCATGTAGGCCAGAATAACCATATGATCAGCTGCATGCATGGTGGGTATGGCTATGATGAAAGAAATGCAGAGGGTGAGAGAATTGTTGATTTTGCTGTGTCCAAGGATATGGTACTGGCGAACACTTTTTTCACCAAGCGGCAAGAACATCTAGTTACGTACAAAAGTGGCGGAAGGTACAGCCAGATAGATTACTTGATGTATAAGAGGAAAGATTTACAAGATTTACACGAGGTAAAAGATTGTAAGGTCATGCCAGGAAACCATGTGAGTGTGCAACATCGTTTGGTAGTGATGGACTTGGTTATAGAAATTGAACAAATAAGGAAGAAAAAAAAAATGCAGTGGCAAAAAAAGGATTAAATGGTTTAAGCTGAAAGAGACTGAACTTTGTAGGCAGTTTAAAGGAAAAGTATTAGACAAACTAACTCATGAAATTGGGGATGTTGATGAATGGTAGAACAGAATGATGGAAATAATACTGAGGGTTGCTAGAGAAATATTGGGTGAGAGTAGTGGCAAGATGTCAGAAAATAAGGAAACGTGGTGGTTCAGTGAAGAAGTGAAGGAGTCAACAAAGCAAAAGAGAGAAGCAAAGAAAAGGTGGGAGGGGACCCAAATGGAAGAGGACTGGATGGCCTATAAGGAAGCAAATAAATAAGCAAAGAAAACTGTAGCAATTACTAAGGATAGAGCATATGATCAGCTTTACAAAGAGCTAGATACCAAGGAAGGGTAAGGAAAGATCTTTAAACTAGCACACGTGATAAATAAGAATACCAAGGATATAACACACATAAGACAGATTAAGGACAAGGATGGAAATATACTGAGAAATGAGAGAGACATAATAAGGAGATGGGAAGAATATTTTGAGGCCTTATTGAATGAAGAAAATGAAAGATTTCTAAGAGGAGACGGACACACAAATTGTGGACCAGTCACAGAAATAACAAAAGCTGAGGTTAGAGTGGCACTGGGGAAGATGAAAAATAGTAAAGCGGTGGGACCAGATGGCATACCTGCAGAAGCCTGGAAGGCTCTTGATGAGGAAGGAATTGATATATTGTGGCAGTTAATGAAAAAGATTATGGAAAGTGAGACAATACCCGAAAAATGGAGAGAAAGTATATTAATCCCAATATTCAAAGAGAAAGGGGACATACAGTGTTGTGAAAATTACCGAGGAATAAAGCTCATGTCACATACACTGAAGGTATTTGAAAGAATTATGGATGAAAGATTACGGCAGCAAGTTTTCATCGGTAGACAGCAACTAGGATTCATGAAGGGGCTTAGTACTGTGGATGGTATTTTCGCTCTGAGACACCATGGTGTCTGCTCTATGCAGATGGCATAGTCTTGGTAGCCGAGAACAGGGAGGAACTGGAGGGGAAACTTGAAAGATGGAGATATGCCTTGGAGAGTAGAGGTTTAAGAATAAGCAGGAAAAAGTCAGAATACATGACAACCGAAATGGATGGAGACCAGCAAACAACAATCAAATTAGGCGGAGGAAACATCAAAAGGGTTCATAAATTCAAGTACCTTTGCTCAGTGATTGACAATGAGGGGAACATGGAAGAGGAAATTAACAACTGGATTCAGTGTGGCTGGAGGAAGGTGTCTGGTGTCATATGCGATAGGAAAGTCCCTATAAGATTAAAGGGCAGAGTGCACAAGGCAGTGTTCAGACCAGCAATGACATATGTATTGGAAGCAGCACCTCTAAAGAAAACAGAGGGTAGAAAGTTGAACGTAACCGAGATGAGGATGCCTTGATGGATGAGTGGAGTAACCAAAAAGGACAGGGTTAGAAATGAACATATTAGGGGTACAGTAAAAGTCACTGATGCATCAACGAAAGTGCAAGAGGCAAGCTTAAGATGATATGGCCACCTGATGAGAAGAGAAGAGCAACACATGGCAAGAGAAGTGATGGACGTGGAGGTAGATGGAACACGAAGGAGAGGAAGACCTAAGACCAGGTGGAGAGATTGCATTAGAGATGATATGAGGGAGAAGGGAGTATAGGAGGAAATGACACGGGACAGAGGCAGATGGAAGAGATTCATTAGAAACGGCGACCCCGAATAGGGATGAAGCTGGGAAGAAGTAAGAAGAAGATATATATATATATATATATATATATATATATATATATATATATATATATATGAGCTGATGGTTGATTACTGGATGTGATGAGCAATGACATTCTTTAAAATGATAGATGTCATCATTTTGACTCCATCGAAACAGGTTTTAAGGGCAGATTCGCCATTAGCTCCGAAAATGTTGACGCAACCTCCTTGGGGGGTGCCTAAGCAGAACAGACCATGTCCTATGCCTGTGTAAAGATGGAAGCAAGAATCTGGTTTTGAGTAGATTTCATGGGTGCAACTATGATCTGTATATGACGTCATGAATCTGTGATGTATTAGTTATGTTATTTGTTTGGCAGTGTCCTATGAGTAAATTCATGCTTGCGGATGTGCGAGCTGTTCCCTTACATGATGGGAGAGTAAGATAACTAAGCTGGAGAACTATATGAAGTCGATGAAGCACTAAGATGGCTTTCTTTAAGTTAAATTTTAATTAGTGTTTGTGCATTTGACTAGAATGGGTAAGAATACTTTTAAGCTCTAGTGTGGCTTATCTTTTTGTATTTTTTAAACATTTAGTTCAAAGATCACCTTTCCATATGACTTTTTGATTTATCTCATTTTAGTTTATTTGAACTTTACCTATGTGCGATCCTTATGTATTACAGAAGTTTCTGGATTATGGATCTGGTGGTGGGAACTTATCTGGAAATGGGAACTTAACTGATAGTTCTGTGGTTATGGTGTGACTTATGATACTGTGCTATGACTTTCCTAGTTTATGACTAAACTAATGTTAGTTATTGTAGAGAAAGGGGTGGATGGGTTTAGTTTGTTTCCCAGGGTTATTTGAGTTATTTGGATTTTGAATCTTACTTTTTCAGTTAATCATTCTGTTAAGAACCTGATCTATTTAAGTTAATCCTTTGTTTTTAAATAATTGTATTTTTGTAGTTCATGAGTCTGATTTAGTTACCTTAGGTAATTGTGTGGATTGGTTGAGAGAGAGAAAACGAATGTCACCTCAGTGCCTTGCTGCTATAAGGTCATTGCTATCAACATATTTTTTTCACTTTTAAAACTGTACCGAGGTTAGAACCTTGGTATCATATATACATACATACACACACACAAATATATATATATATATATATATATATATATATATATATATATATATGTATATATGTATGTATATATATATATATATATATTATATATATATATATATATATATATATATATACATATATATATATATATATATATATATATATATATATATATATATATATATATATATATATATATATATATATATATAATATACATATATATATATATGTTGTTGTAACTAATAAGGAAAATGACGTTTTAGGTCTAACGGGCGACTAAAATGACGATTAGGTCTAACTGTAGAATTTAATGTTAATTTAAGTTAAAATGGATTCTATTTTTGTTATAGAAAATATTTAAACTTAAATAAACTGATTCTATTTTTGTTGTTATAAAAAAATAAATTTAATTAACTTAAATACTTACAATTAAACATAAAATAATAAAAAAGGGATTAATTGATTTTTCTATTTTACATTAAAAATAATAAAAATTAGATAATTGATTTTTGTTTAGTACCAAAAAATTAAAAATAAAAATATACATATGTATGTTGTATGTATGTGTATATATATATATATGTATATATATATATATATATATAGTATATATATATATATATATATATATATATATATATTATATATATACTATATGTATATATATATAGGATAAAAGGAGCCCATAAAAACACCAAAATATAGAGAGAGAAATACTATATTTCAGAGACTGCTGTCTCCCTCTTCAGGTAGATGTATGAGAAAAGTTACAGAAAAGGTGGTATATATACCAAGAGGTCCATCCACAGGTAAAACAATTTAGGTCACTCCCGCTGATAATCTTCCTTTAATCTTCTTAAGCATCGGTTGAATGAGTCCCATCCTCCCTTTGAGATATTCATTACCTGCCTTTCTTTATTCAAGGCCGAATCCATCATTTGATTCTTGTACCGGCAGTTGCTGCTATAAATTATATGTGACAAATTCCAGTTTATACTGTGGTTATGTTCATTTATATGGTTGAAAATAGCTGAGTTCTGTTGTCCATACCTAACTGACAGTTTGTGCTGTATTAATCTCTGGGGAAGTGATTTTCCTGTAAATCCGATGTAAGATTGCTCACAGTACAGTCATGGGATTTCGTAAATTCCCGTGTCCTTAAGGGATGTATTTTGTTGGACATTAATCAGGGATTTGGCTAAGGTATTAGGGTAAGTAAATGCAAAAGGGTTAGATTTTCTGAGGGTCTGGGTCACCATCTTAATGCTGTCCAGGTGTGGAATTTTTTATTTTATTGTTGGGTGTGTCTCTGGTGTTGTCTTGAGGGGGTTGGTAGAAAATTACCTTTGCTTCTTGAATTGCTTTCTCAGTTATATGGTCAGGATACCTTAAAGATAAAAGTTGTTTACAAATTAATTCAAATTCTTTTTCCAGGAAATCTGGAGAACAAATTCGTAAGGCTCTTAAGAATAGGTTGCTGGCTACGCCTATATTGTTAGGAACGTCATGATAGCTTAAGTAGTGAATGTAGGAAAGTGAGAACGTTGGTTTTCTGCATATGGTAAATTTGTATTTTGACATGTCTCTGATTATTAAAACATCATTAAAAGGAATTTTGTTGTCTGTTTCCTATTCAACTTTAAAATTGATGCTGGGCACTAATGCATTTAATTTTGAAAAGAATTCATTAAAATTGCCCCAGCAACACACCCAACAATAAAATAAAAATTCCACACCTGGACAGGATTAAGACGGTGACCCAGACCCAAATACCTTAGCCAAATCCCTGATTAACGTCCAACAAAAGACATCCCATAAGGACACAGGCGTTTACAATATCCCATGCCTGGACTATGACCACTCTTACATCGGATTTACAGGAAAATTACTTCCCCAGAGATTAATACAGCACAGACAGTCAGTTAGGTATGGACAACAGAACTCAGCTATTTTCAACCATATAAATGAATATAATCGTAGTATAAACTGGAATTTGTCACGTATAATTTATAGCAGCAACTGTCGGTACAAGAGTCAAATGATGGAATCGGTGTTGATTAAAAAGAGGCAGGTAATGAATATCTCAAAGGGAGCATGGGACTCAGATGTCATCGACAAGCTTTTTATTCAACCGACACTTAAGAAGATTAAAGGAAGATTATCAGCGGGAGTGACCTAAATTGTCTTACCTGTGGATGGACCTCTTGGTATATATACCATCTTTTCTGTAACTTTTCTCATTCATTTACCTGAAGAGGGAGACAGCAATCTCTGAAATATAGTATTTCTCTCTCTATATTTTGGTGTTTTTAAGGGCACCTTTTATTAGATGGAATTCTGTCATAACAACATTTTTACCAGATATATATATATATATTATATATATATATATATAATATATATATATATATATATTATATATATATATATATATATATTATATATATATATATATGTATGTATATGTATATATATATATATATATTATATATAATATATATATATATATATATATATATATATAATTCAAGCTACAAATGTCCTACCTCAGAATTAATATATTTTTATAAATGTAAACCAAACGGGAATTTTTAGTTGACAATAATTTTGTCCTCTCATGGGTTTGAACCACCACCCAGCGGACAGAGAAGAAATCAGGACATCAGTGACATTATCGATTCGGCTAACAAGTGAGGTTAATAAGTATATACCAACTCCGACCTTATAAATCACCGTCGAACTTGGGTGTTCTCAATTAGAATCGATATCTAACCCCCTCTACTATGTTAACAAATTCAAACGTTTGCCAAACCTAGCCATATTATCAATAATTATCACATCACCTGTGTAATATAAATTATTCGAGCTACAAAAGTCCTTTAATATCTAATTTGCTCTACCTCAGAATTAATATATTTTCATATATGTAAACCGAAAAATGCAGAACAGTATACAGATACAGTCCAAAAGGAGTAATAAAAGCTGACAGCAACTTAGCATTCTCATCTAAGGGAATTTGATAATTATCCTTTCAACAAGCTTATCTTGGAAACAAACTTCGCTTGCCCAATATTATCCAGTAACTGATCTATAATCAGTACACATCCTAAATAAACCATCTGGTTTCTTCACTAACACATATGGAGAACTGAAGTTACTTGAACTGGGTTCTGCTAATCCATGTTGCAGCAAATACTCAACTTCTTTCTTCAAAACATCTCAATGATAAGGTGATAAGCGATAGGCTCTTTGCTTGAATAATTTTCCATCTTCTTGAATCTTGATCTCATGCTTGGTCAGATCAGTATGCCTAGGCACAATTGCAAAAAATTCTGGGAAACTTCTTATCACTTCACTTATGTCTTCACCTTGTCCAGCACTAAGATGTTTCTTTCAGTTTATCCTCCAAATTTTCCAAAACTGAAGAATTATTCATCTTGTTTTCAGCTCCCAATTCATTTCCATTATCATCTTCTATAGCTAAAGTTGTTTGTGGTATTGACACTGGTTCAGTTTTAGTTTCTGAGAAATAAGGTTTCAATATGTTTACATGTATCTTTCTTTGTCGTCTTCTTCTTTCTGGTGTTTCAATCACATAAGTTCTATCACTTAACTTTTCAATGATCTTGTAAGGACCTTGAAATTTATTGATGAGGGGAAATCTCTTGACAGGTAACACTAACACTTGTTGACCAACACTAAAACTTGATAGCTTAGTCTTAGCATCATATCTCTTTTTCATTTTCTATTGACTCACTTTCAAATTTTCTAAAGAGAATTTTCTAATCTCTCAACCTTTTCCTTAAGGTCTTCACATACTCTCCTTGGATTTCCTCTTGATCTTCATCCCAATTTTCTGCAAGAATCTTCAACGGTCCTCTCATGTCTCTACCAAGAATAATCTCATTAGGTGAACAAACCATACTTTCTTGATAAGCATTCCTAACCTCAAACAACATTAAGGGTAAACCAACATCCCAATGTCTTCATGACTCAGAACAATACTTTGTCAACATACTTTTCAAATTCTGGTGGAACCTTTCCAAGGCACCTTGAGTTCCTGGATGGTAAGCAGTGGATAACTGTTGTTTCATTCCTAACAAATTCATCACATCCTGGAATAACTTGGAAGTAAAGTTTGTCCCTCTGTCACTTTGTACTATTTCTGGTATACCAAACTTTGAGAAAATTTCCTCAAGTTTTTAAGCAACTATCTAGGCAGATATGTTTCTAACAGGGATTGTCTCTGGATATCTTGTCACAGGACACATTAATGTTAACAAATACTCATTTCCCTTCTTTGTCTTCAGCAGCGGTCCAGCCATATCTATAATCACTTTGCTAAAGGGTTCTCCTCTAACTTCTATAGGTTGTAGGAGTCTTTTTGGATGGTTTAATTTGGTTTTCCAGCTATTTGGCAGGTTATGACACTCACGACAGAACCTTCTAATATCTCTGTGAAGTCCAGGCCAGAAAAAAATATTTCATGATCTTCTCCACAGGTGTTCCTGATTCCCATATGTCCAGACTCATAAGATACTGCTACCACTTGCTTCCTCAATGGATATGGAATCAAAATGGGATGATTTTCGCCACATCTTCTGGTATATCAGTAGGTCTATACTTCCTCATCAGCAAACCTTCCTTCAGATAATAACAGGTAGGGGTTTGTTGCATCTCTTCTCGATCAACAACTCAGAAGAGCAAATCAGCTAATGATGCATCCTTCCTCTGCAAGTCTATTAGCTTCTCTCTTGTCACTTGACCAACTTCAAGGGTTGAATTCTCAATATCTGCTAACTCAACTATTGTAGTTTCACAACCGTCTTCAGGAACACTTTGACTACTCGGAGTCTCCTCAGGAATAACAGGTTCTTCTTCTTTGTCTTCTTTGTCGTGGGAAATCTCTTCTTATTCAGCACTAGAGAAAACATCACTTCCCTGGAACAATTCTTCTAAGCACAAAGATCCTTCACTTGATCCTTTCTGGGTGTGTAAATCTTCAGTTTCTTCACTTACAGTTGTAGTCCTCTTCATACTTCTGGTAGCTACATAATTAGGAAACAGTTGGGGGTTATTCTTCTCCAATTCTACTGTAGGAGTAATCCTCAATGGTTTATCTGTCACTACAGGACAAGGAATAAATGGCACACCACCAACTTTATTCCCCAACAGAACAAGTACACCTTCCAAAGCCAATGAGTCCTTTACAGCAAAATCAACATTCCTTGCCATCAATTCACACGACAGGTGTAAGCGGCATATAGGAGTTACTGCTTCTCATCCTATGCCTTTCAAAATAACTGAATCTCCTGTGAGACTCTTCTCCAACTGAGGGTGAGCGCCACGTGCTACCACACTATGGTTACTCCCTGTATCACATAATATCATGACTGGTATCTGCACACTCCTTCCTTGATATCATACCCTCATAGATATATGGCTTAAAAGCCTCCACACTGCTTCACCACTCACTGCTTGAGGTAACATTTCCACTGGTTGCTAAACATTCAGCTTCTCTGGAGTTTGATTCTTTCCCACACAGCTCTTCACAGTTTGTTTCACCTGGCCTTGACAGCTGTTGATTCCGGCAACACTCTTGACTGAAGTGTCCTGCTCTTCCACACTTAAAGCAGACAACATTAGGTTTCTGTAAATGTCTTGAAAAATTGGATGAGGATTTCACATTAGCTTGCTGAGGTGTATTACCTTGTATACTCTTGGTAGTATCACTTGTAGGTTTCCCAATAAATTTTTTTCCTGAAACTAGGATGAGACTTAAAACCTGGGCGTTGTTGATTCTGGTACTTGACATTGTAATTGCGTTTGCTACTAACTATATTGTAATCTTCACTCAGTGTAGCAGCTTTGTCGAGTTTCTTAACTTCTCTCTCTCTCAAATAAGCTCTTATATGTTCAGGAATTCCCCTAAGATATTGTTCGTGAACAACAAATTCTTCTAACTCATCAAAAGTTTTAACTTTAGCAGCTTCTAACCAATGTTTAAAACACCTTCTCACTATATAAGCATAATCTAAGAAGGTTCCCTTCTCATCTTTTCTTAAATTTCTGAATCTTTCATTGTAGTACTCTGAGGTCATCTGTTAAACTTGTAGCACATTGTGTTTAAGTACCTTGTAGTCTTTGCAGTGATCAGCTGTTAAGGCTAGATAAGCACTTCTCCCTTTACCAATTAAGACACTTTGTAGCAGAACTGACCATTTACCTTCTGGCCATCCCATACCTGAAGCCACTTTCTCAAAGTGATAAAAAAAACTCATCTGGAGCTTCTTCAGTAAACTTAGGGATTAACTTCTGTACTCTTTCTACATCAAATACAGGGTCTTGATTACCTTGGTTAAGGTTAGACGGTGCTACAGGTAATGTGGATCTAGCTCTTATCAATTCCATCTCCCTTTCAAACCTTGCTCTTTGTCTTTCCTCTTCTGCAGCTTTTTCTTCTTCTATTTCTCTTCCTTCTTGTTTTTCCCTGTCTATTCTTTCTTTTTCAGCTTGCATTCACTCTCTTTCAGGCAGTCTCTCTTTTTCAGCCTGCATTTTCAGCTTAATCAAATTCTCTTCTGCTTCAATGCGTCTAAGCTCTAACTATGCATCACTTTTATCTTTCTTTTCTTCTTGATTATTTATAAGATAAGCATGTGCTACATTCAACAACTCTTGAGCTAATTCTAACTCATCTTCATCAGTTATTCTACCAGAGTCTATCAATGATTCCATAGCAATACATCTTATTTGTGCTTTTACCATACTAGTAGACACATAACCGCCACATGCTACTGCTAAAGCGCTCCACTGTGCCTTAGTCAGAGAGGTTCCAAGTAACACTTGGATGGATGGGGCTGCTAAAAATTCCTGAACATTGAACTGAGCAATTTTCTCTAAGTTATCCACTAACAATTCAATACAGTAAATGCAAAACAAAAAGTATAATGTCACTCTCCTAACGAAATATATCCCTAACACTACCAGTATAGACTAGAGTGATAATGTAATCTGTTTTCTAGGGTCTCTGGGCACCAAGTTCATTAAAACAGGTGTGAGGTAACCTTATATGTAATTAAATCAATTAAATGGCATCACTCCATCAACAACTTTAAATTTCCCTGATTTTAAAAGTCTAATTACTTACTTGGTTCTATCTCACTTCAATTAAATTGAAGGAAAACAGCTCAATTACCACTCTATATTTTTACCTAAACAAAATTAAGTATACTTGTAAAAAATAATACACTTATAAAAATTTTAAATACACATCTTTATTATCAAACTCAAAATTTATAAGTGAAATTCACAATCTCAGGGAAATTTACTGTTACTTGAAAAGAACACAAAGTTTGATTAATTCTTGAATTAATTATTAAATAAGATTAAATCAAATTTAATATATCACAAAAATCAAGAAAAGTAATTAATCTAATGGAAATTCAAGAGTGTTGATAATAACTATAATTTGGAAATTGATTCACAAGTGCTAAACAAGAATAAAACTTGAAAAGAATTCTAAGTAAATGCAAATTAATTCACAAGTATTAAATTAAATTAAATATGAAACGATTAATTAATGAAAACAATTAAAGTTAATTAAATTGTGAATACAAATGAAAACACAGAATAATGTGGAAAATACCAAAATTGCAAAACGAACATTAGTCACACAGAATGAAAAACAAAACACACTATAATAAGAAAAATTGACAGGTGCACAACAAGAAATGAACACTTCATTAAGAAATAAGCACAGAACATAAACATTTTCAATGTATAAAAAATTAAATAGTTTCACCAAACAGATGTAAATATGATTTTAAGTTTCACCAAACCTCTGTAAATCTGTTAAGCTTCACCAAACCACTGTAAATATGTTTTTAGTTGCAAATAAAAATTGTAAAAACACCTTACCTTGGAACCAATTATGTTTCTGCTGCAGGTAGCTCCAAAATTCCACCATATTCAAACAATTCACAATATTTCAAAAAAGAAAAGGCGCCATTACACACTTGTGCAATGTTTGTTCAGATTCCACAAAACAAGCACTAAGCAATATTAAATAAATCTATGAAATGCGAATCTAAAATTTATGAGTGACCAATCACTAAGTATAAAATCTTTACGTTAATGTGAAATCAAAAATGCCTAGCACGAGAGAGAGAGAGAGAGAGAGAGAGAGAGAGAGAGAGAGAGAGAGAGAGAGAGAGAGAGAGAGAGATCTTTAGGCCAGGGTTTCAAATCTCAGAATGAACTAACTCTCTTCGTTAGGCACATGATCAGTGTACCTCGCCCTAAAATGGTTGGGGTGAACGAATTTGGGAACGAGAGACAGTAAATATCGTAAAAATTCTATTTCAAAACAATAAGTAGAGAGAAAGTGAGATTAAAATCATAAATAACATTTATTATTACATGATTTAAGACAATAAAAGTCTTTTAAAATAAAAGACATGATTATAGAATCTTCTCGAATGAAATTAAGTTTCGTCATTTCCTTGAGTGACCTCATAAACTTTCCACTTCAAAATTTAAGCTACTTACGACTCAACAAATTCTCTTTTGACAAATCGAGAGATATAAGAGTTAATTTACCAGTAATATTATATAGCTTTCAATAAAAAACATCTCTGACTACTTATATGAAATGAAAGGAATAGGACGCACGTGAAACGTTTTATGCATACAGAAGATGATGCAATCCTTTACGTGGTTACTTGACCAGGACACACAAGCGTAAAACAAGTAGCGAGCATCGCAAGATTGTTTCCCCCCCCCCCCCCCCCGCCAAAAAAAAAAAAAAAAAAAAAAAAAAAAAAACAAAAAAAAAAAAAAAAAAAAAAAAAAATTGGAACTACGCGGCCCCAAGTGTGACAGCTATTTTTTCTGCTTCGAACAGACAGACAATGCTATTTTCTTTCTTCTCCTAATCTACGTTATTCTTAACTTTTAAATTAGGTTATGCGAAATCTGAGCATACATTATTAGAATATTACATTCTTAGAACATACTACCTCTAAGCTAAATAAGGGATCTGAATATATATATATATATATATATATATATATATATATATATATATATATATATATATATATATATATATATATATATATATCCTGGTTAGGTTTTTTTCGCCCTGTTTCCTCTGTCCTTCAGGGTTTTCGTCTTGATGACGAGATTACTTAATGTAACGGAGTGAGTGATAGTCAGTCAGGTTCTGGGTGGCAGACAGGCAGGATTTTGGCAACACCCAACCAAGAAGGCAGTATCAGCATGGATACCTGTTGTCTTCGGCAGGCGAATTCAGTTGCAGCATGGCTACTGGATTTGGACAGCAGATATTGGTTACCTTTTGTTGTCTCCGGCAGCTGCAGGATGTAGTCATCTCTGGTGCAGAGGGTTTCCAGTGAGACAGCCAAACGGTTGCCTCTTCGACTTCGCCGCAGTCATGTACATTTTTGGTTGCAGTCCTGTCAGCAGTCATGGGGTGTTTTGATGATTCAACGGCGATTGTCTGATGATGTACATCCTCTTTGACAGCTGTCTGTCTCAACGTCTCTGCGGAGATTGTCTGTTACTTTTGTGTGTGACGCTGCCTGAAGTATTGGTATTACCGCTGGGGTATCATTCATGTTATAAATGCTGTCTGTGTAATGATTTGTTTTATTATTGGTGCTGCGTGTTTTTTTATGTTATTGTTATGCTGCCTATATCTTAGTTTTACTGATTTAAATCATTGAACGTGTTATTGTGCATAATGATTGTTTATTTAGTGGTGTGGAACAAGTGTATGGCTCTGGAATTTATTTGCTGTGTACATTTATTTTTTTTAATTGGATGTTCTTTGATTTTCGTCTGCTACTGTTAATTTATTTTCATTTGTAATGGTTAACGTTCTGCCTGAGTAATGCAAATTATTTAATGATTCATTTATTTTTATTTAAATTTAACTATGTTAATGATCATTAGTGTCTTTTCATCACCTAGAACCTGTACTCACTTGTAAGTATGTACATATATATGTAATAAATTAGTTTTAAGTTATTTTTGACGTTTGTGTCTCACCCTCCTCTGTGGTTTGTCCCGGTTCCTCCGGCCATTTCAGTTTTAAAGAACCTGTGGAACCGTCAGATGGTTCATATATATATATATATTAATATATATATATATATATATATATATATATATATATATATATATATATATATATATATTATGTATATTATATATATATCTGTCATCTTATTAGTTAGTTTGATTGCAGTGTTATTCATCAGTTATTCTCAAATCCTTTGTAGGAATCGCATAAAGATTTCTTGTATTTCTAAACTTCCAAAATACTGTTTTTCATTGTCGTTCATTTAGCTGGATGAAAACATTTATTAATAATGAAACTAATAGTGTCTTGAAACCCGTTTCATCGTGAGACTCCCACTCGTTGCATGTAAAGACACGAGAACCTCCGCTTTATATCTTTGCAATTTGCACACAAGACTTAACAGCATAGGCGTTATATGCCCGAAAAACGTCAAATATATTCTTCTGGCACTTGGGCGGCTTAAACCCTCGTATGTTCTGTGATTAAATTTCAGGCCTCTCTAATCCCCCGTCATAAAATACTGCTGCTACTGCTACTTCTCCTATATTTCTACGTGCATGATGGTCGTGGAGGTGGTTGTTGTGGTAGTACAAAGCTAGAGCAGCCATGGAGTGGTTGCACTTTCGTTATTCTCGATTGCAGATTCTCTCCTTTTTTCTCCTTTTTAATTTATTTTAGTTTTGCTGTTTCCTTTTCTCCCAAACTTGACATTCACTTTTGTTGAGCTTTGTCTTAAAGCTTGCCAGTTTATGTTCCTTGCAACCTGTACTAATTTTTGTGTCTTGATTCGTTCTCATTGTACCTTGTGCATCTACAAGTGTCGTTTGCGCTCTCTCTCTCTCTCTCTCTCTCTCTCTCTCTCACTCACACACACACACACACACACAAGCGCGCGCGCTCACAACCCTTTGTCTCTGTGTTGGCATGGAATTTGTCTATGTTATTTCGCCTCAAATTCTCACTTTTATATATATTCTTCTTTTTACAGTGTTTTCATATGAATACTGAGATCTCTTGTAAATGGTACCGTTTTGCAAGGACATTTTTATAAATTTCTTTCCCATTTTTTTTTCGCGTCTGGCTGTTCTACGACCCCAGTTAAAGAAAATTCTTTTAAGCAACACACTGGTTATTACTTAATAATGGTATTTCCGTGGCACATAAATTCCTTTCACGCTGTGTAAGTATTTAATCATTTTGATGACCATGTATAGAGACGACCATATAGTGAATACAAAGCATGTGTTTAAAACACCCTCAGTGTCATCATGATAAGTTTAAGCATTACTATTTCTTTTGTTAAAAACGAACTAGATGAGTATCCTCTTAATTTGCAGCCGTTTGGTGAGGATAATAGTCAGAACTCGCATGTTAAAACTGGATATACGTTTAAATTGTAGTGTTACGCACCTTCTCAATTTTAATTGTGATGTTTTTTACAGGTCACGTTTTGAAAAAAATGTCTGTGACAATTTAATTGTCTTAATCTAAAAAAAAAACATAAAAACAATTTAAAGGAAATCAATTATTTGATCAGTTCGAGGATTCCAAACTCCCGTCAGATATCAGACTTCATATCGAACTTTTAATATTGATGTCATTTATTTAGCCTTTGAAATCTGTTATAAAAGAAATCTTTATCTTATATATCACCCGTCCTCCCTCTTCTCTCTCTCTCTCTCTCTCTGTCCAGAGGAAGCGTAGATTGGGCACCGTAACCAGACTCCCCTAGGACAGCGGTTACCTGGGCAGGGAGAGGCAAGGCAGGAGCAGCATCAGGAGAGGGAAAAACAGAGCCTGTCCTAAAGTTAAAATCTTTTAAAAGCCTACTGATAACATAAGAATTAGCAGCCCCCTCAATTAGTCGCCTAACAGTCACTGTTCCTTATAAAGATAATATTAGCTTCTTACCGTATGCTCCCCTAAACGTTATCCAGCCCTCGTCTCGTTTTTCATTGAGAATGTTAGGCGACTAGTTGAGGGAGCTGCTATGAGCTTCAAAGGAAACAATTCTTTTGTCAATGAGGACCCATTGGTTAAATCTTATATTGTCCGTATGTTTTTAAAAGGTTTTAACTTTAGGACAGGTTCTATTTTTCCTTCTCCTGATGCTGCTTCTGCCTTGTCTCTCCCTGTCCAGTTAACCGCTGTTCTAGGGGAGTCTGGTTACGGTGCCCAATCTACGCTTCCTCCGGACAAAGGACCTCCTGCAACGTTACAACAACCCGTACAGAGATTGAGCAGAATTGCAGCCAGGGTTATTAACAGAGATGATGTCACCTAGTTAAAATAACTGGTCTCTTTCTTCATCCCCTCGCCTGTATAAGAACTTACTACCGGCGTCAACAACCGTAAGTGACTGTATTTTGATTTTATGTTTACCTCAGTACATTGTAAGTTAAATTACTCATTTGGACCAAAGATGAACCCGGAGAAGGGTTCGAAAGCTTTCGTAAAGTCTTTATAAAGTTCTACATGCACTTTAAACAATTATATTATGGTGGACCTTTTAGAATATTTTATGAACTCCCAGCCTCCTCTCCCCACCCCACCCAAACAAAAGGGCAAGATCACATAGAACCAAGAAATAAGCCACCTAAATGTCAGACCAGTATTCTAAATGTAAGACAAACGTAGAACTGACGTAACCAGGATACAAAACTCATAAAGCTACAAGAAATCGTATAATTTTCTGTCATCTGGTTCAGTTATCATGGACACAAAGTAATCTAGAAAAATATAATAGAGAAGTGGAAAATAGGTAAGAATAAGTGGAAAAGGCATAGAAAAAGATTATGAAATAGGATCCCTATCAGATTATGCTCTTACAACCAGGAATACCGCTTGAATCTAGAAAAATTTGGAATCGTATTGTAACAATATTATTTGAATGGGAGGTGAAAAATGGATAATTATATATGGAGTGTTGGATTACTGGTAAATTCATGAATAGTAAAAGAGGTAAACTGAAGAAGCACCATTAGAATGACGAGGAGACCACTGATATTGTGCCATCATCAACAAAAGGCATAAGTTGGTAAATAATTTTGCACGGTGAATGAGTGATGTCATAAGTAGTAAATTAAGCTTGTAGACCTGTATCAAATTATTGTCTTAAAAGCCATTGACAGAATTTTTGAAACCTAAATGTAAATTCTCTGGAACTTGCCTGGTGGCATATAAAATAAGAGATATGGTTTCTGTATTTGATAAAATATTACGAGAAGAAAGCCGATATAGCAGAGAACCCAACTTTTCTGCTTATCTCCTCAAAGGTCATGCAAGAATATGGTATGGTCAAATGCCTTGTGCTCATTAGAGATACAAGCGGCATGCAGTTATTATCACTAGAGAATATGTGAGATGAAACAAAATTCATAAGACAGATCAGGAGTATTAGAAAAACTGAAATTGTTCGGAGAAAAATAAAATAAATGAATGGCCAATGAGTTGCCTTTTCATAACGATAGAAAGCTATTGGGTCGACAGAACAAGATATGTGAAATTTATCATCACAATCCAGAAATATTTTCCGTAAGCAGTAACGTGTTATTTGAGTTGTACAATGAATGAAAAGTTTTATTCCAAATACTTCAGTAATTTCTCCCACATATTGAGTATGCTCATGATACAGCTGAAGGTGAGGTTTGGAGTGGTTCAATGCTTGTCCCTTCACCTGGATGACTGAGGAGCATTTGCAATTAAACTATTGCAAAAGAGGAAGGTTAAACACCTACTGAACCAACCCGCACTGTAGGACACGAATGTACAAATAAAAAAGAAATAGAACTTCACCAGATACAAAGAAAACAGGGTTTTAATCAGCCATCAGAAAAAGACCTGATAAAAAACACTATAGACTTAAAAATATCATCTACTATTGGTACAAAAAGAGGAGCTGCACTCAGGTGTGCTACAAATTGGAGGGACTGCACAATGTTTGGATCCAGTTACAAGGAGTCAGGAAAGGCTGTCAGTCACAAATGTGAGTAGCACAAAACCAACATCAGTTCATTCATTTGGAAAGGAAGTAGTTTTTGAGGTAACACTAGAGCTTTAAGGAATTCATAATATACAGAAGTTAGACATAGAAAGCCATGGCTAGAGTTACTGCTCCATAATTAGTGGTCACCTACCAAATTTTATCTAGCTCAGGAAGACCACTGTTAAAGAATTGAAAATTATAACAAGCCTCTTCAAACTACAAGATTCCTTATGTGTTAATTTTCAACCCAGACAAGTATCTACAGGAAACCTACAACGATACTGCAGGCAGTATCTGACTGATTCAAGTTTGATTGTCTGGAAGGCTTTGAGTTACCAATCAGATTCATCCCGATTCATAACCAATTTATTGTAAGACACAGTTGGTTCCACAGGGTCTTTTATAAGATTTAAACCAAGCTTGTATATTAACTCCTCATTTGAAAGGTAATATTAGTAGTGAGGGCTTTTAGTAAAATTATGGGGACAGGGTAGACAAAAGCACCAAACTTTGTGGAGACGTTTGTTAAACCTTGAAGCAACAGTTTTTTATATGTTCCACAAAATCAATCTCCGCTGATTTTCTCACGTGATATGTATCAAAAATCATAACGAGGCAAATGTAAAAACTAAACAAAATGTTTGTTCGTCTTGCTAATGGTTAATCTTTATTGATCAATTGGTCTTATATTGACAAATTAAAGATACATAAATCCAAACAGGTTATCTACATAGAATTTGTATGAAAGAAGAGAGAAGGAAGAACATACAATTCATAAGCGAGCATGGTGCATGAGGCAATGAAAATTACATTTTATCTATGCAGATTACGGTTGACTTACTCAGAAACATTTTGCTGCTTACTTAAATGTCTCTCTCCCAGCAGATAATGCTAAATCTATTTTATTTTTTTTATATGCAAACCTAAGTAAATCTGTAATTAAACAACAGTGCACGTCAAATTTCACCACAATCACTGTGCAATTTTGAACAACACTACCGTCATTTTATCGAACCAAGATGCCGAAAACGATATGAGAGTGGTATTAGCGCATTAAAACCGTAATTACAGTAAATTCTAAACACCACCTCCATAAACTTGGGATATTATAGTGCGAGGTGGTATAATAGAAGCCATCACTTTCATACAAGTATGGTACAAAGGATTGAAGGCTTAATATTCAGTCACTGAGCAGCAGCTTTGCTGCAAAACGTTTGATTTTATCTATTTTTTCATGCAGTCACACTTGCCAAGGGCTGTAAATCTCCAATGGGTTTTTTTTCAAGAACATTTTCCAGTACATCCAACAACAGCTTTGCAGCTAAAATGGCAGTGTAACCTATGATTCTTGAATTTCTTGATTTTTCAAAGAAGGTCCTTTCTACACCATAGAGACATGTATTTCCAATGTTCTTGGTATTGAGTCTTCTTGGTAATTAGGTAGAAAAGTTGCATCAAAATGAAATTCTTCAAACTTGAAAATGTCCTTTCTGATGATTTTGGCAGCTTTTGCTAAAATGGAAGCAACTTCTTAATCAGTGAAAAGCTTGTTTCAGCAATTACCTCATTCCTTGATAAAAAAAAAAGAATAAGCATCAGGTTTTTTTCTAAAATATGGTTTTTGTGCTTTGGGAAAGAAGTGGAGAATTTGTTCTTGGAAGGACACTTTGTTAACTTTCCGAATTATAAGTGCAACTAGACTCCCTTCATAAATGTGCTGCAACTCAGAAAGCTTGAAGCAGAAAGATCCATCTTCTACTGAAGTCTCTATGTAGCTTGTCAGCTCAATAAAAGACCGAGCTTCTTCTTTCTCTCTCTTTTTTTTTATTTACTCTATTTGACTCACATCAGAATCTTTTTGGTTTCTTTGAACGCTCAAGAAACTACGTGGAGTTACGGAACTCAGTGAGACAGTTCAAATGGTACAGCTACTACATCTCCAGCAATTCTTGATAGTAGTGATGTATCCTGTAGGTCAGTTGCCATTCGTCTGATATTCTGGTCAATACCCATTGTTATAAATTCATGGAGCTGGCCGTCATATTTTGAACAAAACAGACAATTGTTTATCGTCACTGCATGACGAACCTTCCGTCGTTTTCTTGCACATTTCCAACAGATGGCCGTGCTTCTTCAAACTCTCTTTTTGTATTTGCTCGTTCGAGAACATTCAAAGAAATACAAATTTAATATAGAATACAAACACTTTAAAATCATTACACAGGATTCTCCTCCTTAACAGCTTGCTGTCTTCAAATTGCTTTCTATAAATCAATAGTTCCAAAATTAAACAATCAAACTACCGCTACCCTTCTTTACCTGGCAAAACTATATTTGGAACTTTTCCTTCTTCTTCTGGTCACTCGCCTTTCTCCCTTCACTTAAGATAGTAATTTTGTTAGTATTGTGGTAGGCTTTCTGTTAATTTAAACGTACGTTGGTTATTAGGATAACTCTTTTTTATTATGTTTTATGTGTATTTATTCTTTTTTCAGTCGTGATTATGGGGCTGGACCCCGAAACGTTGCTCAATAAAGCCTTTTAAATTACCAGTAGACGTCTCCCTTGCTTCTATGAGAATATATATATATATATATATACTATATATATATATATATATATATATATATATATATATAGTATATATATGTATACGTATGTATATATATATATATATATATATATATATATATATATGTACGTATGTATATATATATATATATATATATATATATATATATATATATATATATATATATATATATATATGTATATATATATATATATATATATATAATGACAGCGGGCAGACAGCATACACATTCCAACAGGGGTTCCAGCAAGACAACAGCTTACATGATCAGTTTATTAAAGAGACGTTTCGTGCCTCAAAACATTGGCACATCATCAGTCTGGAATAAAAAATTATTCTTTTTAAAAAACAGTAGATAAAGTAAAAGGTACAATCCAAAAATATGAATTATTGAAAGAAGCTTATAAGTATTAAAAGACTACCTATCAGTTCAGAGAACAAAAGCAGAATGACTAGAAACGTGAGGACCGACCAAACTACACTTCAGGCCAACGAAAGGGGAGTGGCAGAGATGTAATGTTTAAATTAGGCGATAGGTGTTTATTGTAAAGTGACTCAAGTTGTTTGTTAGAAAGGATGCTTGGGTTGTGAGGTAAGGATAGAAAAATGTGTTTTTTCCATAGGAATCTTGCATTTTGAGGTATGTGTTCGAATACTCGAGAGTTCGGGATTCGATAATCCTGGATCCGTCCTATATCTGAGTCCCAAGTGACTATAATAACGGACTTGCAAACATCTCCGTGTTGAGCCAATATAAGTACCAAGGCATCTTGGGCATTCATATTTATAGATTACATTGGACAACATAAAATCTTGAAGCTTATCATTGTAATTGAAGAGGCTACCTATCTTTTTTGGATTTACAGGGATTAGGGTTAGTCTTAGGAAACCTAATGTTTTTCTATAATGTTTTTTATATTCAAGCGTAGTTTATCTGTGTGGATAAAGGGAATTGATGCGTACATATTAAGTTGATGCAGAGCGTACAATGGAAATAAATAAGTAAAGGCGGAGGAGAAGAGGAAAGGTAACTATGAAGGAGAAAATATAGATAGTACAAAAAATAGAAAGTTACAAAAGGATAAGAAGGAGGTAAAAGTAGCAGAATCTGGCACTCTCCCCTAGATGGAGAGTGTCAGAATTCTCTATAAGAGGGTGGCACTGTGCCAGGCACTAGTGCAGAGAGACTATTGTCTCTCGTAAGAATTCTGAAAACCTTGACGCCCTTTTCCTTTCTTACTTCGACCTCTCCAAGTTCAGTTTGGTGATGCCATGGGGGTCCTTGAAAGACTCTAGCCCTTGGAAGATGTCAGAGGGGCATTGGCTCCGGCTGCTGAGACAACCCGGGCCTTGGCACTCATCACCGTGCCTAATGCTGCATAGCTTGGTTCCCTGAGTTATTCAACCAAATAGGATTCAGCAGAGTCATTACTACGGGACCGGTCAGCTACTGATGGAGGGGGAGTGGATGAGGTAACAGTATTCGGGATGTGCTTACCCGCTAGGATGACTAACTCTATGTCAGTTTGCAAAGCTGCAATGTTGGTGGAGTGTCTGCTGTGGTCAGGGGTGTTCTGGAGGATTTGTACTGGAATTGGCTCTCCCTAAACTGCTGGCATGGGTAGTGGGGCCAAGCCAGTGGTGGGAAAGCGACCGGGACTTAGAGCTCTGTGAGGAAGATTGAAGTCTTGCCTTGGCACTGGCACTGAGGCTGTTCCTGGCTTAGTGAGAGGATTTCAATGTGGCTCAGCATCCATGAAGGGCAGAGTCCTGCACTGCCTAACACCTTCAAGTGGCCCTGGCTGTGCAGAGGCAGTTTTTGGAGGCCCATGGAACGAGTCTGGAGCTATGTAAGGGGCAGGGTCCCTGATATGGTAGAAAGGTAAAAGAAGGCTAAAAATCTTGTCCTAGCAGGACGTCATAACCTCCTGGAATATAGGTTGCTACTGCCATGGTAGTACATATCTTAGAACTGTGAGGTCATGTGAGGCTCAACCGGACAGTAGGTAGGAACATCTTTACATGGTTGAGGCTCTCTATGGTGATGAATTGGTGCCTGTCAACCAGAGCTCCATAAGGAATTTTATCCTCTTGAATGAATGATACCTACACACCAATGTCACTGAAAGCTCGGATCTGGTGAGGAGGATAGCGAACTCTGAGACAAATATGGGGCCCTGAGCAGGAGGGCCTAGAGAGCTAAAGGATTTGTCACTGCCATAGCAATGGCAGAAACAGGAACGTTCTTGGGGTATCCTGCCCATGCAGCAGTGTGCCCATGCACTTTGCATGAGTCACAGAAACTCTTACTAAAATCAGGCCTGGGCCTGTTGTTTCTGTTTCAATAGCCGTTATTCTTGTTATTAGGATGATGGGGTAGTCCATTCTGAGGAGTAGCTGCAGCTTACTGAGGAGGATCCATGTTTGAGAGGCACTAATCTGTGGTGTGATCTGGTTTATTGCAATACCCACACAAAGGTTTCTGTAGAGGAATATTGGGGCGCTGGGTAACCTGAGAGGTGGCAGCAAGAGTGGGAGGGAGTGCAGGGCATATTTTCTTCTTTAAAAAACTCTGCAGTGGATGGTGGGTGTCATGCGTCCACCCATTTATAGCACCCCAAAATAGTTTTAGGAGTCTTGTCCACCAAATGTAACTAATTTTCCTTTCCTGTAGAAATTTGGACTGACCATAACCCTTTGGTGTTCATCAAAAGAATGAAAGGTTCTAACCAGAGGATTCTGCGTCGGGCTCTTCAGCTGCAGGAGTTTCCTTTAAGAATTAAGCATGTTAAGGGTGTTGATAACTGTATTCCTGATGCCCTTTCTAGGATGTAGTCTGGTTATCTCTTTTCACTTCACCCTTCTCACTTCTTCAGGGTTTGTATTAGAAATGATATTTAAGGTAGTTAATTTCTTATCATGTTTAAAATGGTGTATGGATTCGGGCTTTGTCTTAAGTCTGTTTCACTATATTGTTGTTCTGATTTTTGTTTTGCAGGATATTTTAGATAAAGTTGTCTTTTTCCCTTGCAGGGTGTTTTAGATTAAGTTCTATTTTTCCCTTGCAGGATGTTTTAGATAAGGTTGACTATATTGTTATCTTCTAGTTTGTTACATGATTGTTTGGTAAAAAAAATGTATTCTATTTGAATAGTTTTTTTTTTTGAGGGTGAAGAAAGTGTCAAATTAACGTAATTTATTGATTTAACTTTTTTTCTTAAATCAGCCTTGTATTCCTTAGTGTTAAGTGGTTTCTCTTATATTCAGTTCAGCAGCTTGTCACAGACACTGAGGTCCACTACAGGTTCTTAATTATAATAAACAAAAGAATTCAACACTAATAGTTGAAACTGGGGATATGAATATAGAGAGAAAGACAAACAGAACAAAGGTTTATTTACAAACTTACTTAGAAAGATAAATGCAGAATGGTTTCTCCTATTTACATAAAACAAAAATAAAATCTTCCAATACGTGAACTGGGGAAACAGTGAGGTAATGAAATATTTGCTGGCCAGTTTTGGAGCTGTTGAAAATCAATGCTCGAAACGACAGCTTCACAAAAGGAGAACTGTAGAACTTCAGACGTCTTCTTGACTCCGTACTGCAGAAAGCAATGTCTATTCTTGATACTCGAAAGGCAGGTTACTCCTCAAACCCAAATTGTAGGACATTTCTTCTCTAAGGGCTTGCTCAACGTCGGAAAATCTCTCTCTCTCTCTGACTGGACGACTTGACTTGAATTCGACCATACTCTCACGTGTGCCTTGTTCCTCTCTTATCCTTTGTCTGTTCCTTCTTCTCTTATCTCTCTCTGATGATCTCTCACTGATGATCTCTGCTCTCCTCCTACTTCCTTAGGGTATATATATATACGGCGATATGGGGCGGGGCTGAAGGGGGCGGAGCATAGCAGCAAACGTCACAGACTCCCAAGCCGACAGCAACCTTTTAGAAGGATCTAGGTGAATAATTACATCATAATACGGCACATGCTGAGTTTCTGTAACACACCTGGGGATTCTCGAACCATCATGAGAACAGGTACCTTCCACACGTGCGCGAACGCCTCCTCACTGCATACCTCGAAGAGGATGCATTTTCCTTTCCTTTAACTTATAATTCTTCGCTATAAAGCGATTACCATGACACGTTCCCCCAAAAGAAAAAAATGAAATCAACTGATTTTATTTTTTTTTAAAGGAAACAAGAATCAAACAGCAAGGGAACAATACTGCATAAAGCTTTAACCCTTCGTGGACTGGTGGGGTCCCTGAGACCCCCAGTGAGTCTTTGGTATGACATATCTCTTTCACTTTCTACTAAAAAATACCCATATGCGATTAATTTTATCATTAGTGGTTTATGAATATTCACGTGTTAATAGCTTAGGATAATAAATTTTAACGGAATGACAGCTAAAAATATACCTCTGGGGTCCGTAGGGACCCCATCGGTCTTCCGTGTCCCTAATTTTTCTCTATTTTGTTTTGGTGCACTTCTAAAAACTATGTTTTTTCTAACCTTAGAGCACTCTTCCTAATCTACATATCAAATAATTTTTCCATAATATTATTTCTGAAGTAATTTATTGGGAACACTTAGGAAAAAAAACAGCAAATACCCCTATCATTTCAAGTATCGCTGTATCGCAAAGTGCAATAAACAAAGTTTGGCTTTAGCAAGGATCTTATGATATGCAGCTATGTCCCGAAGATCAATAAGGCAGTAATTTTACTGAGCACAATGCATTATGACAATAAGATACAAGAAGATGAACCTTTCAAACCCGATATGATTTTGGACTATATTGCAACAAAAGGTGGGGTTGATACCTTTGACCTCTTAGTCAAGAACTAGGCATGTAAAAGAATCACCATAGATGGCCTTTGGTTATTTTTTTACTGGATTATTGATGTTGGAGGATATAATGCTGCTGCATGTTTCAGGAAAATAAAATTCGAATGTCTATACTGGTACCAAAAGTGCAGGAATTTTGTCTCTGACTTAGCTGAACAGCTTTGTAAGCCACAGATCCAGTGGCGTTTCAGAGATTTACGAGCTAATTTCCCAAGGCATATAATTCAATGTATGGAAGCCTTCATGAGTAAGGAAGACACAGCACTACCCTCTACATCCCAGTTCCAAGAAACCAAGAAAAGGCGTTGTTCCAAGTGTCCGAGGAAGCTGGACAAAAAAACAAAAAAATCCTGCATATCATGTGGTGACCCAGTGTGTGATGCACATTATAACTTTATTTGTAAAGATTGCATATCAAATTTTCTTGATGTGTAAGTTGCATTGTGTCAAAAAGAACCAAAAACAATAACTGTATGTCTTTTTTGTCATTAATTGCTAATATTTACTTGTTTAATTGAGGAGAATTGTAATTTTCTTAAATAAAGGCATTTTTTCACTTTTTTTTCTTACACACAAATGGGATTTTTTTTACAATATATACAAAAAGGATATTGGGTTTCATCATAAAAGGCCTGAAGAATACACATGTAAAGTTTAGCAATTCTGAGTTCATACATAATGTATTTATCTGACTCAAAAGAATGGGGTCTGTGCGGACCCCATTAGTCTTCTAGGTAATATTGAACACCCCAGTCCACGAAGGGTTAATCCAGTTAAACACACACACTTCTCCATTCACTAACCCTCTCGTGCCAGAACAGAAAACGGTCATCAGGCTACTCATTCTGAAAAATCTCTAGAGAGGCTATCAGCTACAACATTATCCTTTCCTCTTAATTTTTCGTTTTCTGAACTCTGAATAAAAACTTGGAAATTCTTAAGTAATTCTGAGTTTTTCTTAAAACTAACTCCTCTCTGTAACACCGTTACTACAAGAACGAGCGGTGGCCAAGGCACGGGGCTTTCTTTATAAATCTGAAGCAAGATTACATGCATCTACTTTGCTCTATGCTTGCCCATATCGATTAAATAATTTAGATTTTCCCTCTTCTCTAAAATTGAAAAAGGAACTTTGAATTTATAAGATAAGGAGGGACCTTCTTTCTGGACTAATACTAAAACTTTATCTCCCACACAGAAACTTGTCTCTTTCACTCTGAGATCATTTTTCCCTTTAGTTTCCCCTTGGCTTCCACTCTCATTCTCCTTCGCTAGTTGCCACGCATCTCTTAAATTGTTTTTATAACTCTAGATTAGTTATGTAGTCTTCTCTACCTTCTTTAAGCATTAAATTACATTTTAACATTTCCAAAGGACCTTTAGTGGTGTGACTGAAAACAAAAGGTAACTTTTCTTCCCAGTCATGTTCAAAGTTACTACACAGTTTTTGTAAACAACTCTTTAACATTTGGTGAAACCGCTCCAGAATGCCTTGTGATTCGGGATGATAAGGTGTGGAAGTTACGAGTTTAATGCCTAACTCTTTCATTCTATCCCTGAAATATTTGGATACAAAATTACTACCATTATCACTGTATAGTACGAGGCAGACCAAACTTAGAAAAATAATCTAACAATCGTTTAATTACGGTCCTTACATTACAGCTTCTTACGGGTATCACCTCTGGATAGCGAGTTAGTCTGTCAATGATTGTCAACAGATATATACTCCCTCCCTTACTTCTAGGCAACGGTCCGACCATATCGATAACTACATTCTCAAAACGTTCGCCTACTGAAGGAATATTACACAACGGAGCTCTGGGAAATACTTGATTCGGTTTCCCGGCAATTTGCCATTCATGACAGCTTAAAATATACCTCTTTATGTCACTCATCATTTTAGGCCAAAAGTACGCCCTACTAATACACCTGAAAGTTTTATTTACTCCCAAATGTCCTTGCTCATCATGTGCTAACTTCAAAACTAGTTCACTAAGCTTCCTAGTAACACTAATTATTCGGTGATATCCTCCTTACTATCTGACTTAAGACGAACATAACGACACAAAATTTTGTCTTTTAAACAAAACGTTTCCTTACACACATTATCGAGATCATCATCCAGCTCACTTTCAAAAATTCGGGTTAGCGTCTCATCCTCTCTCTGAAACTTGACTAGCTCATCCTTATTCAAAAGGTTAGTGCCATATTCATCACCGTAACTATTAGTTGATTCCACTACATCGACTACGTTACTCTCGACAGCTACACCTTTCGTTTGGCTATCACTGTCACCGATAGAGTCAGGTCTCTAAGCCACACTCATGCCAAGATCAACCTCGCCACCTCTATCATACTCGTTCGAATCCACGAAATCACACTCGTTCGAATCCACGAACTCACACTCGTTCGAATCCATGAACAAACTATGACTGTAGTCTATGTCTGTATCTAAACCTGACCTAGTTACTACCATTTCAGGCACTGGAATCTCACTCACCACAGGATTCACATTCTTGGATAAAGCTAAGTCATTACCGACAATAATGTCAACACTATCAATGGGCAAACTGTCAACAACTGCTAGTTTCACTTCTCCTGACACTACCTGACTTTCTAAATTCAACTTCAACAAAGGACAAAGAACACAAGTGTTAGGAAATCTACCTAACATGACTTTTTCTTCCATATTGATGTCAGCCCTGTTTGGCGCACTCTCTCTCCTAATCAGTAAGACAGCAGCTTCTGTGTCTGTAAGCAAGACTACTTCTCTCGAATCTACTCCTCCAAGAGAGGAAACTACACCTTCTGACAGAAATTCACCAAATAATTTCCTATTTTCTCTTATCACATCATCCCTACTTGACGAAAGGTTAACTAGAGACATTGGTTTCTTAACGTCCTACCTCTCGACTGCACAATTTCTTGCTAAATGCCCTTTCCCATTACATCAGAAACAAGTTAATTCTGAGCCACTAGATGCCACTTTAGTCTTACAAACCTTAGAAGTATGACCAGGTTTTCCGCATGTATAACAGGAATAGTCCCTTTTACTCGCATTGCTACTACTAGAACTGAAACCTTTACTGCTTTGTATTCTACCAGACGAAGGATCTTACTAACACTTAAATTATGAGTTAGACTATATTCGTCTGCTAACCTAGTTGCTCCTACAAAAGATACTTTATCTATATAAAGCTTAATCTCAGGGGATACGTTATCTTTGAAGTTTTCTAAGAACACTAAATTCTTTAAACCATCAAAATTCTCAACTTTAGCATAAGTTAACCAATCAATGAACAGCCTTTCTAACTTCTTACTGTATTCTACATACGTAATATTCTCGTCCTTTCTCAAACTTCTAAATTTCTTACGTATGCCTCCAGTACTAACGTATACGTGATAAGAACAGTTTCTTTCACAATATTATAATCATCACATTCCTCCTTAGACATACAACTATACACAGTAAGTGCCCTACCACTCAAAACTTACTGTAAATACAGAGTCCACATTTCTTTAGGAGAACCTACTCTTTCCATTAACTTCTCAAAACACATGAAATATTTCGTTACATCTTCCTCATCAAACTTTGGTACTAATTTCAACACTGCACTCATACCTAAACCATCAGCTCCACTTTCGTTCTTGCCTGTCTTACTGCTAACAGTATTTTGCCTTAACCGAGCGATTTCCAACTCATGCATATGTTCTTTCTCTCTTTCTTCCTGCTCATGCATATGTTCTTTCTCTCTTTCTTCCTGCTCATGCATATGCTCTTTCTCTCTTTCTTCCTGCTGTATTACCAACATTTCCCTCTCTTGCTGCATTTTCATTACTACTCTCTCTTGCTGCATTTCCATTGCTTCGCTCTCTTGCTGCATTTTCATTGCTTCTTTCTCTTGCTAAATCTTTATTACTTCTCTCTCAGCCGCTCTTTCATCTCTCTCATACTTTTCTCTTTCTTTCCTTTCAACATACTCACGGAGGTCATTCCCCTCTAGACCTAGAAGCTTACCAGACTCAATAAACAAAAGAATTCAACACCAACAGTTGAAAATGGGAATACGAATATAGAAAGAAACACAAGCAGAACAAAGGTTTATTTACGAGCTTACTAACAAAGATAAATGCAGAATGGTTTCTCCTGTTTACATAACAAAATAAAAATCTTGCAATACATGAACTTGGGAAACAGTGAGGTAATGAAATACTTGCTGGCCAGTTTTGCAGCTGTCAAAAATCAATGCTTGAAGCAATGGCTTCACAAAAGGAGAACTGTAGAACTTCGGACGTCTTCTTGACTCCGTACTGCAGAAAGCAATGCCTATTCTTGATAGTCGAAGGGCAGGTTACTCCTCAAAACCAACTTGTAGGACGTTTCTTCTCCGAAGGATTGCTCAACATCGGAAAATCTCTGTCTCTCTCTCTCTGACTGGACAACTTGACTCGAATCCGACCACAATCTAACGTGTGCCTTGCTCTTCTCTTATCCTTCGTCTGTTCTTTCTTCTCTTATCTCTCTCTGATGATCTCTCACTGATGATCTCTGCTCTTCTCCTACTTCCTTAGGCATATATATACGGCGATCTGGGTGGGGGGCTGAAGGGGGCGGAGCATAACAGCGAATGTCACAGACTCCCAAGCCGACAGCAACCTTTTAGAAGGATCTAGGCGAATAGTTACATCATAATACGTGGCGTTTCTGACGACACAACGGCACATGCTGAGTTTCTGTAACACACCTGGGGATTCTCAAACCATCATGAGAACAGGCGCCTCCCACACGTGCGTGAACGCCTCCTCGCTGCAGACCTCCAAGAAGATGCATTTTCCTTTCCTTTAACTTATAATTCTTCGCTATAAAGCGATTACTATGACACAGCTGTATTTTTCTACATTAACGTAACGTTCAGTTGTTTTACTCAGTGATTCCTCCTCTTGTTTTGAAGTACCTAACTATGGTGTTAACGATTGTTTTTATTTTGTTTTCGAGTTGTGGTGGAACTGTAGTGCAGGGAGTGGAGGGAGGCCTAAAATAGTTCGGGCCTGACTAAGCTTTTGAACTCACGCTCTTTTATTAGCAGCCTTCTGGAGATTAATATTAAACCCTTTTGGAGGAGATTACTGTGATGGACCTTCCCTTGGAAGTGGTTTTGCGTAGATGTGCTGAGCTATCTAAGGCGTATTTGCATTTTGGAGTTAGATCACGGCTGTGATATCGCAAGTTATCGTCACTTGCGATGCAATTACTCCTGTTTCCTGCTCGAGGATTTAGCGGAAGACATGATTGTCGCTCTGTCCCAACACGTAGAGGCGATACGCCCACCACTGTCCAGCTTCGTGTGTCTCCAGCGGCTTGTCTAAGAGAGTTACGGGCTCGTGAGGAGGCAGGTAGGGAGGCAATTTCCAGGTAAGAGGCAATATCCTGTATTGTTCCTGGGGATCGAACTCGACCCCTGTGTCTACCTGGACAATTTGTGAGCTCCCCTGTATAGCTGTTGGGAGGTGGAAGCAACCTCCGTGAACTCCTGTGCGCTTCCTTGTAATGTGAGGATTTGCTGTGTATTATATGAGGGTCCTTTATATTTATTTTATATACATGTTGTATTGAGTCAGGGGTATTTGATATTCATTGCCCCTCTGAATTTGTTTGAATAAGTTTTTAAGTTTAGTACCAACACGGTTAGGTAGGAGGTTTTAGGCTTTCCTGTCTTTATTTTCTCTAGTCTTTCTTCTTTCTTATACTAGTTATAGGTTAGTGGTTTTCATTATTGGGCCCGTGTTATTATTATTTGGGTCTTTGGCATATTATGTCCTTTCTTTACTTTGTTAGGGTAGCTTTCAGAGTTAGGAGTCCTTGTGAGCCTGTTATTTGTTAATGGTATTTTGTATATTAAGTTTACTCACAAGGCTGATTTAGTGTTTAAGTTAACTGTAATATTAAATATTGTTAATTTTATTCTGGTGTTTGTGTCCACATTCCTCTTACCCTGTGTACTTTTTTACTGCCTACGATCCCTGTGTAATAAGTATAAAGAACCTGCATTACGGCCAAAGGGGTCGTAACAATAGTCATGTACAACTACTGGAAATGCACTAGTATTTCTGTATAATCAGTATGTTCTGCAAGTTGCTTCATGATTAGAAAACTGTGTATCTCCTTTTATTGTTGCAGCACATGCATTATCTTTTAGTATACATTTCAGCACATGCCTTATCTTTTAGTATACATTTCAGCACATACATTATCTTTTAGTATACATTTCAGCACATGCATTATCTTTTAGTATACATTTCAGCACATGTATTATCTCTCAGTGTACATTTCGGTGTTCATGTTTATATTTTCAGGTTAACCATGTGACCATATTATGTTTAAGAATATTCTTTGCATCGCATTGATGAATTAGACCTCATATGTATTTTCATTGCATAGTGGCCGAGCCATATGTAATGGAATTACATACAAAAAATGAAAATGCATCTTATTTCCATTATAAAAACACTATTATGTTCTGTATAGTTGATTAATGGGTCAAGGAGGAAAGAACTTCAAAAAATCATTATGTCCACTCAGAATTTTGTTGCAAAAACTGAATCATCCTGTTTCTTATAAACAGATGCCTCATCTTTTTGCTTGTTCTGTGACCAGATTCTCGTGAGAATCTAGTTAAGTTTTGAATCATTATTCTTTTCTCATGACCTCAATAGTCATGTGTGTATGTTAGTTTGTACATATGTAATTTTTCCTAAGATCAAATTGAGAACTTTCCAAGAGCTCATACCTCTAAGATGAGATCGACTTATAAATAATTAGACAGAATGTATTATCATTTTGTTCTTCGAGTTTTTTCAAGAACCTTGAAGAATACCAAATATGATCAAAAGTGAGAAGACAGTCTGAGTACTCTACTAGACGTGGCCATCAAAGAGAGAGAGAGAGAGAGAGATAGATAGATAGATAAATAGATAGATAAATAGAGAGTGAGAGAGAGAGAGAGAGAGATAGATAGATAGATAGAGAGAGAGAGAGAGAGAGAGAGAGAGAGAGAGAGAGAGAGAGAGAGAGAGAGAGAGAGAGAGAGAGAGAGAGAGAGAGAGAGAGACGCCAGTGATGCGCCTCGATTACAAACCGCCATTCACCACGTGAATCAAAAATTACCCACGGCTGACCGCTTTTCCTGCACATCGTAGAAAGCTGGCCGAAGCCATAATACATATACTGATGACAAATTTGTAGTCAAACTGATGTGCAGTTACCTTCACTTCCTAATCTAGCATGAGTAACATATGGCAATGAAGCAGCAAATTACCAGAAGAGAGAACTTGACCCCTCCATTACCAAGACGGGAATGAGGGACTAGGTATATGTAGTGCTGCTACACACAATAATGTGGTCTTAACAGCAACATTGCAACCGCTACCTGCTACCAAGGTAGTCAATCCCCCTAGGTTCAATGTAAGGATCTTTCTAGTATTTGAAAAAGTTCACTCCCCACATGGAAAAAGCAAAGATGCCAATCCTGATCCCTGCAGAAACACAAGATTTGTTGGAACAGTGCAGCTCGGAACACCCTGCAGTATAATGCCAACAAACATACACAATCCCCTTCCAGCTGTTGATGGAGAATATGAACCATATAACATGAGAACATATAAAACCTGTGACTGAAACATATGATTCAGTGACTCCCAGATAACTAAAGAGGTATTATGGTAATGCAACAAGATTCTGTATCACATGATTCCATTCCCTGGTTTCTAAGATGAGCCGTAATTTCCTCTCATTACATCAAGAAAGAAAGCTCTAAAGTATCAAGTTGGAAGTCCTCAACTTCCAATGATATCAGTTCTTTCAGCTGCCATGTGGATGCTTCATCTGTTATGAAATTTTCAATAATCTGATATAAAAGCAGTCATCATGCTGGATCATCAGCCATGAACTATAACTCTTTAACATATCTTAACATTCTGTACTACTGTATTTTATCACTTTCATATTCGCCATTTATCTATCACAATCATGGCACTTCTCTATTTTCCTATGTATCGATTATTTTCTCATTTACACTTGCTTCTTCACAACTCTTTCTCTGGGATACCAATTCCTAAAAATCCTTTCTTAAAGTTGAGATGTTTATACCCTAGATGTATTGGCTTAGAAATGACACGCTCCTGTGAAGGCACAAGAATCCTTTCAGACATCCTAATCTACGAGTATGTGGAAACCTCCTAATATTTTGACTCCACAGTTGCATGAATAGCTACTAGTTTGAAGATAGGGAAATATCACGCTAAAACATCAGTCAGTACTATAAACGATGTAACCTGGGCCTTATGGTACTACTACAGCCCACTGTGAGATTGATAAATTGATAAATAATAACTGATTAATAATTATTCTAACAAGTTCATCCACATTTGTCAGCTGTAACAGGATCACTAGCAGTTACTCATTTCAATCCTGCAGTGACCCCTCTCCTAATTCCTAAAGGTTCAGGTCCGATTAGATTTTGCTTATCTCAGATACTGGAAGTTAAGTCCGCGGAACAACCGTAAGCCAATGCTGTAGATAAATATGCCAACAGCTGAAGAATGTCTGCTTTCAGTCCTCTCCCCTGTGTGTGTGTGTGTGTGTGTGTGTGTGTGTGTGTGTGTCTACGAATTTGAATAATATAGACTGTATTTTATCAAGAAAAGATGCCATTCTTACCCTGTGCGTATGTTTTCATAGATTGTAAAGGAGTAGTCTATGGCACTGTATTATTATTATTATACTTATTATTTGGAGATAGGAGACCTTTTCTGAAGCATATATTTTTTAAAGAGAATGGTAGCATAGGTGGAATTGATATTATATATGGTATTCTCAATTCCTATTATTTTCTTCTGATATTTGCTAATAGCTGACCGATGTTCATACTCTGGATAAGGAAATGGTTTCTAGAAATATTCATTTATTCATGTAATAGTCAAAAGTGGCGTCACATCTCCGTAGGGTTCGCAAATTGCAGTCTGGAAATCAGGATTTGTTGTATTCTCGTATGCTCGTATGTAGAATCTACTTTGTCGTTTTCTAATGGTGTAGCGGAATTTCAACGTTTCCAACCCTATCATCGTCTCATTTTCAAGGAAGGGTGGGTTTGTTCTGGTTGGATTGGGTAGTAGTAGTAGTAGTAGCAGTAGTTAGATTCAGTCAGCCTTGTGCTGGCACGGTCTCTTGTTTTTCAGCATCCCGTAATTTGTGTTTTATATATGTTTTCTTCACTGAGGATACCACTCGGCTCAATTTAAACCACAGGGCCTGGAATGAAAAGCATTAGTGGGAGAGAAAGTGCTATAGCAGCAAGTTTTGGTAAGTAAAAGAACCTGGGAATGAAGGGATGAAATTTAATTTTGAGAAAAAGGCTGGGAATAAAAGTTCCCCTGGGATATTGGCATTGGATATTGGTGATATGGTGAATTGGTTATTTGGGAAGTGGTGACGGGTTTTTGAGAGGGAGAGGAGGATTGTCAGAGTTGACTTACAGAGTAAGGGAATGATGGCGGTTGTTTGGTGGTAAATGCTGATAATGTGTAGAGAATAGATGACTTGCTTTGCTTTTACATTAGATGGTTGTATGCTATCAAGGACTTGCTCATAGAGAAGTCATTAAGTGATTTGATGAAGAGGAAGGCGATCTGAATATCAGGGAGGAATAACTGAATCAGTGTTTGACAGGGGGTCAATTTCGTCTACTTGGGTAGTGGGTAAGAGCAGAGGAAAGCTGACAATGTTTTCAATGTTGTGTTACCAATTTGGCGCTAGTTAAAGGGACCTCTGTGAAATCCTCCCTGAGAGGAAAAAGTCTCCAGCCAGTGTCATAGGTAATGCTCTAATGGTTGATCTACTACCTGTTCACAGTACGTGCATGCTCTATTTTCTGAATTGATCAATTGCAAGGCGCACAGATATCCTAGCTGTAGTCGACTGATGATGACAGCGACTGTTCTAGAAGTATTTCTGGAAAGAGAAAGGCTTTGTCATTTGGTGTTTTCTACATACCATTTTGCAGGCCTAGATCCTTGGAGAAAAACTTGACGATTTTCGCCGTGCTTCAATCTGGCAGTACCTGAATATGTTGTACTTTATTTGCACGAGGAACTAATTAATGGTAATACTGATTATGCCACATTGCAGAGTGCATTTTGCAAGTTGATCAGCCTCCTCATTTCCAAGGATCCCTATGTGACTGGAGATTCAGTTTAATGTAACTTGCCTTCCATTGAACTGATGAGCAAAAACAGCAGCTTTTGTGCTGGTTAGTATTTGTATATTTTCATTGTGTGATTGATTCTTTATAGCGAGTATTCCACACTTTGAATATGCATGGATTGCTGTGTTCCCTTCCGGGTTTAGGGAATCTTCCAGTCCTTTTTAGATGATAATTAGCTCAGTTTGTAGTTTGGAGGCATTGTTGGATAGTCTCCAACTGCTTTGTAGGGATATGGAGACTACTGCTGCAGCTGGTACATTGCTGTCAATTGAGACGTCAGAGTAGTAGACATTAGGAGCAATTGTGTTGTTTATGGCTTCTTGTGCCTCTTGTCTGATTTGACCAGGTAGGCAGATTGATTAATTCGTCAGGAGCAGAGTAATATGAAAGATAATGGGAAAAGGACACAAGGAGGAGAGGTTCATCGTAGTTTTCACTGGGTCTCTCTTTCTAGTTGCAGCAGCTGCTTTTTGCAAGTTGATCCTTTTCAGCGTAGTGGAAGGTTTGCCATATGATGTTTGGGAGGATTTAGGTTCGCATGCAAATTGAGGATTCTTACTTATTTGTTTTTTAAGGGGCAGTCTCTACCGATTTTCAGGGTTTTAAAAATGGTGAGAGCATTTTTTTGTCAACTCTTGACTGGGGAGGGAGGAGGTTAGTTTCTGATGTAAGCAGACGGAATCTTGTCCACACTGGGGCACCTGCAATGATTCTCACTGAATTGTTTTGAATTACTATAAGTGAGCGTACTTGCGTGTGTCATTTTTATGCCTACAATCTCGGCATACTCTATTGATAATCTGGTTGTTTAAATATAGAACATTCTGAGGAGGTGACTTCGTGCTCCTTGACAAATTGAAATAATTCTCATCGCATTTAAACGACATTTGGGTTTCTCTTTCAGGTGCTTTATTTCGTTGGGAGTGGAAAGCTTGTGATTTATGTTAACTCCCAGGTACATGAAGTCATTTATCCAAATATTGTGTTCACCGGTCTGACTTTTTCAACATAAATTTTCTTGACCAGCATAAGGAATACTGTTTGTGCAGCTTCACCCATATTCTTGAGCAAGCTGTGTTATAAGGTCAGATCTATGTGCGGTATCCTTTGCTTTCTTTAATGCGAGATTTAATTCCTTTTTGGTGAAGTGAGTGTCTGTTTGATCATGGTTGTTGCAGGCATCGGCAATACTCCAGTTTCTGTGAGTTTCTAAAACTCTTAGGTATCTCTGGGTTTTCAGGGAAAGGTTGACAGTCTCAGTCCTGTCAGCAAAATGCTGTGTAATTCTGTTAGCTTCGCTTTATGGGTCAGAGAGGGATATTTATGAGATTCTTTTTACCAAAAACTGTTGAACCAGTTCTACAACTTGGTATTGGGTGTAAGATGGGGTACTTGACCGCACCATTTATATCAGACTTCTAGTCTTACTTACTCAGATACTTGAGCAGAGTGAGCTGATACATCAGGTAATATGGTGTTGAACTGGTCTGTTCTGTATCTTCTGAAGAATTTTCTCACTCAGTTGATTCTTCATTTCCGTAATCAAGGAGCTGTAGTACTAGGCATCTCTGCAGTTTCTATTCATGGTTGAGTATTTATTTTTAGGCATGAACACTCTAGCAAGATTTGTTATGCCAGTATAAAACTCTTATGGAAGTGTGTAAACATCCTGTGGAAGATGATTTATGTATTTTGTGGACCAGGCGGTTATATAATTCTCAAAGGAGTTCCAGTTTGCAAATTCACGGTTCCATCTGGGAGGGGGAAGAGGTGGGGGAAGAAGTGGGTTTATTGAAATTGATTAGTAGTTTAACCTCCGGAAATTCTTGGAATAAAAGGTGCAGGTGGTGTTATGTAGGATTTGCTGGTAGTTTGGATCTATCGAATAGGTGATGAGCATTGAAATACCCTGTAATGAGAGTGTTCTCTCTTGAGGCTCCTTCAAAAAGTGCACCTGCTTCTAGGGTGCTGTTTTGAGATCTATAAATATTGTAGATTTGAGGGGTTGTGCCTTCTAGAGCAGCTTTGACACTTAACCCTTAATGGATATACTTACATGAGTAGTAGTAACAGGTTTTGGGTGGTTGACGGGTTTATTTATGGGGTGAGTAACAATATTATGCCCATTGATTTGGGGGAATCAGGCAGGAAAGAGATACCATTATTTCTTTAGCACATAAATTCACTAATGGCAACTTTTACACTGGCTCAGTGGGCGCCTCATGACAGAGTTGTTTGTGTTACTGCATCCTTTATCTCAATAAATTTGCATAAATATTTTGGAACAAATATGCTCAGAATTTGTTACTGATTTTAGTTTTTATCTGCTTTGATATTGTGTGAACTGTAACTATAATATTACAAAATAATATAAAATTATTTATTAGAGGAAACATGTATAACTTGGCAAAATTTACGATTGTCTTGTAAAATAGGCCTCGCAAAGGGGTTGTAATTAGTCACTTTCAACCTCTCGTGGAAGGTAGGGAAATCTTTTGAGAAATTTTTTCTTACAGGTTGTGCATTTGCATATCTTCCTCTTCCCACTGATGTATTTTTATTAAATTGGCCGACCTCAAAATTAACCTAGCCGCATATTACCAAAGTGTATACAACCTAGCTGACAAGGGGCTGCTCAACTAATCACAGCCCAGAAAAACAGTGGCGTAGAATGATGTCTTCTCCCTTTCTGCCAATCATCTGAAGAGGACAAATGATGTTGCAAAACCCATTTAGTCGCATACACCTCTTTGGCTATGTTTAAGAATGTCATTCACCCCGGCAATATCAATTGTGTTGTTCTATTTTTCTTAACTAAATATAAATCGAATGAAATTATAATAGAAGATAAACTAACAGCCATAAGGCCTAATTGATCGCTGAAGGAATTTTCATTTGGTGGTATAACATTATGGTATGTGTTTAAACATATATTTCAATTTATGGAAGCTTGTCTCTCGCTGTGTCTCACGAAGTCACAAAGGATTATGTTGAACACCTATCATCTAAATCAGTATGTCACCTCTCACATAAGCCTGCCCTATTAAGTCTTTAAACCATCCATGAGCGTCATGTCTTCATGTAATATCACTCTGCTCCGTTGATTGGCTTCGGCATGCAGGCTAGGAAACCGTCATGCATGCACGTATGGAACGCTGTGATTAAGTGACAATTCCCCATTCCTCGCTCAGCAACGACCGATTGAGGAAGATATTCAGACATTGTTAATGTGAATATTAGCAGTATAGAGTTTTGCTACTTTCAATTTGAAAGTAGCAAAACTCTGTAGCATCAGATGTCCGCCACAGTGGAAAAGGCTGACATGGAACTGATCATCAAGTTTATGACTTGATCTAGGTTAAAATTTCACTCTAATTTTGGGTTGTCTGTTCCTGAAATGTGTGCTGCTGCAGGAATAGGGGGTGTTGGAGAGGCAGGGTTGTAAGGTTCTAGATATGAAACAGGGAGGGAGGATAAAAGACGAGAAGGAAATTCTGCAATGGAAGGAGAGGGTGGAGAATTGACTTGAATAGGACAAGGGGTGGATTGGGAAGTGGGGGTGACAGGCTGAGGGGGGTGGGAATTAGATTGGGAGGGGGGGGGGGTGGGGGGGTGTTTGAGGGAAGGAGGGCATGTCTGCCTGGGAGGTGGGAGTTGTGTCTGTAGTTTTGAAGCAACAGAATGGTTTTGAGGACAAGGACTATGAAGGGGAGGATAATAATTGGCAGGAGTTCGTGCATGAGGGGGAGGGAGAGGTAAGCATTATTTACCTTGCATACATGAACTGTGCTGGTGGTGGGCAGGGCATTTTTTCTGCCAGGCACATTGATTTCCTGCACAGTTGGGGCAGCATGCAAGAGTTGTTAGACCAGCTTTGAACTTGTCTACAGAAATTTTGTTAGAAAGCCGGCGACTGCAAATGCCACAGGTTTCAAAACCCGTGCATTGCTCCTGATGGTGTCCAAAACTGTGGCACCTGAAGCATTGTAAGGGTTCTGGAGTGAAATCTTTTACAGGGAAGAATCCCCAGATACTGAGAATCATTTGAGAGGGGATGGGATCTCTGAAGGTGCATATCACCTTCTGAGTAGGGCAATTTGATCTTGTACTGTTGCACTTTTCTGCACTTGTGATTTATGGTTCCTCTTAAAGGGGGGTAATTTCTAAGTTGATGGGGTAGCTGCAGACTATAGCTTTCATAAGTCATTCTGTAGGGTCAAGACAAGTAAGTTCAGGGTTGCTTTATAAGAAATCAACAGTTTCTTGATTTTTTGTGGTGATTGTGAAGTTACCTCTAAGGTTAGGTTTTGTTGTCATGAAGAGCAATGGGTTGGCCTTTTTTTTAGGGCAGCTGCCTTGGCATATGACATGGCAGAGGCTACTACCTAAGTTTTGGCAGAAGTTTTCCAGTGGGGTTTCCAGCGGTTTGCTTGAGAGGGTTTGGTAATTTGTGTGGAAAGCCATGTTGGGTATTTTTGACCTGGTTTTTTTTTCTTGTGGACTAGTGTCCATGATCCTCCTTCATCAGAGGTGGATGGCTCCACAGTTGCACGATGGTCAGCTGCTGGGATTTCAGGGGCTGAGGTTGTAGTAGCAGTGTCCATTAAAACAGAGATTGGGTGGACTCCAGAGTCTGAATCATCAGAATCCATGATCTTCCCTCTGGCAGGGTCAGGAGGACTGGAGAGGATGACATACATAAGAGAGTCAGTTCTCTTCCTCGACATCCTTCCTGGTTAGAAGAGACAAAGAAAAGGAAAAAAACAAACACAACTGATCACAAAATATTTTCCTTCACTGTTCAGCTAAAAAATGTTTTCTTCCTAACACAAAAAACACTTGTCACTAACATATTTCTCTGGTAATAAATGTCGGAGAAATAACATAAAAATAATTGTTATTGGCTGAAAGAGCACGATTTCACGCAAAACAGCGGCGGAAGGCACTAGCAAACTCCACAAAGTACAAACTCAGACTGGTTGGAATTGGATCATTAGATGGCATTTATAATGTTTCAGGTGTTCTGTCTTGTGAGAGCTGATTTTTTATTGACTGGATCAGGGGATTAAGTCACTGAGTGAAGACTGGTATTATTGGGAACGTCCCTGCCGGTAGATGGGGCTACCACTCTGATTGATCAGTTTATTCGGCTCTGGAGTGCTGGTGGGTGACAGTCTACGTGCCACTATCAGGAGGGAAGTCTCTTGTTTGGTGTTGAGGCTTGGTCCCTCTTTTCCATGTATAGGGCCTCCAGGAGGCGGAGGCAGCAGTGACGCCTTATCAATAATTTCGATATTAAGAATTATGTCTTTTTGTGTTATTATGATATTGTGGGTGTTCTTACCATGATTATGGATGGCTCCTTCCTGAGCGTTGTGGAATATCCTTTTGGAAAATCGCATTATGGTCATACGAATGTAGGTGGCGGGGGTTTCGTTTTCAGGGATTCTATAAACTCAACAGAGGACTTCAAACTACGATCATCTGGAACGTAAGGAGTGAAAATTGTATTCCATTTCCTCATCAGCTTGTGCATAAGGGTAGGAATCTGGCTTATAATGGGCCGTAAGAAGTTAAATGCTATTTTGACTACTTACATTCCGGATTATCACAGTTTAAAGTCCTCTGTCGAGTTTATAGAAGCCCTGAAAATGCCAACCCCGGGAGGAGTTATTGCGTCGATGGACGCAGAGTCCCTCTTCACAAACATCCCAGAGAAGAAAGGAATGTAGCTCCCCTTATTTCCATTTGGAACACCATATTTCTCCCTTGTAAAAGTATACACTTTATATATTTCCTTTGTATTTTTACCTTGATGTAACTGCCAGTTACAAAGAATTGTAATGGTATTATTATAAGTTGCCCCATGTTGAGTTTGCATGTGGTTGCAATTATACCACCTACTACAGGCTAAGATATATGTTCTTCCATAAGATTATGAGAAAATCAATTTTGATATGAATCCCTCCTGTGTTATGAATTTAGAGCCAGGTTATCTGTGCAGCGTAACAGTTAAGTTAGGCAGGAATACAGCATAGCCCAGGCTAAGGAATACATGGTGTTTGGTACAAAATTGCTGTCCTAAATGAGCTGTTTGTTTTACAGGGAACCAGTATGCGGTGCCAGTATAAGTGCCAGTTTAGGAAGGTATAAGAACGAGTTCTAGAAGAAATAATTATGGATGGAATAAAACTAGGAAAAAGTTGCTTTCACAATGTATCCAAATAATGTTAAGAACAAAGAAGTATCAAAGAAACCACAGGAGTCCGAGTTCTAGAAGAAATAATTATGGATGGAATAAAACTTGGAATAAGTTGCTTTCACAATCTATCCACATAATGTTAAGAACAAATAAGTATTAAAGAAACCACAGGAGTCAGCCTTTCCCTCAACCTTAACTACTACAAAAATGAAGATTCGTCCTGGTGAAGACTAGGCCTAGAATAGTATGCTAGGCCTATAAGGTACTCTTGTATTAGCCTATGCCCAGGTCTGAATCGTTATGTATTGGTTAGTCTGAGTTAATTGTCCTAAAATGTATGGTAGCCTCCAAATGGAAGTCTGGACAATTGACAATTCAATAATGATTTCCAGACTCTACAATTTATGAACTCTATGGTGACCAGGCACCACTTTTAACCATCATATGAATAATTAATATCTCTAGAAACAATTTCCTTAACCAGAATATTAATATCGGCCTGTTATTAGCAAATATCAGCCCTGATAAGATGCTGCAATTCTCTTCAACAAAACATATTATTATTGTTATAATAATTTCATCAACAGTATTGATTTAAGCATTATATTCTTATTGTCGTTTCTGTCATTTTCGTTGTTTTCTTTGAGACTTGGTGGTAGGTATAGGTACCTTGTTGGTTGTCAATACTTTATACTAATCAAGGAACAAAATTTTACTGAGCAAATGTAATGTATGTAGTGATTGCGCCCCGCCCCCCACCCTCAAAACAAACATGTTAAAACTTCGACCAGAGGTTGTACTCTGCCGCGTGTTGTAATGTATTTTTTCATATTTTCCTCATTTACATAGGTGGAAATGCTTATTGTATGTATTAAAGATACTATGTTTTGTAGTTAGGAAAAGCACTGTATTTAGTTATTTCATATATTAGTTGAAGTATACGTTTATTATAGCTTTTAAGTATCGGTTGTCGGTTGTTTGTGAATTCGATAGATAGTTGAATGTTTATTGTTTGTTGGCCGCGACCGCGACTGTGAAAGCCAGTCATGTTACAGCTCTCAGATGGAGCAGTCTTGTTACAATCTTTGTACAATGCGGTTGTACTGAGAATACTAAAGTAATAATTTTACTTAAATGGTCATCTGGGCAAAACCTTATCCAACGATCTTTGTAAAGTTATTGGGATCTCTGAGCCTATATCACTTACGTATTCCTATCTAAAAATTTATTTACCGAAATTCCTTTCAAAGATATGCATATCTGATGATGGGGAGATGTTTCCTGTGATGTTCCCGGGATGAGAATAGTAAGGAAATCATGCTAAAGCCTGCTTTCAGACTATCAAGGCTATGGATAATGAGTCCGCCATTCCCATTTATAGTGAGTTAATATCATTAATATACTCATTAATATATGCAACGTAATATAATATCTTGAATGTTATTTAGAACGAGTAAAGTAATCTAGGTATCGTAGTGTAGAACTTAGGCTATGAGTGGTTATTCAGGTTTCAGTTCACTTTAGGCTATGTGTTCCCTTGTGATTTGAAGAGCTCTACTTATTAAGAAGTGGGTTGTAATAAAATGGTGCTGTGACCAGGATATTGTCATTGGTTATTACATCAGTGATTTATGTAGTTCGATTTTGTAAAATCTTGCGGAATGTTGTGATATTTGGCGATAAAGACAAGACGTGACTGGCTGAATGTGGCAACCATATTAGAATTAGTCACGTGTTAGCCTAGCCTAAATGGATCAGTAGTAAGACCGATCTGGTCAATGATGGCCTAACCTAACGGAAGCCTAATCCTTTGCAGGTATCTTGGTGGGAATTTTAACCTACTTTTCTATTTTTTTCTCTGGGAAGATAGCTTTTGAGAAAATAGATACAACCTACTCATATATATTCTACATGGGCAAAAAGTTGCTGTAGTAGGAACTACCATGTAAAACATCTAAGTCATTTTATGACAGGATGTTGCAGCAAGAGTGGCGTGAGGCTAAAGAAGCCCTTATATTATCGCACTTTTGGAAAATCAAGGGCATAAGGTATCAATTTACTGGATCCTGAACTGGTAGCTAGATTAGAGATGTTTACCCTATAGACATTGTTATCCTATACATCAGAGGAAACAATACTGATGTGAATGATGATGATCCAGACATGGTAAACAAGATCAAAAATAAAATTTTAGGGCTGGTAACAAGATTGGAAGGTATTCATAATGGCAAGGTTTAGTGGTTAGCCTCGAGATTCGTAATGCTCCTGGAAACATTCATAAGTCTAGATATTGTGCATGAAACAATCTATTAGACAAAATCTCCTTGTTTTATTTTCAAACAGTTTATTGAAAAGAGACTTTGCAGGTGACAGAGTACATTTTCAATATAATTGTTACAATACACTAGGAGCCATTTATGTGAAGCAGCAGTTACACAATCTTTTAGTCAGGATCGGCAGATCAGTGGTTGTGCTCAACTAAACTCAAGAAGTAAGGCTAAGTTAATTGTGAAGGTGGGATTTAAATTGAAATAAATCCTTTTGTTGCACACAGCGTGCTATGTAAACATGTAGTCAAGGACATTACACACACACACACACACACACACACACACACACACACATATATATTATATATATAGTTATATATATATATATAATATATATAGCTCTATCTATATAATATATATATATAGATCTATAAATATATATCTGTAATATATAGTATATATATATATATCCTATATATAGTATATAAGATTATATCATATATAGAGATATAGAATATACTATATATATATATATAATATATATAAATGGTATATATATATATCTATCAATATATATGTATATATATATATGATCAATATCTATAGATATATAAATATCGATATATATATATATAATATATATATTATATATATCTATCTATCTATCATATATATATATATCTATATATATATATAGAGTATATCTATATATATATATATATTATATAGATAGATATCTATATGAGATCTAATATAAGCTAGATATATAATCTAGATATAATATCTATCTTGTCTCTTCTCTAATATCTACTCTCATATAATAATATCTCTCTTCTATCTATATATCTAGGTTCATACATATATCAGTTTTAATATATCTAGACTCATAATATATAGATATAATATATATATACTTATATATATATATATATATATATATAATAATCTATAGTATATATAGATAGATCCTATCTATCTCTATATATAATAAATATATATATCTATAATATATAGTATATCTATATATATTATATCTCTATATAATAATATATTTCTATATTCATAATAACATATATATATATATATATATATATATAGTAATAGATTATATGTATATATATATTAATCTATATAGATCGATATTCTATATATAGTATATATCTATATATATATATATATATATATTATATAATATATAATATATATGGTATATATAGATATCTATCTGTCTATCTATGTATCTTTAATATATAATCTATATATCTATTATATATAATATATATCACTATATCTATATATTATATTATTTCTATATATTATATAGTTAGATATATATATATATATATATATATATATATATATATATATATATATATATATATATCTATCTATATATATATATATATATATATATATATATATATATATATATATAGATAGATAGATAGATAGTAATATTATATATATATATATATATATATATATATATATATATATATATATATATATA
>NC_061088.1:42618902-42628902 GCF_015104395.2 Macrobrachium nipponense | reverse complement strand
GAGAGAGAGAGAGAGAGAGAGAGAGAGAGAATAACATTTCTGATATGAGAGTAAATTACATCTTAGTGCAGATCTTTTTACATAATTCCATTCTAGGATAATATGGGTTTATTTTATAAAAGAATTAGCCTTTTCCTATTTAATTTAGGTACCAAAATAATTCATGAAATTTTGACAATTTGTTTGGACAAAAAAACACACCCATTTTTTTCTTTTATTTTTTTACTTCTATGGGTCCGACACCTTTTCTGGCAGTCACATATTATAAATAGTAGTTTTAGGAAGGATTCCCTCAATTTTTGTGTGTATATAGCGTATTTTGTATTTTTTGTAAATATTTTCGTAAATTATTGTTTGAGACAGAGAGAAAGAGAGAGAATAATATTTCTGATATAACAGTAAATTACATCTTAGTGCAGATCTTTTTGCATGATTCCGTTGTAGGACAATATGAGTTTATTCTATAAAAAAAAATTAGCCACTTCCTATTCCATTTAGGTACCAAATTTTTTTTTTTTGAAATTTTGGCTTTATTTGGGGGGCCAAAAAAAAATCACCCTCTTTTTCTCATTTCAGATTTTGACCTCTATGGGTCCGACACCTTTTCTGGCAATCTGGTATTGTAAATAATAGTTTTAGGAAGGATTGCCTCAATTTTTGTGTGTATATAGCATGTTTTGTATTTTTTGTCAATATTTTTGTAAATAATTTTTTTTACATAATTATTTTTTAAATATATTTGTAATAAATACTTAATTTGTAGATGGGTATGATTTATCTTCTCAGTAGTGTTCGGCAATGGTGAAATTGATTTTAGAAATTAAAATGTGCAGCATAGCTGCAGCTTTTGAATTTTCAAAATTTTTTCTAGGCACTTGGGTCGAGCTCGACCCCACAAACCTTTAAAGGGGCACCAAAATAGCTATACCTGTCCAGGGTTTAGGGTTAAAGAAAGGTAATCTTAGAAGTGTGATATATAGGTTATGATACTAACCTAACCAACCTAACCTAACCTAACCTAACCTAGTAGAATGTCTTACCTGACTGGGGAGGGCTCCGTTTCCCCGTCCCCCCCTTAAAGAAAAGTAATCTGAAACATAAGCTCCCCTATAACATGGAACATGCGCAATAGGATCGGAACATGCTTAGTAGGATTCGGCGTCGTGATACCAGTAGTAATAGGTGGATTCTGGCTACGTAACAGCTCCATTAATGGTTTATTTATCGCTTTATTTCAGCTTGTATTTCGTGTTTAGAATGTCATAAATAAGAGGAAATAACATGATAACATGGCAAAACCTTCCCCCAAGCATTTTAGCCCACCCATAACCCCCCTTTCCCATCGGCCCTCCTTACCGTAAGATAGAGTTGTTAGGTAAATTACAGGTTAATTACAGCCGGCCGAAAAAATATTATTTTAAATTCTTGTTCAGGAGGTAAAATTCTATAGAAAAACGTCACTGCCACAGTCTAGTTCACCACAGTATACGGGCTTAGATCTACCATTGCCCCCCCCCCACCCACCCTCCCCCCCCCACCGGTCAGGTAACACGTTACCAACTCATACCTGTGCCTTCCTCTCCCAGTACCTCACCCCGTCCTCCCATTACCTGACATATGGCTCCCTGGTGGTTACGTATCCCACACCCCCTACCAGAAATCAAATATGGCAGTTTGTTTACGTTTCTTGGCCCCGAACCAAAACTTCGAAGATTGTTCAGTCGAAGTAGACTATGGGAGTTGACGTTTTCCTATGTTATTTTACTTCCTTTACAAGAGTTTAAGGTAATATTTTGATGGTCGACTTTTACTAATCTGTTATTTACCTTTGAACTCTGTACATCCGTACATCACACCGATTGTACATCATGTAGTCTTCAAAGGTAAATTACGGTTTAATTATAGTCAGCCAAATTACTTTAAATTCTTGTTCAGTAAGTAAAATAACATAGGAAAACGTCAACTGCCATTGTCTACTTTACCAAGGAATGTGGGCTTAGCATTACAAAGGAATTTCATGGAGATCCTGATGACTTTTTGCAGACCACTGGAAAAGGTCTTGCCTGGATGGCCACTTAACTAAGACTGATTACTTGAGTCATTCTCAGAACAACCTTATTGTACAAAGACTAACAAGACTGCTCTGTCTGAGCACTGCAACACAACTGGCTCTTACAGTCGCGGGCATCCAACAACAAACATTCAACTAACTTCGAATTAACACGCAACCGGCAACCAATACTTAAGAGCTATTACAAGTATACATACAAACTAGTGCATGAGATAACTAAACAAGATGTTTTTCCTAACTAAATACAAATATAACAAAACTTAATATCTTCCTTTCGTACAATGTCCAATTCCCTTTATGTATATTAGGAAAATATGGAAAAAATACATTACAACTTCCAGTAAAGTACAATCACTCTTGTCAAAGTTTCGATATACTCCCTTGCAAGAAAACAGTATTTACAATAGCACTGTTTTTATTAATGCCTTCCTGGCTTCTGCAGCTATCAGTGCAGTCTTTCTGCTTAAGTTGAATACCCTCTTTTGCAGGATCAATTCTTTTTCTGTCGCCTGTCACAACTCTAAGGGGTATAATTTAATCATAGTCTCTTGAGTTGACTATGACCCATTTGTAGAGTAGTCACTCTTGGGACCTTGTCTTACCCCATACGTAACTCAACCACTTGGCCCAACTTCCACCTGCTCCTCGGTCCCTCATCATGAATGAGGATTACTGCCCCCTATCCTAGGCCAAGAGTAATGCATTCCTACTCGATGGCTCTCTCTTATTGCTGCCAAATACCCCCTCTCCCATCTCTTCCATAGGTTGTCGTGCAATCTGGACACATATAGAAATCTTTTCTCGTTGAACTCTCTATGTCCATAGGTAGGGTCACTGGATATTTCTTCCCAATTTACTACTTCTCTTGGGAGGAATCAAATGGTTAGGGGTAAAAATATCTAACTGATTTAAGTCCCCGGGCATCTTAATGGTCTATCATTAATGATCCCTCCCATCTCCACTAATACGCAGGTCAGTTCTTCAAAACTGAGTAAGGCCTGGCAGCTATGATGTATTTTAGGTATCATTTCAGAAGTCCTATCAGCCTTTCACATATAACACCAAACCATGGTGCTCTCGTGGTAATGAACTTCCAGTTATACTGTATCTCCAAGAGATGTTCCTTTACCCTGGGATTCTCCTAGATGGTTCCAAGATGTTCTGATGCCACTACAAACATGGTGATGTAATCACTCAACATGAGGGCTGGGAAACCTCTTTTGGTACAGATTTTTTCTAAAACTCAGAGGCCCGAGTCACAAGACTGGTAATCAACTAGTTCCACATGCATGCTTCTAGTTATCGGGCATGTAAATAGAATAATATAAGTCTTCTTAGGACTCTGTTCCTTTCCTTTAACTCATAATGCACAGGTTTATTCCACGCCTGTGGTATTAAAAGGTTGCTTACCTTGCACCCTGAACTCAGGCAATGGAAGAATCACATTGAGCATATATGGCCTCCTCTGCATTCTCATACAAATATCACAATTGTGCAATATAGTCTTAGTTAGTTGTCTGATCTGTGGGTTCCAGAACTCCTGCCTGATACTCGCCACAGTTGTATTTTCACCCATATGAGCATTAGCATCATGATGTTCTTTAAGTTAATGATTACCTGAGTGACATAGAAACTCTTTGTCAATTAGAAACTTTTGTAGCTTTGGGTAACTGCGCATGTTCCAGTCTACGTTTACACCTTATTACCCTGTTTTTTAGATAGATATTTCAGCTGGTGTACAAGAGCTAGTTTTGGTATTCTTACCTCCTTCATCAAACTCTCATTTTACTTTTGGAAAAGTTCCTTTTGTATGATGGCAATAGAATTATTCTTTGCCTCTTGGAGCTCTTCCAAGATCAATTGACCAGTTACTATCACATTGGTTGAAATACTACAATTATTTAAAAATCATAGGATCCATGCTGAGGTCCTGTAGACCTTTTTGACCTTGCTGAATCTTTCTTAATTCAGCAACTGAGTGTTCCCATTCAGGTTGCCCCTATAGTGTTCACCAAAATATTCTCTTCACTACCCTATATAAGTGATTCACCTACCCATGACCTACCTATTGGTCAAGAGGAATTTTTTAACCAAGGGGGTTTCTCGCACCAGAAAGAACTATCCAAAATCATTTCTGTCCTTTTCCCACATGTCAACCAATAACTGGAATTATCATCTCTGCACACAGGACAAGACCTCTTCTGGAATTAAAGAGTTTATTTCTTGTACTCTAATTTTTCCAAATACAGGCAGTTAATAGCCAACTTAGGGAGACTTTACGGTCTAACCAAATGGACAGCTCTACAAACTCATCATTCTCAAAAGATTTTTTTGTAAATTTTGCCATTCTTGCTGCCAGCAACAATGCCATCAATTCAAGTTTTGGAACAGTCAAGTCTTTAATGGGTGTTACTCTTGTCTTTGCCATCATTAAATTGGTTTTCGTTCTTAACTCTATATGCTACACAACCATATGCTGACTCACTGGCATTGCAGAATATGTGTAAGGAGTCTCCCTCTCCAAGGCTAGTATTCTAACGAAAAGAAATATCACCTCATAACTCTGCCCATTGCTTCTGTAATGAATCCAGGAGTTAATTATCCCAATCCAATAGTTGCTTCCACAAATTATACAAGTGTATACTTCCCCTAATAGGGACAGGTATAAGTACTTCTAATGCTCTAACAGGGACAGGTATAAGTACTAATGGATCGTGAATTTGTGCAACTGTTCTTAGTACTTCTCTCTTAGTCTGACTGGACTTATTTACCTTAGTGGAATGTAATGCCAAGGTATCTTTCTTTTTGTCCCAATCCAGGCCTAAGACCTTAGAGTTGCTTGCCTAGGACAAGCCCTTGGTAGTCGCTGGGAGGCCTAGAGTTTGACTGGCATTTTAGAAAGGAAATCTAAGAGTCGAACCGGAAAAAAATGTGTAACCAAATCATTTCTTTATCAATGTGTTCCGATAGGTCCCTAGTATTTAAAAAAAAAAAAAAAAAACTTAACTTCCGGGGCCACTGGCAAAATTTTTAGGTGGGCAAAACGCCCCACATAAATCTAGATTTTCTACATTTTCGTGTTATACTTCTAAACCGGGCATTTTTATCTAGAACATTATCATATACGAAATTAAAGTAAATAGAATTAACAAATGAATGATTTATATAAAGATGAATACTTTGCTTTGTTAGTCTAGTACCCATGATTCAACAAATGTTGATGTTAAAACCCTGAAAATGCTTTTTTTCCGAATTTCGTCTTCTAATTTTTTGAATGATTATTTTATAAAAACATTTCCGTTCCACTATTCAAATATAAAATGTGTTCTATATAATTGTGTATAATAACATATTTGCTCAATTCGTGAAGGTGGTATAGTTCGAAAAGAGTTCCCAATTGAACCATGTGGGAAGGGAATCTAAGGGCCGAACCCAGAAAAAATCTGTAACCAAATAATTCCTTCACCAATGTGTTCTGATAGGTCTCTAGTATTACCAAATAAAAAGAAAGAAAAAAAGTTTTTAAGGGGACAAAAAACCACCGAAATCGCGATTTTTTATTTTTTTTTTTTATTTTCGCGTTATACTCCTAAACAATGGATATTATCGAAAACATTATTATATACGACCTTAAAGTAAATTAGATTTGTTTCTAATGATATACAATGATGTATACTTTGTGGTATTAGTATAGCACCTATGATTCAACAAAGGATTGATGTTAAAGCATTGACAATGCATTTCTTTTCCGAATTTTGTCTTTCAGCTTTTTTAATGGGCATTTTCTAAAAGCAGCTTCGCTGTACTACTAATATATAGTATTGTCTCCATACATTGTCTGTAGAATGGTGTATAATGATTTATATTTTACTCAATTTGTGAAGGTAGTACTGCACGGTTTGGAAAATGTTCCAAAAGAAGTTCCATAAGTGCGATACTTTCATATTCGACATGTGAGATAAATAAAAAAGTTTTTCGAATATGACACAACAATTGATATGAGATGATAGTAATCTGGCGAATCGTCTCATCTGCTGTAGCCGACCTGATGCACAGCATGGTGTTAATTGCTTTTATGACGACTGTTTTGAGCAGCTGCACACAAGGTCGCTTGTCACCTGGGTCAGAGTCCTTAGAAATGTTCAGTGTCAATATTTAAATGATTCGGAATTTGTAATTCAGTTATATGCAACACGCAACAATAACAAATGCAGCTAAGTAGATGATAGTGATCCTAATTAATATGTGTTTGTGCACTTACTTTAGTCCTAATTGTGTCGCACTCTAAAATCAGGATATTGCCTTGCCACAATCCAACGAGCGTTTCAAAATGCAGCATAAGGACTAAAAATGATGACGAAAACCCATCTAGCTTAATAGTTTCTATATAACTTGATTTAGATCACGATTCAAAACCTAACTTTCACCGGATAATAGGATTGAATTCTAAGTTTTTTGTACTACGAAAATAATAAAGTCTTTGAGTAGAAAACCGAGAAAGGTGACTCTTCTCAGGTCAGTGACTGAAAAGTTAACTTTCTGGTTTGGTGGCTAAAGTTCAAATGATTGCCCTTTACGAAATGGCAGATATTGAAGCACTGATTGAAAATGTTATTGTAAAGGTTCATGTGTTGCGTATTTAATTAACTACCGAGTCTTCCTTCTCCATGATGTATTATTCTGATACAGTTGGATGTGGCTATTTTGTTTGAAGGGCCAGGAAGTTTGTGTCCTGTCGCTGTGAAAATTTGACTTAACCACTCGCTTACAGTACGATATGGAGAAATTGAGGTTTATTGCTCTGCTGCCTTGTTTTTCTTTGTTAAATGTTAATTAGGGATAACGTAATCAAAGAATATGCATATATATATATATATATATATATATATAATGCATATGTATCATTATATTATATATATATATATATATATATATATATATATATAATATTTATATATATATATTATATATAATAGTTGATTTCCATTAGAAATACAAATGATTTTCTGGTATTTATACATGACTCGCAATACATGTATAAGTATGCATACATAGTTATATAGATATATATGAGAACAAAGATTAATGGTACCCTGTTGAGAAATAAAAGACCTATATAGGCATGGTTAAAGATAAGTATTCATGTAAATATATGGTTTCAGGTGCTTGCCGACGCACGGCTGGATTAGATAATTCAGAGATTATTTTTAAAGGTAATGGTAAGTGGAATGCATTATTAATGAACCAAAACTCCATTACATGCCAGTCAAATACTAACACTATTTTCAATCATGTTCAAGTTCAAAACAAGTCAACGACTTCTGTAAATCGATCAGTTTTACATAACTTTTATATATATATATATCTATATATATATATATATATATATATATATATATATATATATATATATATATATATATATACAATATATATATACATATATATTATACGTATATATATATATATATATATATATATATATATATATATATATATATATATTTATTAGCAAAGTATTACCATTTATTCCAACCCATGCATTTCGCATTCAGCAGAACGCATCCTCAGGGTCTGTATAATAAATAATGACCAATATAAATTAAATAAACTTGAAAATTGTCTAAAAATCATTTACAAACTAGTTAAAATGAAAACCGAAACTTCACAGGAAAGGAGATTCATCTACTATGAGGTTTGATGTATTGCAAATGTGAAAAGGCTGTATGCACTGGATGGGAGGGACAAAGCACGCTTGTGTCAAAGTTAGTGTATAGGCGTAGTACTGGTAAAAGGCAGAGTCAGTAGTGTCTGGAAGACTAGAAATTGGTTAGTATGAAAATTGTATGGATATAATGAACGACCACGACAGGTAAAAAAAAAATACACTGGGGAGCGTTTGGGTCATTAATGGAAAAGAAAACGAGTAAAAGATAGTCTTCGAATATGAAAACATGAAATGGTAAGTGTGCTAGGAGATTCAAATGCAAAGTTAAGAGACAATAAAGAGATGGTGTTGTAGATAGACATAAAGTTTTAAGACTGAATAAGACAGAAGTTTCGAGGAAATGTGCTTTTTTAAGGGGTTGATTACAGGAAGTAACTAATGTCTGAACATGTTAGTTTATAAGAATAAATTGCTAAGGGAAAATGATGAGGGAATGGGCTATTAAAGATGTGTTCGTACAGATTAAGTGGAATAGCAAGCTGATGAATGTACTGACTGTTAGTACAAAGTGAGGAGAAGAGCAGGTTGGAGAATGCATAGGTAAAGAAATGAGTGATTTTATGTATATCTGATCATTACCTGGCTAAAGTTGAAGTAGAGATAGACAGATGAAAATGAAATCATCTTTGAAAGAAGGTCATGCAGGTTTCGGGGAATTTCTTGTGTGAGGACGAGGAATTCTATCGCTTGTCTTCAATTTGTTATTTAGGTTCGGTCGTTTGTAACGTCCTTTTGGCTTCAGCATACACCCACTTTTTAGCATCTTACTTAACCTCCATTACCGCTTCTTTACTCCAGATTGCTGTCCATCCTCTCTAATTACTGCATCTTTGCTCTTATTTATTTTCTAGATCTCTTGCTGTTGCGGTCCTCCCCTATCGTCACTGTCGTAAACGCTGAATGGATGAAGTGTTCAGTTCAAGTATTTGGCTGAATAGACTAGATTTTATTATTCATTCATCCATTCACTCATTCAGTCATTCGTTCATTCGGGTTTTCCAGTGCTTGTACTTTGAGCAAAGGCCTCATAAGTCATAAAATGCATTCTTCCTCTAGATAACGAACTAAGTTTTACGTTTACAAATGAAAAAGGCGGTAAGCTGCTTCGTATTCAGTATTTGCCTTTCGAGATTTAACGATGATTGACGTCATCAGTGACAGGGAACACGATATGGTTTAATAAGGCTGACCCCTCGGCAGCAAATAGGTCTCTGGAAGCAGTACGTGATTCTCTCTCTCTCTCTCTCTCTCTAATATCGTTCCATTTACAACATCTCTTAAATTTGAGTGATTCCAACGAACATTTAGCGTCAAAAGCAGTAGTAACAGCGGTAAGTCTCATTATTACTGTGCGCAAAATAAAAGTAAGACATGAAAAGAACTATTTTCGAAGTCCTTCCTTTTGAGCTATCTATACTGGAAAAGCTTTACAAAATGACTTTGGATGTAAACATTATTCATCGTCGTTTCATACAAAACGGAACTCTTCAGAAATACACATTTATGAAACGGATATTCCTCAGAAATTCCTATTATATTACAAATTATGTGCACTACCTTAATGGACGTTGCATAAGCAATCAGAAACAATCATGTGCAAGTAGTTATCAAGTAATGAAACACTGCGCATGTGCATTTTTCTGCACATGTTCATAAATACATTAATTTCAATAAATAGCTAGCGGACATACATGTGGCAAAGGACACCGAGGGGAAAAGGTCTATTAGGCATAAGCGATGCCTGAGGGGAACAGGAGAATGAGGGGTTAGGGAGGGAGGGAGGGAGGAAGGGAGAGAAGGAAGGGGATACTTGGAAGGATGAAGTGTAGGGAGATGGAGATTAGAGAACAAGGATGAAGGAGAGAGAGAGAGAGAGAGAGAGAGAGAGAGAGAGAGAGAGAGAAGGCTAACGTGTTTACTGAGGCGAAGAAATGGCCCGATCGCCTCTCTAATAATTGGCGACTGGCGAAGGGAGCCCTGGCTCGCTAGGGGCTCTTTTTATAGCCAAGGGGACTACTGAAAAGGGGGAAGGGCAGAAGGAGTTACAAGGCTGGAGAGGCTGCACGGCTTGACTGAGAGAGAGAGAGAGAGAGAGAGAGAGAGAGAGAGAGAGAGAGAGAAGAGAAGGGGACAACTCGTGGCTTCTCTAATGCGTTACTACTGCTCGTATGTATTTTTGGAAATGTCAAGAGGAACGCTAG
>NC_061088.1:42617038-42618402 GCF_015104395.2 Macrobrachium nipponense | reverse complement strand
GAGGAACGCTAGCATCCAAAGAATGATTTTGCGTTAAATTTGATGATATAATGTTAATGATAAGAGGGCATTTTGGCTTACTGAATATGTGTTTTTTTTTTCCTGGAAGAAAGGTTAGTTTTAGGGAAGAGGATTACTATTTTTTGCTAGTCACTTGGGTCAATTTCAGTCATCCACGTTTCTCGCAGTCATGTAGCCACAAAATTGAGGTAATATCCATCCGTTTAAGAGGAGAATTTATTATCGAACTCACACAGATGTCTAAGTAATATGCCGACAATTTCTGAAGTTGAATGATAAATACCAACCAAATGACGGACTCGGCCAAAATTTCGTAACCCCCCTGACCAGATCAGCGGTGTCGTGTATGTGATATGGCCGTAAGCAGTACTGATATCGGCAATAATGACAATTGCACCAGCAGCAAAGTAGCAGCAGTAGTAATTGGTGGTAGTAGTGTCAATTACTGATATGTGCTTAGCCGTCGAGTATAAGACTCATTTGAAGACAATGGCCCAAGTTTTGCAATTTGATTTCGTGCATAAACCCTGGCTTCTTCAGAGAGAACGAAGGACAGAGCGACTGCAGAGGTGAATATCTTCTGACCTTTTGCTAATTTCTGACAACGAATAGATAATTTTAGTATACTTTCATGAAGTGATATTAGTAGTGGTATCGACGACATGTAAAAAAATATACAAGGAATCTTCTTGCAACTGATGGCCAAATGAATAGCGATAGTTGTTTGTCAACTAATGTTGATTTTCTTAAAATTTTTGTTTAGTTGAAACATGTTATACAGTAAGAAATACATGCGAATACAATTATTGTAAATAGGACTGTCGCTGTATAATAGTATTGTTCTGATAACTACGTACAAGCTCAGTAGTCGGTAAACAGTTACTAACACGCGGTAGTCACTCTGTCATGAAACCACTCATTCACAATCATTAGAATTTATACTTGGTAACAATTTCATTAGGACTACAGTGCCCATAGCTTCGATATGTCATGCTTTTGTTCAACGTGACGCGCATTTGTATTTCTTCTTAACTCTCTTGTTTTTTGGAGATGTAGTTATTGTGTACATTTTCACTGAGTAAACAGGAAACGAAGCCAATAGGTGAACAGCCATTTTCAGTTCGATTTATTTAAGTAACAACATGTTTCTCTGAAAGATCACTGGGATGAATGAGAAGGCCGTATCTGAGAGGACCAAAGTGTTCCGAAATAAGCTTTTCCCTCATTCAGTTAAGTATATCTTAGTTTTACCAGACCACTGAGCTGATTGACAGGTCTCCTAGGGCTGGTCCGAAGGATTACATATTTTTACGCGGCTCGGAACCAATCGGTCAGCTAGCAAA
>NC_061088.1:42594538-42612038 GCF_015104395.2 Macrobrachium nipponense | reverse complement strand
ACTTTTGTGTGGGTACGTAGGTGTAAACAGGGTGCGTATATTATCTTAGTGCAGAGAGAGAGAGAGATAGAGAGAGAGAGAGAGGGAAGGGGGCGGGGGGGGGGGGGGAGACCAGTTGCAGAAAGATAAATTACATATCTCGTATGACGAGAGCAAGCGACTTTACTTTATGAATATGAGATTTTTCGAAACGTCCAAATGAAAGTTTCTTTTCCACTAAAGTGGCTCATGTTGCGGTAATGTTGGAATGTTCGAGTATCTCTGAGTTTACTTCTGACAAATACGGAGATTTCATCTATTGGGTAAGTGGCATGCGCGCTGCGAATAATTTCATTCGATATAAAGCAGTTTTGTGTGTTTTAAGGACACTTCCTTGATTGCGGCATAATGATGCGGTAGTAGGTTAATGGGTTAGTTTCTCAACATAAATTACCAGTCGGCTTTAAGATCTCAGTGTTGCGATTCTTATTTCTTATTGATATTTATTTATTTATTTATTTTTACCGTCTGTCATAAACACAGATATTGTTAGTTCGGATGAACGCGTTGCATCGTTGTCATAACGCTCACAACTCGTTTAACATTAAAGAATGTTTTTTTTATTCACGATGCTATCTCATTAAAGGCCAAAATCTCACTTCGTTGGAATAATCCTAAACCGGAGAATATTGGAAGGATGGCGTTTCCATTAATCCCATCAGTTTTCTATGAGCGATTTACATTTTCATGACAGTGTCATGATCACAGACTGTCCCTGATTGTTATTAACACTGCTGTAGTCTTCTGTGAGTGTGAAATAATCGGCATCATTCATGTTACGTTTCCAAACGTCTCTTAAACTTTTAGCATGTGATTGTGGAAGTGAAAATGTGTAAATATAACTTCACTAAAACAAATCATCAATCATTTCATTGGCTAACTCGAAGTAACTGAACAAGAGCAATGATTTCCGGTACAAAGTACCTCAGGAAAACGGTATATTAGCTTTCTAGTAAATCAGTGGTGGATACGAAATTATTATTAGCTAACCACCTTGGTCCAATATAAGTTAAAAGCCCTCTGCTGAAGGTATAGTTCCCGAATGAGATATAATTATAGGTCTAATTAGAAGTAAACCAGTGAAATGAAGGGCTTTTACCTCGATGCTCTCTTGGTCACACGGACAATATTAGCGAATGATTCTGGATTATAGAGAAACTGGGTTCTCCAGTCAGACATTCCCTGCATCTTGTTATCCAAGAGATATACATCTTGATGCGTGAACTATATTAAATGGTTTGGTACCTTGGAAAATTACGATGACACCCACGCATAGTATTGGAGCCAGTGTACCCCGATGAAAGAAAACCAAATATCTTCACCGGATACAAGCAACCTCTTAATATAGTTTCATCATATCTATATTGATACCCATAGATTCCTTAATCCGTTTTACCAAGTTTGCGAACTTATTTCCGTGGGAATTTGCTTTGGTTATTGCTATGTGATATCCAAAGCGATAATGTTAGAATAAATAGATCTGGCAATTCACGTATACAAAGGTCTTTAATTTGTTAGGCCAAAAGCGAGTGGGGCCTAATTCCAGGGCCTTTTTCGCTGGCACCTTACGCCAATATCAATCTTCTGAAACCTAGTGTGCCTAATGTGAGTAAGCTTTCTGTTATTTCAGTCATTAAAACTCCTATAATGTAGTACACTGCTATAATTATTGCTATTATAATCATGATGTTAATCATTTAGAAGATTTGGCTACCCGAATCTCTCATTTGAAGGGAACTGTAGAACAAATTTTAAGTGACGTGTGTCACTTACAATTCACCTAAAACATTATAGGCCCTGATGAAAAATGCGTCAAGCAAATGCTTTTGCTTGGATTTCAAGCAATTGATTCAGTTCTATGAATAAGACAAAGCAAATGGTTTTGCCAGTAGCAAATACTTAAAGCAGATATTCAGGCGCAACCGAACGCTTAGAAAACTTTTCGTATGTAGAGCAGTAAAATTTTTCGCATTGGCTTTCGTATCTCCGAGTTTTTCGTAAGTAGAGCCTTTCGTATCTCGAGTTTTCGAAGTAGAGCCTTTCGTATCTCAAGGATACTACCGTAATATAATTATATATATATATATATATATATATATATATATATATATATACATATATATATATATATATATATATATATATATATATATATATATATATATATATAATATATATATATATATATAGATAGATAGATAGATAGATAGATAGATAGATAGATAGATGACATATAGACAGATATTGAGAGGTGAGAGAGAGAGAAAGGAAAGGAACTACATCTAGTATTTATATCTTGAAAAAGCATATAATCAAATGCCTAGGCAAGGAAGTCTGGAGGTGCGTGATGGAAAACAAAACGGTGTCTCAGAAAAATATGTGACAATTGTAAGTGATATGTAAGTGAAAGGTAAAAAAGTTCAGTGGGAACAACAGAGAAGTTTGAGGTGAAATGTGGACTCCATCAAGGTTCTGACATGAGTCCTTATATTTTTGATATGGTAATGGATGTGATAGTGGTTGGAGTAAAAGATCAGGTGCCTTGGAGTGCACTCTTTGCAGATGGCATAATGCTAGTAACCACCAGTAAGGAAGAAGTGGGTTGGAGGACAGAGACCAGAAGATAAGTAGAGGAAAAAACTGAATATATGATGAATGGAGGAGACCAAGAGGGAAGCATAAACTTAGAGCAGGAAGAAGTAAATTGAGCTACATCCTTTAAGTAGTAGTACCTTGGGTCGTGTGTCACTAATTGTGGAGAGATGGAGGATGAAGTGAACCACAGTATGCAATCAGCTTGGTGCAACTGGAGGAAAATACCAGATATGCTTTGTGAATAAAAATAAATTAATGCAAAGTTGAGGGGAAAAATGTACAAGAGTTTTGTGAGACCTGCATTGATGTATAGTTGTGAAACATGGCCCATGAAGAAAGCACAGGAGAGAAGGATGGAGGTGGTAGAAATGAGAATGTTACGTTGGATGTGCGGAGTGACAAGGAGAGACAGAATAAGGAATGACCTCATAAGAGAAACGATGAAAGTTACAGAAATATCAAAGAAGCTACAACAGAGACGATTGCAGTGGTTTGGGCATGCAATGAGAGGAGAGGAGGCTTCTGTATGAAAAAGAACCATGAACATGTGTTAAGGCTGTTGCCTTGTATAATAAGGCGCCCTATGAGGTATTGTTAGACTTGCGATAATCTTACGCTAAGTCGGTTGGTATTGCACTTCCATATTCATTGGAGTGTCTTGGGGTTTGTAGACACTTACGAAGTTGGTATTATCTCTTTGGTTATGACGACGATTGTGTTAAACTCATGATGATTCGGCAATGATGTGAGGTTCTAGTAGAAACACGAAGTATAAAAATACTTATATTTCTGAGTTTACATGGTGAAGATCAAGTAGGATTGTACAAGTCTTCTAATGACGATAGCTTGATCGCTTCTGCCAATGATGATGGCTAATTCTATTCTCTCTACATGATAAAGCTTAGGTAAAGAGATACAGGTCTGCCAATGATGATGGCTGACTATTCTGTCTACCATCTCGGTTACAAGTCATAAAGGAGCAGACAGTAGCTCGAACATATGAACATACAATCAGATGACATAGTTACATACAAACATACAATCAGATGACATAGTTACTAATCACGTAGGCCGTTGAGCTATAGGTCACGGTGTTGTCTCAAGCAGGAAGCTTGGACTAAAGTTTTATAAACAATTGAATGACTACAGGTGACGGCATGTCAACTTAGCCTACATAACTTTATCGCCTCTGGTCTGATCACATTCCTGCAAGCAATCTGGTTGACCTCTTAAGTTTTAGTCTTTTATATATACGGACTAACATTCCATATTTTTATTATGTAAACACTACATAAAAGCTCGGTCAGCTACCAAAACCCAACTACGAATATTACTCAAACTTGACTTATAGGAGTGTGATACAGACACTACGTGAATATATATATATATATATATATATATATATATATATATATATATATATATAATATATATATATATATATATATATATCATATATATATATATATATATATATATATATATATACATATATATATATATATATATACTATATGTATATATATATATATATATATATATATATATATATATATATATATACTATATATATATAAATAAAGAAAATACTTATAAGACAAAAAATTCATGGTGTACACAAATACAGATTCAAGTAAGAAGATATCAAAACAATGATATGGTAAATAATAGTGATCACGTGATATATACTGATACAGTTTTTCCACTTCATCTCATTAAGATACATATGCTACAGAAAATACTAATGTACTCTGATAACATGATAAAAATCATATTTTAACTGATAAAAATTTCATATATGAATTGATAAAATTATTAATGTTTATGCTGATTGATTCGTTGATTTTTATGCTAACTGTTATATATCTGCAGTTATTGGTAAGATAAAAGGTAACAGATTGATTATAGGCTACCTGATTTGTTTATACATATGTATATGGATTCATATAATTATGATTGATATATGTGCACTTTAAATAGATTCCTATTGCGTACACACAAAGATATATTTCGATTCTGTTATTTATGATCATTTATATATAGATTCCTAGTGCGTACACGCAAAAAATATATTCCGATTCTGTTATTTATGATCATTTATATATAGGATACATGATACTTTATATATATAGGATACATGACCAAGGTTATACTACTACACATTTAACTAGCGTTCGAACAACTTTTCGTCCATTACACAGTTCCAGACAACCACCTATAGCCAAATGAAATGGCCAATTTCAAATGGTTAAAACAAGGGGAAAATTTGCCTGGCGGGGTCAACGTTCTATTTTGTGCTCTAAACTTGTTCTCTGCATCCTAAGCCAAACGAATACATTCGCGATGAATAAAATCACCCCCAGCACGAGTCCTTCGCCAGCAAAGTAGAGTTGAATATCCTTCTGGTCGTAATTGTCGGAAGTATGTCCCTTTTGTAGTCGATTTCCGACAGCCGCCGGAGAATTCCGCATTAAAACAAGATTAACGACGGGATACGGGTGTCGGTCGAAGAAGTCCATGATGGTGCTTATTCCTTTCACATTGTAGGCGGTTGTTACTTAACTGCCATCGTCCGCAGTGACGAACGATTTTTTGAAGTTGCGGTGTGAAACTCTCGTACTGCAGGATACTGTAACCAGGTTCCATTAATCAGCCTGCAAGTGAAATTATACTTGTCACAAGGGCAAAGTAAATTCAGACGACATCCAAATACAGGGGGGGAGAGCCATTAAGACCAGACTTAACCTACATGAATTCGCTGATATTTTATGGAATTCAAAAGAGAGCTGTACAAACTTTTTTATCCATGGCATTAATAATGAGTGAACCTATCCAGGTCTCTGATGACTGTAAAAATATCCATAATTATAAAAGATAAACAGATATCAATACGAATCCCAAAGAAATTTCGATATTACTGGTAGTAAGTTACTAGACAAAGAAGTGTGAAACAGAGCTGTTTTTAAGATTGCCAGGCAACATAAGAGTCAAAGAGAATATTAATCATGATTCTGTATTTCTCTATGCTAACTGAAATTAAGCTGTGATACTATCTGATCCTATGTGCCCCTAACAAAGGTTTCATATTCAAATTTCTCGCTCGCATCCTCTGAGGTTAATTTGAAAAACTTTATTAATAGGCTAGAGATGCAACGAAAGAACCCACTATGTAACTAATTTCTATATAAACTTTGGGTTTTTTTCAAGAAAATGTTACATTTTCCCATGAATGTGATTTACTTGAATTGTGATAGACTAATGTTGCAAGTAAATTTTTCATATCCATGACTTGATACTTCTAATTGTCTATGAGGTTCAGAAAAAAAATTAATTCATTTTGATGTTATAGAAATTCTATTTGCTTATTTTTTTTTTAATTTTAAAATGATTGCAACTCCTTAACTAAAGTTGCATTGCACATACGGATAGACACTTGTACCTAACGTCTGCCTTGCCCATGAGAAGTTCGGGCTAAGCATTCCTTTCTCCAGCAACCTGCTTTGCAAGCACGAGACGACACACACAGATGAAGCCTATGCAAGCAGATTATTGAGGTTAAACAGAACAATGATGAGTCGGCAGACGTGACAGGCATCTTCTAGACTGATGACGTCGTCACCAGCTTAAGAGTTACGTTACTTGCTGTAATAGATACGACTTTAGTATTTTCAAATGATATTTTTTTTATTTTTTAATTCTCCACCCACATGAGAAGAATGTCTGAAAAAAAAAAAGTACCAAAATTGAACAATAGATTAGTTTCATGTTGGAAATCTGCATGATTGTAAATAAATGTAATTATGTTAAATTAAATATTCCTTATTCAAACTAATGAAAAAGGTTTTCCATACAAATTCTATATATATATTATCCCTGTATAAGATTATACAGGATTATTCCATAGATATACATTTTCACTTCTAGACTTCCTGACTTTAAAATCTCTTTTATTTCATTTTATTTATTTATTTATTTATTTATTTATTTATTTATTTATTTATTTATTATTTATTTTTTGACTACGAAATATAAATCACTGGGACAGACAATATGTCAGTAGGTTTTGATATGTGTTTGAACTTTTAGCTTATTTGTCATTACTAAAGCGTTAAGTTAGAGTTCAAATCTTTATGCATATATATTTGGATATTTAATTAACCTCATGGTTACGTTTTGCTTATTGATTTATCGTGATTCCTTTTTTATTATAATTTGTAACCCTTCCGACTTCTACGGAGTGTATTATATTGACTCCACTTGTATCCATATTTTATTTTATTTTTATATTTATTTATGATATATTTTTTTATATATATATTTGATAAATTAATGGTTGGCTTGAATATGTGGAAAAGTGTTCTAGCGGCGTACCGTATAAGGCTACTTGCAGTATCAATTCTATAGATACAAGATATGAATGATAAAGGTATTTAAAACCGCGAGAACCGCTATAATCCAGTTCGGATCCAATATCACGAGTTGTAACTCGTAAGACATTGACTCTTTCTTATTTTTTTTTTTTTTTTTGTTTTTTTTTTTTTTTTTTTTTTTTTTTTTATCTCTTATTCTACCAAACCGAATGACTCTGGTGATAAAATATCATGTGTTGAATTCCATGTTTACTGATTGTAGCACTCTTAAATTTTCCTAACAACCCCAATTGCGGGGTTGTTTTTAGTGCTATTAATTCTATATAACGTGTCAAGGAACTATTAACGCTAAGAAGTGTTTATTTCCTCTGTCAGACTCTTAACTCTGTTAATAATTCTATGTATATTCTTTCAAGGATTGATTTGGCACAGGATAGGCCCTTAAACTGACAGGTGTCTTAGTGTGTCCCTTGTTTTCATTACACCGTGTTACAATCAGTTATGTGCTTTTTATATCTGTAGCATTGTAGGCCAGTAAAATAGTGATTTGGATTTCTTTCTGGGACATAGTAGGGAACCCTGGATGACGGAATGCAACCAGTTTAGGACGATTGGTATGAAAGAGATTATTTCTACTACCTGGTCGTTAGTCACCTGCTGTGTTCTTTGGGTTTTCCTCGTCACGGACCTACATATATATTACATTTGATTACACAATTCTGATACACATACTTTAAATATACTTTTGCTTTAGGGTTTCTGCTCGAAGTGTTTATTGGTGCTTAGCCGCTGACCCTGTTTCCGTTCGAAGTGTTTATTGTTTTTGCTTAGCTGTTGACTCTTGCTTGTTCAGTTTGTAACAGTTCGGCGCTCCGACCAGATATTCAATGCTCGCGATCTCTTGGGTTAAGGAATTTTCTTGTTTAGATACTGTTTTAACAATAGGCACGGATGTTTCTATATATATATTTTTTTTTCTTTTTTTTTTAGTTCAATTAAGGGTTCCTTGCAGTATGGTGCGGGATTGCAGGATAATGCATCAGCTATGATAATTGCTTTCCCCGGTAGATATCTTATCTTGGCTCCAAAGACCTGAATGATCATTTGTCACCGAGTTCCTTTGGGGCTGTGATTAAAGCCTTTGAAAAACTCGGTAAGTGACTTATGGTCAGTAAGGACTTTAATAAGATAGCCATAGATTATGAACTTAAAATGTACTAGTGAGTTAATGATACCTAGCCCTTCCTTGCCTATTACTGCATATTTACTTTCAGAGGGCTTTAGTTTACGTGAATAAAATCAAGTATAGGGAAGAACTGTTTATCATATTGCTGAAGTAGTATCCCTCTTACCCATTGGTCTGAGGCGTCTGTTGCAATAAAAAAAAAATTCCTTATTTAAATCGGGGATTTTTTAAGTTAGGTGAGCTGCATTATTCCGCTTTTAAGATATCGAACGCCTGTTGATGCTTTTTAGACCATAATAAATCTACGCTCTTCTTCGTAAGATCTGTTAAAGGAGCTGTCATGATTGAAGAGTTACATATTTACATACGATTGTAATACCCACTACAGCGCAAAAGTGCTGTATCCCCATTTTTATGTTAATAGGTACCGGAAGTTAAGAATAGCCGACACCTTATCATGGACTACTTTAAGACCTTGACTAGACACATAAAACCTAGATAAACATGTTCGGTTTTAAAAAACTCACATTTAGATATTTTACTCTGAGATTATTTGTCTTTGTCCCTGTAGCACTAGCTCTAGTTTATGTGAATGTACTTCTAAGGTATTAGAAAAGATTACAAGATCATCCATATAGGCATGTAGGTTATCCCCTAAAAGTCTCCAAACACTATATTGTAATTGGGGCGCAACGTAAGCCGGAGGCATACGTAAAAATTAATAATGTCCCTTGAGTGTGCTGAAAACGGTGTATGAGGTACAATCACTTAGGTAATGGTATCTGGTAAAAGCCTAAAGTAAGTCCAAGCTGGTGAAAAATTTATTCTAACCTAACAGAGATAAGATGTCGTCGGTACATGGGCACTGGAAAAACGATGGGAGGGGTCGTTTCTTTGTTTAAGCGACAGAAATCTACGCAGATACGCCAAGTCCGATCTTTTATGGCATGACGTTTGAGGGAAAAATTATATGGGCTTGTTTGATTTCCTAATGGCTCCTATTACTAACATTTTTCAACTTCGTCATTTATCTCTATTTTGAAATTGCATTGGGAGTCTATACGAAGGTACGTATATAGCTTTATGTTTGTCCTTAGACCGTATTTTGTTTTCAATGACATCCGTTTTTCTCAGAGATCACTCGCTTGTGGAGAAACTTCGTGGTATGCAGATAAAAGATAAAGGAAATTTCTGCTGAATCACCTCTGCTTGAATGACTTTACGGATATTACTTTAGATAGAGTATAAGAGAGATTCATCTAAGACTGATTGGGCATGATTAAAAATTAGCAACAATAAAAGAAATGCGATATTTATATGTATAGGTTTTGTGGATTACTAGATTAACTTGTTGCTGCGAGTCAACCGTGTCTAGGGCTTTGTTCGCGGAAATCGTTATATTTCAGAGTGTCGGGAAGGATTAAAATTTCAGATCCCAGCAAAGTCTTTTTACACGCACCAAGACATTCGAGGGTGCATGCTTCTCGAGATTTTGCGTGCAAACTGCGACTGCGGTTGTGGGAGAATTCTGTTGGGTCATTGAACAATATCACGATTTATGAGACAATGATTTGTTCCTCTATATAAGTTATTTGCTTAACTGTCTCTTTTTGTTCAAACGGATTTTAATATGTTTGAAGGTTTATAGAATTTTCATGTGATAAACACGCCTTATTTTGCAGGAGGTAATATAATATTTTGTATACCCCTAGATGGATATCTTACAATTACACTAGATACAGATCAATGTTTTTTATAACTATAGAGGTATCTGTAAGCGCTCGCTTATCCGGACTTCTCATTAGGGAAGTTCGAACAACAGACGGTGAGTCCGTAAATACAGGATATTACGTGTACTAACGGGAATTAATGAAAACAAAATATTCTACAGTCGGGCTTAATCCACAATTACTTATAATAACTTATTGTATTAAAATTACTAGAACCTGCTCTGATTACTTGATACGGTCGTGATATTCATAGGAAAATTCCTTTTTAATTCAAAAAGGTATTGGCATGTATGATCCAACATCGCTTTTTCCCACTCTGCTAGAGTCGCTAATTTGGAATGTGCTTTGCTTGCTACACTCGGCAGATCTGACTGACCCTGACCGTTGACTAGGTGACACAGTAACCGAGTTTGCTTTGTTTGATTCTGAAAGGGCTACTGTTTACCTATTTCTTTTTGTAATAATTTGGATCCTTCTCTTTATTACCATCGGCAACATATTGTATATTTTTAGCATTATGTTGCTGCTAGTTACGTATAAAGCAACGAACGTATGAATGACGAACTATCAGGAATTGAGCGATTACTATTAAGACAAGTTATCTCTACTGCATTCAATATAACTGTATGTACTCGCTGTGTTTACTTCATTCTTTGCTAAAATTTGAGATAGTGAGGGATCCTGGTCAGCGCATTTAGCCTAATGAAAGTTTTTTACAGACATGTTATTCCTTGCAATCCAGCCGTATTTTTAAAGTTAAGTTGAGTCATTGAGGTTTGATATTTTATATAACTCAAAAACTCAAGGCTAAAACTGCGATCGGGACTTGCAAAGGAGCATTTATTGTCATGGCCCGAAATAGTGTTACCTCTAATTTATCTAGATTTGTACGGGTGTTCCACTTGTTTTTGTGTTTTCTAATCACTACGGTGCCTAACGACCCTATCCATGCATATATATAAATACAGACGTCCACTGCGTAAACGCATATTCACTGTTTAATATGATTTGTTACGTAAGGGATTAATAATCACCCAAAATGATAAAATTAACATAGTATATGATTATGATATTTCAGTAAAACTTCTGGAAACAGACACTCAAAGATAAAAACTCGCAGTAGCGACATCTCAATGATGTAGATAATTTCTGTAAAAAAATAAGATTAAGAATGTCTCGTAACTTCAGCCACAGGAATAACGAAATTCGACCTGCAAAGGAAACACTCAGTTACTCCAAGTGAATAAAAAATTTGTAAAAATTGTAACTTAGCTTGCTTTTGTGGGAAGTCACGGTGTTCCGATAACGATGTGCCCTTGGCCCTCCTCTTTAGCGGATGACCTGGTTTGGCTTGAGTTTTCCCCGTGCGCGTCGTTTGGATGATTCGAGCCCTTGAAGATCCGATGCTGCAGACGCGTTCGGTTTGTTTCTTGAAGTGCCGAAAACGCTCACTAACGATGTTTTCTTGAATAATTCTAATGAGAGACGAAGCTTGCGTTGCTGTAGGAAAAAGGACACGTCGGGTTTGTTTCTTGAAGTTATTCACTACTGAAAACGCTCACTAAACGATGATACTAAGTTGCTTGAAGAATCTCTTGCTTTCGTCGTCGTTGAAGAGTTCTTGTTGTTTTCTGAAGTTGCTCACTAAACGATGATACTAGGTTGCTTGAAGAATCTGCTGCTTTCGTCGTCGTTGACTTCTGATGACACATGATTTATTGTTCTGGTTTTTCTTCGGAAGACTTTGAAGAGTTCTTCTGGGAAGCTGCCACCATTGTTAGGGCTGTTGCCTTGTATAATAAGGCGCCCTATGAGGTATAGTTAGACTTGCGATAATCTTACGCTAAGTCGGTTGGTATTGCACTTCCATATTCATTGGAGTGTCTTGGGTTTGTAGATACTTACGAAGTCGATATTATCTTCTTTGGTTATGACGACGATGTGTTAAAACTCATGATGATTCGGCAATGATGTGAGGTTCTAGTAGAAACACGAAGTATAAAAATACTTATTATTTTCTGAGATTACATGGTGAAGATCCAAGTAGGATTGTAAAGTCTTCTAATGACGATAGCTTGATCGCTTCTGCCAATGATGATGGCTAATTCTATTCTCTCTACATGATAAAGCTTAGGTAAAGAGATACAGGTCTGCCAATGATGATGGCTGACTCTATTCTGTCTACCATCTCGGTTACAAGTCATAAAGGAGCAGATAGTAGCTCGAACATATGAACATACAATCAGATGACATAGTTACTAATCACGTAGGCCGCTTGAGCTATAGGTCACGGTGTTTGTCTCAAGCAGGAAGCTTGGACTAAAGTTTATAAACAATTGAATGACTACAGGTGACGGCATGTCAACTTAGCCTACATACTTTATCGTCTCTGGTCTGATCACATTCCTGCAAGCAATCTGGTTGACCTCTTAATTTTAGTCTTTTATATATATGGACTAACATTCCATATTTTTATTATGTAAACACTTACACATGGAAGTACCCGGAACAAGGAAGAGAAGTAGACCAAAAATGAGATGGAGAGACAAAGTGAACAGGGACATGCGGGAGAGAAACGTGAGTAAGGTAATGGTGCATGATTGTAGAAGATGGAGAAGACTTAAGAACGGAGACCCCATATAGAGATAGGAAAAAACTGTATGTAAAGAAAAAGAGATACATTATATATATATATATATATAACTATATATATATATATATATATATATATATATATATATATATAGTCTCAGTACTTTAGCGGCTACTTGGAAATCTTAGCTTGATGAGGAATAATAGTGCCAAGACTAGGAAGAAAATTATTTAATATTACGAGCTTTCGAGGTTTAAAACCTCATCTTCAGGCTGGAAAAATGACAAGGATGAAAAATCACTAAAAATTACATTAAAATGAATTGTCTGATTAAAAGCTTCAGTAAAAACATAAAATAAAACAAACATCACATACAAACTATAAATTAAAAATTACGAAAAAACTAAAACAAAACGCAAATCATACAAACACAGAAATAAAAATAAAAATAATATGAAAGGTAAACAAACTACACTCAAAAATAAAATGGCTAACGACCCACTTTGTGTACCTACTATGAAACTATTATGATAGCTAGTTGAATACCGGACGAGTTGTTGTTCAATTCCGGTTTCATTTTCTTAATAAACAGCGACTCTGAAATTAAAAGGTCCAGTCTTATTTGAGCAAAAAGACAGTACTCTAAAATCTAGGTGAGTGAAAGGATGGTCCTGTGCTAAACTGTGATCCCTTATGGCAGAAAATGGTGGTTTAGAAAGAGGAAACCTAGTTCTAACGGAAAGACCTCTGCGAACAGGTAAACAAGTAAACGACACTCGAACTAAGGTAACCGGTACAGGAAGAGCGGCTTCTCCCTCAAAAGTGATCCTACAGTAAAAGGGTAGTAAAAACAAATCTGAAACTAACTTGAGAAAACTATGCTTAAGTATTTCCTTGTAACTTTTTTCGTACCAAGTAGCTACTATGACCAAGGAAAGGCAATTTAATATACTTTACATCTATACTAGCAGTACTGTACACCGGTCTGGGACAAAATTTATCATGTAGAAAATTTTTCAGAACTTTGTAAAAGACAAATACGGGATAATATTTGTCTTTTACAAAGTTCTGAAAAATTTTCTACATGAGAAATTTTGTCCCAGACCGGTGTACAGTACTGCTAGTAAAGATGTAAATATATTAAATTGCCTTTCCTTGGTCATAGTAGCTACTTGGCACAAAAAAGTTACAAGAAATACTTAAGCATAGTTTTCCTCAAGTTAGTTTCAGATTTGTTTTTACTAACCCTTTTACTGTAAGAACACTTTTGAGGGAGAAGCCTGCTCTTCTGTGGACCTTAGTTCGAGTGTCGTTTACTTGTTTACCTGTTCGCAGTGTGGTCTGCGATACGTGGGATCCAGTTCCCGCTGGCTTAGACACAGAATTTTGGAACACAGAGGTCTTTCCGTTAGAACTAGGTTTCCTCTTTCTAAACCACCATTTTCTGCCATAAGGGATAACAGTTTAGCACAGGACCATCCTTTCACTCACCTAGATTTTAGAGTACTGTCTTTTTGCTCAAATAGACTGGACCTTTTAATTTCAGAGTCGCTGTTTATTAAGAAAATGAAAACCGGAATTGAACAACAACTCGTCCGGTATTCAACTAGCTATCATATAGTTTCATAGTAGGTACACAAAGTGGGTCGTTAGCCATTTTATTTTTGAGTGTAGTTTGTTTACCTTTCATATTATTTTTATTTTATTTCTGTTTTTGTATGATTTGCGTTGTTTTAGTTTTTTTTTTGTCGTAATTTTTAATGTTTAGTTTGTATGTGATGTTTGTTTTATTTTATGTTTTTACTGAAGCTTTTAATCAGACAATTCATTTTAATGTAATTTTTAGTGATTTTTCATCCTTGTCATTTTTCAGCCTGAAGATGAGGTTTTAAACCTCGAAAGCTCGTACTATTAAAGAATGTTCTTCTAGTCTTGGCACTATTGTTCATCATCAAGCTATATATATATTATATATATATATAATATATATATATATATATATATATATATATATATATATATATATATGCACACACACACACACACACATACACACACTCATATATATATATATATATATATATATATATATATATATATATATATATATATATATATATATATATATATATGTATGTATATATATATATATATATATATAAAGGTAACGCCACAGAGGAAAATTAAAAAACGAGAAATGCCGGGATCTTTCGGTCTTCACGACCCTTTACTATGGGCAAGGAACTGAACAGAACAAACAGAAACTCAGTACAGGTAAGCATATACAGACATTACAAGATAACAAAAGGTCCAATTCACTTTAAAATATATCCCCCCTAAAAAACGCTCCCGTGGGCAAAATTAAAAGATTAAAAGCAGCCACAACATTGGTCACAGTTAATTTAGTCATGAAAAACGATATATTTTGAGAACAGTACAAATTTAGTAAAATCCCGAAGGTAGATTAAGGATTTAAGAGCAGTGTGGTCAAACACACTTGTCAAAGGCAATTTAATTCGAAAAAACAATACACTTTGTATCAGTAACATGAAATTTACAAAATGTTCAGCCAATGAGTGAGAAACGAACATAAGATATAAATATAGCGACCATAAGAGAGAGAGAGAGAGAGAGAGAGAGAGAGAGAGAGAGAGAGAGAGAGAGAGAGAGAGAGAGAGAGGGAGAGAAATTAATACTGAAAACATGTGGGACTAATTTGAACTAATAGTTAATTCATCTATTTTAAGGTCCATAAACATTTTACAAATGTATGTTTCAACTGTACAATCCCAGATTAAGATTTAGGGGATTGTATGATTACTGATTCCAGTAAATTTCTTAAAACATAATCATTAGACCTAGAAATTACAGAGCTACCACCCCAATTTATACAAAGAGATTTTTTGCTTGGATGGATGGAATAGTGCATTTGAAGTCTCGGCTGTTCTAACTGAATACATATGCTGCTTTATTCGTACATCTAAATCTTTGCTTGATTGGCTGACATAAAAAGACGGGCTATCCTTACAAGGAATTTTGTAAATGATGATGTTATTTGTTACCAGACTACTCTTGATTAGCAAACTTTAATGGTATTGTTATAAGAGAACACAACATTAACATTAAAAGATTTATATATTGATTTCCTGGTTTCCAATCCACGAAAGTAAGGCATTTATTTTTCATTATTAACAACACTGTAAAACTTTTTGCGAGCTTTTTGATAACTTAAATCATTTACATGAGGTGGGTAGCAGAGATCATTTCCTATCTTTTTATGTATTCTATTTCTTGGTCAAGATATTGTGGACTCACAATCCGTAAGAGCACATAAGAACATGGAAGAAAAAATTTAAATCTTAATATTAGGATAGTGGCCAGAATAAAGAAGTACATATGTTAAATTATTTGTGGGTTTCCTATAGATCATAGTGGGTATAGTGGTTCAGTGGCTACTGTAGGGGGAAAACTGAGTTTTCAGAGGCAGAAATGCAAATAAGGAGGAAAATTCTTAGGGATCACTTAGCTAATGCAGATTACAAGGAGCATATAGAAGCTTTAAGTAAAGTTTTGGCTTAATTTAGGAATATTGTGGCTTTAAAAGGGGCAAAGTTAGGGCTGACTAATGTGTTGGAACATGAGGTAATCCTAGAAGAAGAGAAAAAGCCCATTTTTATTCCCATGTACTGTATACCCTACAAAACCAGGGAACAGGTAGAGAAATAGGTTAGTAAATGGGAGGAGGAAGGGATTAATAGATCCAGTGTGTCCCTGCACAACTTTCCCTTACTGGCAGTGCCTAAGAAGGATAGTTCAGTCCATGTATGTGCAGACTTCCGAAAACTGAATGAGAAAACAATTCCTGGCCAATATCCAGTCGCATGTGTACAGACCTTTTTGTGGAAATTGGGGCCCGTAGGAATATATTCTTCAATAGACCATATGCAGGGATTTTTTACAGGTTTTCTTTAGTGATATAGTCGGAATTTATTGCATTCACATTGCCCAAGGGGCATTTCGAGTTTACATAGATGCCTTTATGTTTATCATGTAGTTCTATGACTTTTTCGAGGTTGGTGAACACAGTATTGCATGGGCTATTAGGCAAGAATGTCTTTGTGTACATGGATGATATATTTATTGCAACAGATTCGACTGAGCATCACATGGAAGTGCTCAAGGAAGTTCTTAGGAGACTTACATTAGCGGACTTGAAAATTAAGTTAGCCAAGTCTGACTTCTTGAAGAAGCAGATCGCATATTTAGAGTGTGTCATATCTAAAGAGGGAGTTAGAGTAAATGACGATAAAGTCAATGTAATTGCAGAATTTCCTGTTTCTAAGACGAAATATCAAGTCCATTCCTTCTTGGGAATGCCTTGCATTTTCCGTCACTTTATGAAATGTTTTCTATTTTGCAGCTCCTTTAACAGATGTCTTGCGGGAGGATATTCAATTTTCTTTGGGGGGGGGGGGTTTGGGGGGGGGGGGGGGGGGATGGAAGGTGCAACAGGTAGCTTTTAGAAAGTGAAGGATCATTAATGAATCCCCCAGTTCTGAAATTCGGGATTTTAGCGAACCTTTCACACAAATCACTGATGCCAGTCAGGAGGGTTTTGGTGCTTGCCTTATGCAGAAGTTTGAAGGAAAATTCCATCCAATAGATTATTATAGTAGGATATCTAAGACAAAGGGTAGCAACGAAAGGTTAATGGCTACCATAGAAAAGGAAGCCTTTGCTGTGGTATCAAACCTGGTTCATTTCAAGTTGTTGTTAATGGGGAAATAAAGAAGAAGTATTTACAGACCATAAGCCACTATTAGATCTATTTAATAAGCCAGACCTGCCACCTAAAAGAGCTAGATGTTTCCTAATAATTAGCGATTTTTTATGTAAAGCTCAAATACATAGAGGGCTGGTATGATATGGTAGCGAAGGCCCTTAGTAGAAGTTTTTACGAGATTGAAGGATTTCAGGTTAGGGTGTG
>NC_061088.1:42549538-42587038 GCF_015104395.2 Macrobrachium nipponense | reverse complement strand
CTGGCATTACCATCACAGTACTCTAGGATGTGCAGTGCTATTGTAGTGGAAATTTTACCTGGTATCTCCAATGTTGGATGCAGATCCTGTCTCCCCCTCCCCACTCATTGTGGGGTGTCTGTCAAGGGTAACCACCCATTAAAAAGTCTGTCATTACCACCACAGTACTCTAGGATGTGCAGTCATATTGTAGTACAAATTTTACTTAGTATCTCCTAAGTTGGATCTAGATCCAATTAACCCCCCTTTTCAGTGTGTCTGTCAGGGGGAACCCATCCTCAAGAATGTCTGTCATAACGTCATTCTATAATTAGGAGAGTCTGCAGATATATTATATATTAGTTTCATCTCGTTTCTGATATAATGGATAAAATCTAACAAGCAATCAGTGGTGCTTGCTAAAAAGCCACCCATATATTTTTGGCAGACGGTCAGTTACACAGTTAACAAGTCTACTCCTAAATACCGGTAGGGGTTGCAGTCTGTATCTCGTTCATTGCATCTGAATGGTACGGGCTGCCATTCTAAATAGGTTTTTATCCAGCTCTTCAGGAGTTAAAGATGGCTTCACAGTATCCTGGAGTCGTGAAAACGTCTTCAAGAAGACGTGAAAATGCAATGGACGGTTCTTCAGGAGTCCTTCATAGGTGGAAGAATTCTGGGCGGAATGATTCCGAAGGCAAATTCTGAACTTCTTCAGAGAGTTTTGTACAGATTCATATAATTCACAGATAACGTTATATCATAATATGATGAGGAAGGAAAGCTAGAAAAATTAAATAAACAGGGAGAATTTCATCTTTAATCTAGACTTAATTAGAGATAATAAATATTATATGCCATAGATTCCTGAAGATTCAATTATGTAAGAGAGTAAATATTAGAAAGTAAATGCCTTTTATCAATTCTTTCTTCTTTTTCTTCTCACTTTAAACTACTCATTTGTTGACATAATTTTCAACATTAGGGTCATGGGCGGTCTAGTGTATATATATATATATATATATATATAATATATATATATATATATATATATATATATATAGTCTGATTTTTTGCAATACTGGTAAGTTGTTTTAATTAAGGGAGTATTCAGTTCGTATTTTCCGTGTGATGAAGGTTCAGGTGTCTGACTGTTGTGAGGTAACATTCAATGATTGGTAAGTGCCAGATACTTGGCACTTCGTCGCAATCTCTCGATACGTCTTCCAGGTTGAAATCGCGAAGACATTGAAATAAGGAAGAGGGCTAATGCAAAACTCAGGTCCAACACCCACCCCACCCACCCCACACCAGCAGTGCGAAAAAGGTCTGACAGCCAACGTTGCCGCTTTTTCTTCACAACATTGTCTTTTATCAGTGTTAGCATATGCAGTTCTTCTTTTTCACGTTACTTGTGATACAATGGTTAGAATACTGAAAATTTTATAGTTAGACTGCGTGTTTTCCGATGTTGAATTTATTTTCCGTGACATAAATAAACTGCACATCACTTGCTTTAGCATAAAGTATTTTTGACGAAGGAAAATAAAGGATTTCAATAAAATTCATTTGTAAAAATAAGCAAATTATGTTTTATAACTTTATTTTCATAATAAAGCATAAAAAGCAAAAATGAAGAATTTTATTCCTCATTACCGTGGCTGTGTTCCAGAATATCCACAGAGGGTTGCCAGATGTCACTAGAAAGCAACACTAGTAGACGAAATTCCTCAAAACTGCAACACTGACCGACACCAGGTACAGGGATGCTCAAATCACGTGATATGACTCCATAGGATTTCATTAAAAATTCACTAACTGGCAACCTAGCAGGCTCCACATTTATGTATTATCTCAATGTGAAAACGCGATTATTGCGTATAAGGCCATAATATGTCATATTTCAAAATTAAGAAAATGTCACGTGAAGCCTAACTTCAGAAAAAACTCTTATGAAACATTTTCAAAACCTTCGTTCACATATCGCTGAAGCATTTGACCAAAGCGAAGGTATCACAAACCTCAGTTCTAAAAAAAAAAAAATAAATAAATAATCATAACATTAAAAATGCTTTCAAGGCAATTGAAAATTTCTGAAATAGTCCTATTTTGATTGTTTGCCTTTATACAACCTCAATGCTGAAAAAAAGGTAGTAAATCCTATATACCGATATCAACGGTTGTTGTGGTCGCGCATGGTAACTGCGTCCCGGGCTTTAGATAGTTACGCTATGTGTAAATTTTATGTAAATAAAAGGATATCTTGGTGTACATTTCAACTGAAAAGTGTTTTAAAAATTTACTGTACGCGAATTACACCGTTAATATTCAAATAGGATATTATTTAAAGCCCGGGACGCAGTGTTACCATGCGCCAACACCACAGGCGGATGGACAGATGGAGTATAGTGTAGAACACGCAGGTCTACAATGAGTAGCGTTAATAAAAGGATCTTAAAAACATTTACTTTAAATGTGTTAGAAGAATATTTATGATTTTCATAAATAATTATTTGTTATATTTTTTAAATATTTCAAAAATGATGGCATACTACCAAATATACGCCTATGCAATAATTCTTTTGTCAAAGGCAAGATATTGTCCCTAGGCCTAGGTGTTAAATTTCTTTACTTACACTTGACATTCACATCTCTCTATTAACAATTTATGGCCAGAAAACAAATGAGGTTATCTACACATTCTTACACTTCAAGTTACCTTATGAAAGAATAAATTATACACCAAAAGCGAGCAGAAGAACTTCTAAGAAAATAATATTTTAAACCAGTTGAAAAAAAAGCTTTCCCATTCGCCTTGATATTAATACTTATATTTCGATTAATAGCCATCTTCTCCATATAATCAAAATCATCATCTTTTATTCTTGTAAGAACAGGTAATCTCTACAAATTAAAATATTGTATCAATTATATCTCAGAAGGCTTAGATTATTTTTCTAGGCCTATAAATAATTTTGCAACGTACAGGCACCTTAAACACATCCTAAAACTTCAATATTCAAAGAAAACCTGTTTTAATTCATATTCCTACTTTGAAAATGTTGTTGTGACTGTTGAACTTATTAGGTTTACTATCATAATGTTGCAGACGTAGTTATATTGACTAGTCCGAGAAGTATGTTAATTGTGCTTCCACTGCTGGCACCGCTAACCTTAACACACCACACTATGAACTAAGCAACGTAAAAATAAATCAGTTCAAATCGCACAGCTTACGAATTATAGCACGGCATAAAAGGGACCATATTTGTATAATCATAAGGAAAATAGGGCTAGCTGTGAATTCGCAACTTTTTGACATGCATGTCAAAATCTGGACGATACAAAAAGAATCAAGTCGCATGATATTTGAGCACCATTGTACAGAAACAGGAGTCGGGGAGGGCATGTAAAGACGTATAGACATAGTTTGGGGGCACTAAGAACAGCCGGTGGGGGATTAAGTTTTAAATTCAATAGGTTCTTAAGGGATCTTTGGATTATGCTTAAAGTAATTAGAGAGGAAGATTATCTCGGCAATGAAAAGTTGATACTGAATTCATCTTGAAATGAAAAGAACATGAACTTTAAAATGTATACGTATGCCAGTGGATGTTTTTTTTCTTTCTGTAAATCTCCGTATGGAAACCTGTAGTTGTCAGCAGGTAAAACCTGCCACCCGGAATACACAAAAATCCAGACTTTGGCTTATTATAACTCTGGAAATATTCAGCCGACAGGGACAAAACTTTGGCTTTAGAGGTTTCCACTAAGGTCTCTAATCGTGCCAAACTTCATCGACATCAGTTCAGCCACATATGCACAACCTAGTGAGTGAAATAATGTGACTTACGGGTAGAAGTAATTCATGCTGAGTTAGTTCGTTACTAAGATACTCTAAAACACAGTCTATAGGTACATACATCAAAACTAACGAATCTATCAGTGGGGCAAAAAGAAAATTTTGTTTAATTTATCAACTAAATCTAGAGAATTATTTATACGAGAATCTGAGATAGTTCCAAGTAACGAAGGCAAGTGCTTAGTGATATATTTCGAAAGTTTATATGAAATTGAGCCAACAGTGCTAATAATAGGCCGCATAGGGTTATTTTCTTTGTGCGTTTTGACTAATCCGTACAGGTAAGGTAGCAAAGGAAATTTGACTGACAATTTGCCTATTTCATCTTTAAGGATTTTTTCACTTTGCTATTAAAGTTTTTTATGATTTGACGAAGGGTATTTTTTGTAAGTTTTTTGTAAGTAACATCATCATCCAGTAGGGCTTTGCATACGTGATATGTTATCAGCTTTATCTAAAATTTCTATACTATTTTACTTATCAGCTTTTGTGATGTGGATTGTATTGTTCTTTTAAGATCGGTCAGACTTTTCTTATACCGAGCTGGGAAGTTACTTTCATGCTTAACATTGGCAGCTCCGTAAACAATATCTTTAATTATATCAACATGATTTTGAGGAAGATCGCAATATTTTTCAGATTTAATCAGGGATGACGCAATCATTAAAGCAGAAGGTCTATTCGCTATAAAGAAAGATAAACCATATCCACACACACACACACACACACACAACATTTTCACTTATTTGTTTACTTGATAGGTTCACAATACAATCATGACGTGCACAATTAGTCCAATCACTGCTACCAAACTTAACAAAGGCAAAAAAACACCATGCAATGAAGCACTGTAAGTGAGCTTGAGAATCACTGGCCTACAGTGATATGATTCCCTGATATAATAATAATAATAATAATAATAATAATAATAATAATAATAATAATAATAATAATAATAATAATAATAACTGATGGGGATTCGAACACCAACACCACCAGCACAACCAACCCAACAGAAACCAAAACAGCAACCTCCTTGGAAAAGGCGCCTGGAAAAGCAAATCATGGTGATGAGATCTGACTTGAGTAAAACTGAAAGAGATGACAGAAAAAAGGCCAAGAAGCAAGAAAACAAGGGAGGAACTCAACGAGAAATACAAAGTACAAGAGAGGGGACTAAACAACACAATAGAGATGTAAAACAAAGGCTTTAAGGCCAAAGCACATAAGATCCAACAGAACAAACTATTCGGAACCAACCAGAAAAGACTATACAGCCAACTAAGAGGGGAAGACAAACCACTCAGAAATTCCTGAAGCCGAACCAAGTAAGCGACTCTGGGAAAACATATGGAGCAATCCGGTATCACACAACAAACATGCAATATGGCTCCAGGAAGTCAAGGAAGAAGAAACGGGGAGAGAATAAAACAAAAGATTCACAGAGATCACGAACAGACACGTCAGACCACTAACTAAAGCAAAATGCCAAAACTGGAAAGCCCCAGGTCCCGATGAAGTCCATGGATACTGGCTCAAAAACTTCAAGGCCCATACTACCACGAATAGCAGAACAACTCCAGCATTGTATCTCAAATCATCATGCACCCAAAATGGATGACCACAGGAAGAACATCCTTAGTACAAAAAAGACAAGAGTAAGGGAAATATAGCCAGTAACTACAGGCCTATCACCTGCCTACAAGAATGTGGAAGTTACTAACAGGTATCATCAGTGAAAGGCTATACAATTACCTAGAGGAGACAAACACCATCCCCCACCAACAAGAAAGGCTGCAGAAGGAAGTGTATGGGGCACAAAAGACGCCAGTTCCTGATAGAACAAAATGGTAATGAAGAACAGTAGGAGAAGGAAAACCAACCTAAGCATGGCATGGATAGACTATAAGAAAGCCTTCGAACATGATACCACACACATGGCTAATAGAATGCCTGCAAATATATGGGGCAGAGGAAAACACCATCAGCTTCTCAAAAATACAATGCGCAACTGGAATACAATACTTACCATCTCTGGAATAAGGCTAGCAGAGGTTAATATCAGAGAGGGATCTTCCAGGGCGACTCACTGTCCCCACTACTCTTCGTAGTAGCCATGATTCCCATGACAAAAGTACTACAGAAGATGGATGCCGGGTACCAACTCAAGAAAAGAGGCAACAGAATCAACCATCTGATGTTCATGGATGACATCAAGCTGTATGGTAAGAGCATCAAGGAAATAGATACCCTAATCCGACCTGAAGGATTTGTATCTGGGGACAAAATTCAGGATGGAGGCTTTGGAGTAGAAAAAATGCGCCTTAGTCAACATACAAAAGGCAAAGTAAACGAAGAACTGAAGGGATAAAGCTACCAGAATGGGAGCAACATCAAACACATAGATGAGACAGGATACAAATACCTGGGAATAATGGAAGGAGGGGATATAAAATACCAAGAGATGAAGGACACGATCAGAAAAGAATATATGCAGAGACTCAAGGCGATCTCAAGTCAAAACTCAACGGCGTAAATATGATAAAAGCCATAACACATGGGCAGTGGCCAGTAATCAGATACAGCGCAGGAATAGTGGAATGGACGAAGGCAGAACTCCACAGCATAGATCATAAAGAAAACCAGGAAACAATATGACAATACACAAAGCACTACACCCAAGAGCAAATACGGACAGACTATACATAACACGAAAGGAAGGAGGGAGAGGACTACTAAGTATAGAGGACTTGCGTCAACACCGAGAACAGAGCACTGGGGCCAATATCTGAAAACCAGTGAAGACGATTGGGCTAAAGAGTGCATGGGAAGAAGGACAATAAAAGTAGACGAAGACCCAGAAATATACAGAGACAGGAGAATGACAGACGAATAGAGGACTGGCACAAAAAACCAATGTACGGACAATACATGAGACAGACTAAAGAACTAGCCAGCGATGACACATGGTAATGGCTACAGAGGGGAAGACTAAAGAAGGAAACTGAAGGAATGATAACAGCGGCACAAGATCAGGCCCTAAGAACCAGATATGTTCATAGAACGATAGATGGAAATAACATCTCTCCCATATGTAGGAAGTGCAATACAAAAATGAAAACCATAAACCACATAGCAAGCGAATGCCCGCACTTGCACAGAACCAGTACAAAAAGAGGCATGATTCAATAGCAAAAGCCCTCCACTGGAGCCTGTGCAAGAAACATCAGCTACCTTGCAGTAATATGTGGTACGAGCACCAACCTGAAGGAGTGATAGAAAACGATCAGGCAAAGATCCTCTGGGACTATGGTATCAGAATGGATAGGGTGATACGTGCAAACAGACCAGACGTGACGTTGATTGTCAAAGTCAAGAGAAAGTATCACTCATTGATGTCGCAATACCTTGGGACACCAGAGTTGAAGAGAAAGAGAGGGAAAAAATGGATAAATATCAAGATCTGAAAAAATGGAAATAAGAAGGATATGGGATATGCCAGTGGAAATCGTACCCATAATCATAGGAGCACTAGGCACGATCCCAAGATCCTTGAAAAGGAATCTAGAAAAACTAGGACGCTGAAGTAGCTCCAGGACTCATGCAGAAGAGTGTGATCCTAGAAACCAGCACACATAGTAAGAAAAGTGATGGACTCCGAAGGAGGCAGGATGCAACCCGGAACCCCACACTATAAATTACCACCCAGTCGAATTGGAGGACTGTGATAGAGCAAAAAAAAAAAACAAAAAAAAAAAAACAAAAAAAACAATAATAATAATAATAATAATAATAATAATAATAAATATCCTTTATTTCGGCTTAGGGCCTATACAATGAATATACAAAATACACAGTAACATACACAATCTAGATATATGAGACAACATGATAAGAAAAATGAGAAATCGACACTTATCCACAAAATAGCTGAGGTAGCATAAAAGATAGTAATCATAATACTGGTAATAACAGTATCAATATTGGTGAGAAAAAAAAAATGCATTGAGAATTATAACAGTTAGTGCACAGATTATATAACTTAAATTTCAACTAGAGACCTTAGGTGGTTACAGTAGTCAGGTCCATAGGGCTAAATACGAAAATTGAATGTAGAAAAAAAAACTTTAACTTGATAGTAATCACAGTGATAATGAAAAAAAAATATCAGCAATAAATATAATAATGACAAAATCTGCAGATGATATCTTGCCAATACAGAGATTTAGTCCTTTAGGGGACAAAGGCCTCATTTCCCCATCTTTCCTACAGTTTAGATCTGCTTCTTGCTTCACTCCTTAGGATGCTTTGTATGAGCGAGTTGCCACTGTTTCTCATTCCGGTTACCAGACTGGACATTGTTCGCCTTACAGTGATTTTTAAATTGTCCAGGTGGTTTTCTAAGGACATCGTGTGGCGGAGTGGTAGCGTGGAGTGTTGTGAGGCGTCTCAGAATGTCATGTGCACAACGTGATACGTCTCATGGTCTCCGGGTAAAGTTCGTCCAGAGTGAACACCCATAGATACTGTAGCAGTACGAGCGGAAAAGCAGCAGTTTCACGTCTCGGTGACAGAAGGCAAACCTCCTTGCAATCATGTTGCCAGTTGCACACGCTTTACGACGCCTCTGTTCAATGTCTGCCGAATCTTTTAGATCGTCGATGATAATGTGACCCAAATACGGAAATTCGCGCACAAATTCCAGCCGATGGTTTCCGAGGAAAATTTGTGGTTCTGCAATATGCTTAAGCGATTTCGGGAGCAGTGACATGCACTGGGTCTTGGTTACGTTGTAAATCAGAAGCATATTGTCGGCGTAACAGAGGTTGTTTATAGTTGTTTCATTGACAGTGCATCTGATTGGGAGTGAGTTCAGTTTGACATTCAAGGCATCTGTGTACGTATTAAACAGGTATGGAGAGAGAATGCCCCCTTGCCGAAGCCCATTTAGGGAGCCGAAGGTGTATGATAATACGTTACCCCATTTGACACAGAATTGCTGTGTGGAGAACCAGCAATGTAAAATGCCAATTAGATATAGGGTTGTGCCCCTTTTATGCAGCTTCAGGAAGAGCTTCAGGTAGTTTACTCTGTCAAATGCTTTTCTCACATCTACAAAACATAGGAAAACAGGAGAGGCTGATGATAGGTAGTAGTTCAGCAATTCTTTCAGTATGTAGATTCAGGTGTCGGTTGAGTGGTTTGCTTTAAACCCGAACTGGTTGTCAGTGGTGTGTAGAAAGGGGAGAAGTCTCACAAGAAGAACCGACTCAAGTATCTTCGATGCGATCATTGTGATTGCAATTGGCCGGTAGTTGCCAGGGTCAGCTGCATCCTTTAGCTTGTTTTTCATTAATGGTATCAAGTGAATTAAGAGTAGAGTGTCTGGAAGAAACTGGTGAATTATGCACGCATTGAATAGGGCAGCTAGCAAAATGTAAATTGTCGGATGGCAGAATTTGAAAGCTTCTGCGGGAAGACCATCACAGCCAGGCGATTTATTATTAGGTATGCTGTTTATGGCATCGCTGATGTTACCTGGCGTAATACGGTCTGCAAAATGAAATTGAATGCTGTCATTAAGGAGGTTATCTACATCCCTTCGGGAAGCTTGATCATTTATGCAATTCAGGATATGTTGAAGTGATCGCCCCCACATACTTGCGATAGCTTGCGTTCTACCGGACTGCCTTCACCCCTTACTCGCTGTTGATAGCTTTTTAGTTTTGGGATTTTAAGGAATGGTATATCTTTACCAAAAGACGAGGGGGTGAATCACCCAGATTCTTAAGTTTATAGGGACAATTGCATCGGCTCTTAGTGTTTTTCATTTAACCTGCCAGTGCTTAAGAGCAAGTTTGAATTGCACTCTCGCGCCTGCCTCATTAGTAATGCAGTGTGTCCTTCCCTCGGGCTACCATTTTGCCTCCACAGTAAAAACATTTCTCGTGAGTATGTATACAGATCTTTAACCAAGTCATTCCAACCAGGTATATTACGAGAATTACCTTGACGAAATCTATAGGCAGTCCTGCCTGAAGCAAGCATAGCGGAGATTATGTTCGAATAGAATTTATTCAGATCCCTCCTGTGGTGGTCATTCCTACATTTTGTGTTGGTACAAAGTAAGGCGTCAGCTGGTTGAACTATTGACCGCAACCTGGTTTCCGAGGTCGCCCTAAAGTATCTGGTTTTCTGTTGGGTTTTAAACTCCCAGTTAACCGCTGGTGGGTGGTCAGTTAGTGGGTTCACAGTAGGGAGGGATGGAGTACTGAATGACACCTGTAATGGGATGTGATCGTAGCCCGTTGCAAGATCGTAGCGAATATTGCAGGTCAAAATCGAATCATGAAGTTTTGTGGAGATGTGATGCAGTGGTCCAGCCAGGAGGTTGGTAATTGCGTCGCTCTAATTATGTACATATGAGTAGGAGGAGGGAAGGAGGAGCATTACATTGCTAATTTGGAGAGCATGATTTTGATAGAAGCGAGTAAGTTCATTATAAAACTGTTTTGTAGGGTGAGAATTAAGGTCCCCTATTATACAAATATGATCAGCAGGAGAGTCTTGAATAATACCATGGCATATGAACACTAATTATTAGGATTTTAGAGGTCCCTACTGTCACTTGAAGCCCCAGCAATCTGTCACTCCTGTAGGTCATCACCTTTATCATATTGTCTAACGATTTGTGCCATAGGAAAGAAAGTCCCCCTTTCGGGCGATCAGCTATGATTTGATCTGTAACTTGCATCGATGAAGTCGAGAAGGTTCTGAAGTCTTCATGAATTGAATCGCAGATGACAAGGTCATGTGGCCAGACGAGCGTTTCTTGCAATGCGATGATGCCGTTGAAAGTTTTGCAGAACATGTTTAGGAGAGGAATGTTCTGCTTGAGGCCAAAAATATTCCAAGAGATTATGTTTAATGTATCCATGGCTACTCATGAAGATGGGAGATGAATGCGCTGATCATTTGGGTGGATGGGTGGTTAGCCATGGGGGTGGGCACGTCACTCGCCGTGGGCGGTTGGATGGCACTTGCGGTGAAAATGACCCTTGGTTGGAGTGTCAGTAAGTTCCCCTTGGGGGTGTTTGGTCCTGGATTAGGTTATATCTTGAAACTAATATATTACCCACCGAAATTCTTGCCTTTAAGAACGTCGAGGTGTTGACAAATAGGCAGGTAATCCTGTAAGCCACTTTATGTTTACTTCTGCATGGGAATTTGTGAGAGATAAGTGGGTCAGAGCCAGTGAGAAACTTGACTCTCTCCACTATGGCGTCTAGCATCCCGATGAGCGCAGATTGTGATTGCTACGTGACATCTCTTCTCAGGTGTCGGGCGAGGTGAAACACGAATGTTGGGCTCAGGTCCAGCGGCCAAACGAGAGGTTCTTCTCTTCTTTCTGCTTGTTTGTATCTGCCAGCCGGCAGACCCCTCAATATCACTCTCATCTGCATCCACGATGGGGGGTTGGGGGGAGAGATAGGGTGGGGAGGATCACGAGGGCTGGTGATCATTACTGGAGGTCTATCTTCCACCAGAGGCACTGGGGAGGGAGGGGAGGTTGGGAGACCAACAGTCCCCTCGGAACGGCCTACAGGTGGAGGGGGCACTTCCGTGTTGCTGGGAGTGAGGAAAAAACTGGATGCTGCATTCATAGGAGTCTGGTGGCTATCGATCCCTTCACTTCCTTTGATCGCATCCCAGATCTGTGTGAGATTATTTGTTTCCACCGTTTTAAGACTGTCTAGGGATTCCCGCAGTCTTTTGATCACGTCCCAGATTCTTGATAATTTATCATTTGTCTCCTCGATTTTTTCTGAGTTCTTTCCCATTATTTCTGAGGGATTTTGAACTTTTGCTGTTTGGAAGGCATTTTTCTGCCGGTGTGGTACACCGCAAGTAGGCTTAGGTCTGCAGGCCCCTTTGGAGGCAGATTGTAAGGGTTATTGGCGTAGATTTCACTGAGCAGGTCCTAGCCACTTAGTGATATATGATATTTTCTTGTGAGATGACAAGTTCTTTGCAGATCGCTCCTTGAGATGCTCTCTGGTATCAGATCTTTGCATTTCGTATATGCGATGTTGATTTCCTCATCAGAGAAGGCATCACTGACAGATTGTATAGCGGACTCGAAGTCGGAACGATTCTATTGGTATTGTATATAGTAAAGCAATTGACTGGTAACAATGTTCTGTAACAACAGAATTCCATCTAATAAAAGGAGCCCATAAAAACACCAAAATAGAGACAAAGTACTATATTTCAGAGACTGCTGTCTCCCTCTTCAGGTAGATGAATGAGAAAAGTTTACAGAAAAGGTGGTATTTATACCAAGAGGTCCATCCACAAACAAGCCAATTTAAGTCACCCCGCTGATAATCTTCCTTTAATCTTCTTAAGGGTTGGTTGAATGAAGAGGTTGTCGATCGTGTCCGAAACTCCATGCTCCTTTTGAGATGTTCATACCTGCCTCTCGTTTATTAAGGCCGATTCCATCATTTGACTCTTGTACCGGCAGTTGCTGCTAGAGTAAAGACAATTGTTCGCGAGTACGGAACTTGTGTGTGGGGGCACAAGGCAACTGGTAGGTGCGTAACGTTGGAGGTTGGTCGGATGACATTTTTGTGGTAAGGGCAAGGGCCAAGCACTAACACATACACTGCATTCTTTTACCCATTTATATTTTTAGGACAATCAAAGAAAAACCCACCTCCAAAAAAAAAAAAAAAAAAGAAAAAAAAAAAAAAAAAAAACAAAAAAAAAAAAAAAAAAAAAAAAAAAAAAAAAAAAGGGTGGGGGTGGTTTTTCTTTGATTGTCCTAAATAATATAATTTTTAGATGTTTTAGGCTATCAAGTGACATAATAACTACAAACTCTCAAAAGGTTTTGTGTCCCTAATCGAGATTTGAATTTTTCCTGAATATTTCTTCCTAGCTATAGGTCTGATATTTCGGCGGGGCTTCGCTGAACTTACAAAGTGTTGCTCTTTTTTTGTTATTACGTGCTTATTTACTGTTCTATTTTGATAATTTTTTTTGTGCATGTTCCAGGTGGATATACCAACATTCTGTCAGACCGAATTTCTATTCAAGACTGTAGTTTCTCACCAATCACCAAACCTAACCTTCAGTACGAGGGGCCGGAAATTTCAGTTCAAAATTTTTTCATAAAATCATTAATTTTCCCTGTAGGATGATAAAACTCACAGGGAATATGCATTATTAATAGTGCTAATAATGCCTGAAAATTCATTAGCCTGTCTTGATTAGTGTATTTTTGGCAAATATCTTTTACGATCGGCACCCCCAAAAGTGGAGCCTACCCTTCAGCATCAAGATGATGTTTCAAGGAAAGCAGTAGGCAGAGTCATCAAACACTAGACCGCTTCCGGGTATCAGGTACTGCAACAGATCTAGAGTCGAAGGGTAGAGTCAACTGCTGTGAGTAGGACATTACCATCAAAGTGATGTCTCCAGGCTAGGGCAGTCCGCCACGCCTTACTAGTTACAACCAAATGCCGCGAGTTACTGTCTAGGTCAGAGTGCGACTTGGTGGGCCAGTTCAGACCCTTTTGTACCCAGCTTCGAAAAAACTGGAAAAACTGGAACGAGTTTTGGGAGTTGCTGGGAAGATCTTATTAAAACTGGATCCGTTTCTCCCACAAACTGGATATTGTTTTTCCTAACAAAACCAAGACAAAGTTCTTTGAGGGGGCGATTTTAACATTAAACGCCAGTAGATTGAGCGTGGGAAAAGAAGTACAAAGGATTTTTAATTCGATCGAGAGGAGGTGAGAGATCAGGTCAGACGGACCCCACATGAGGAATTGTGAATTCTAGCGAACTAGGGGGATTTGGTATAGGCCGTAACTAATTCTGATATGGAGATGACAAGTCTCATAAATCATTTCTGTCATGTAAAAATGACATTAAAGGGTTTTCCATCTTTGCTTCGTTGCAGGAATACAAAAAAAAACTTTTGCTAAGTCAAAATATTCTCAAGGGGCTTTCGAGATTAGTCAAACCAAGGGAGGTGGGGAACACATGAACAGGATCTAACGTTATGAAATATTGTTTCTCTGGTTCTTGCTTCCTTTCCCTTCGAAGTTAGCGTTACTTCATAATCACCGAGAAGCCACACAAGGTTAAGAAAAATGTTTGGAGAATTATAACCTCCATTCTTATGTTACCACATTTTTCTCGATCTAGGAAGGGGAAGGGAATAGGCTTTACTCCGCAACCTGCTAAACAGAAAGCGAGTGCCATTATAATACGCATATTGAAAGCCTTTGGTTGGACGAACCTCCGCCAATGATGTGAAAATTATGCAAGAGGACCTGATTCCAATACCACCCAACTGACCCGGCCTAGGATTTTGTTGAAAATTACCCTAGTCTCCAAAAGAGCAAGAGCAATAGTCGGAATGAGTACGCTCATATTATTTTCGAAGACAAAGAAGCAAAAAGAAGAACAAGAAGAAAATATCCACAAAGAAGCATTGCGTTTACAAGATCGAAGCTTCTTAGTGAATATATTTGCCGCATATCTTCAACTTGCATTGCATGAAGAAGTGCCAGTGTTTATCTGTGTTTATATAATTGCATGCCTCTGAGTTAACACTCGTATGTCTTCAAATTGTATTGCTTGAAGAAGTGCCAGTGTCTATCGCTTCAGGTATGGTTAGCGTTGTGCATATGATAATGATATTTGCGTTTTATACTGATTGGGAAAAAGTCTCCAACTTCTACTCTTTTGCTTTTATCATAATTTATCAGGTTACGGAGTAAAGCCCTATTTGTTTACTTAATCTTACACATTTCTGTGTTTCATTTGGCTGATGTTCTAAAGCTATAAAATTACATGAATGTTTATTATGATGTTTGTTAATTTAATGAAATAAGTGTTTAGTTTTTACATTCTTAATATTTCTTAAATCTGACTGTGACCAATTTTTTTTTTTTTTTTTTTTTTTTTTTTTTTTACATTCTGACTATGAACAGGGAATCTTGAAGTGCTTCTGTATCTTTAGGCACAGATGAACTTTCCGGATTTACTTTTGTTTATTACGAAAGACTATTCATATTTCCGTTAGTTTGATATTGGGGTAATATCTATTTGGTGATTTCACTACTTTTTGCAGAAACTGTTTATCATGAGGACATTCTATGTTCTTCATTGACTGCACTGTTTTTTTTTTTTTTTTTTTTTTTTTTTTTTTTTTTTTTTTTGTTTTTTTTTTTTTTTTTTTTTTTTTTTTTTTTTTTTTTTTTGGCAGGACAGTGCATAAGGCAGTGAGAGGGATAGGGTTGACAAAAAGAACATGAATATGTCTGAAGTGGGTAAGCGTGAGCGGACACTTGCTGATGTTTTAGCTTTTTTGGTAAGTAATGCAAACAACATTACGTATTGTCAGGCTTTCCACATTTCAGAAAGTATCCCATTAGCCATATTTACTATCCTTCTTATATTTTCTCTCGTTTGGAGGTTGAGTATGCATACGGTGATTTCAGAAATGATTTTGTTTAATAAACAGGTTCGGGTAAGTGCAAAATAACTTCTTTACATCTGTTTCATTTAGGAAAAATGTAGGCTGGCTTTCTTATTTACTTTTGTCAAGGTCGACGAAAATATGTAAACCAAATTAGCTTTGGAACAGTTCTGATCATCACTAATCATTAGAATTAGCGAAAATCAATAAAGTTCAGAATACTGGCGGCTGCAATGTGCATCTGTTCTTTGTTTGTGTGCTGCTTGTGTGTGTGTGTGTGTGTGTCTGTGTGTGGCATGTATCGTATTGTTCAGACTTGAAACCAAATTAATAACATATGGGCTTTTGGAACAAACAAACCAAAGTTTCATTTAATTTATTATTGATTCGAATGATACATATCTCCTTTTGTTTACCGTAAAGGTGGAGGTTTGGTATTGGGAGCAATATCTAGATAGGTATGCATTTGCTAGTGAATCCATTCATTATCATGATTGGAAGGGCAACGTGGCACTGTTCAAAGACTACTGAAGGAACACTGAGCCGGGCCATAAAGGCTTATCATTTCGCAAATTTTAGGGGCACTTGGGATACCCTTCCCTGTTCAGCTATGAAAGTGACACGACAGAATACAAATTTACCATATACAGAAAACCAACGTTCTCACTTTCATATATTCACTACTTTAGCTATCATGACAATACTATCAAGATAGGTCTAGCTAGCAACCTATTCTTAAGAGCCTTACGAATTTGTTCCCCAGATTTCCTGGAAAAAGAATTTGAACTAATTCGCAAGCAACTTTCATCTTTAAAGTATCCTGACCATATAATTGAGAAAGCAATTCAAAAAGCAAACGTAATTTTCTACCGACCCCTAAAGACAAGACCAGAGACACACCCAACAATAAAATAAAAAAAATTCCCCACCTGGAGACGATTAAGAGAGTAACTCACACCCTTTTGGAAATCCAACCCTTTTGCATTTACCTACCAAATACCTTAGCCAAATCCCTGATTAACGTCCAACAAAAGACATCGCCCAAAGACTCTGGGGTATATGAGATCCCATGCCAGGACTGTGACCATCTTACATCGGATTTACAGGTAAATCACTTCCCCAGAGATTAATACACACAAACGGTCAGTTAGGTATGGACAACAGAACTCGGCTATTTTTCAATCATATAAATGAACATAACCATAGAATAAACTGGAATATGTCACGTGTAATTTATAGCAGCAACTGCCGGTTACAAGAGTCAAATGATGGAATCGGCCTTAATAAAAGAGAAGCAGGTAATGAACATCTCAAAAGGGAATTGGACATCGGACATCGTCGACGCACAGTTCATTCAACCAACGCTTAAGAAGATTGAAAGGAAGATTATCAGCGGGGGTGACCTAAATTGGCTTACTTTGGACGAATCTCTTGGTATAAAATACCACCTTTTCTGTAAACTTTTCTCATTCATATACCTGAAGAGAGAGACAGCAGTCTCTGAAATATAGTACTTTTCTCTCTACATTTTGGGTGTTTTTTATGGGCCTCCTTTTATTAGGGATATATATATATATATACATATAATATATATATATAATTTATAGTATTAATATATATATATATATCTATAATATATATTATATATTATATTTTATATATTTATATATTAGTATTTTAATATATATATATATTATGTATATATATAATATTAATATATACAATAATATTATATATTATATATATAAAATAATATATTATATATATTATATATATAGATTATCTATTATAATATATAATACATACATATTATATATTATATATAATAATATAATAATATATATATATATATATATATATACTATATATGTGTGTGTGGTGTTTGTGTGGTGTGTGGTGTGTGTTGTGTGTGTGGTGTGTTGTGTGGTGTGTGCATGTAAATATACTCCTATTTGCATTTTTCCTTTAAACCTTAAAAAAGTTATGTATTTTGGCCAATATATAATTTATATTCTATCTATCGATCTATCTAATCTATATATCTATCTATCCATCTATTCTATCTATCTATCTTATATCTTATATATATATATATATATAATAGGGAAATATTATAAATATATATATCTATATAATTATATATATTATATATATATATATTAATTATAATATATATTATTATCCTATATAATATAATATATATTTTATATAATAAATATATTATAATATAATATATAATAATTATAATGTATATATATAAATATATATAATAATATATATATATAATTAATATATATATATATATATGTATATATATATAATATATAATATATATATAATAATATTATCTTATATATTATATATATTATTCTTATATATATCTATAATATATTATTATAATATATTTATATGGTATATATATATATATATATATATATATATATATATTTAAATATATATTATATGTATATATATATATAATAATTATACATATATATAATATATATTTTATATATATATATATATATATATATATATATATATATTATATATATACATATATTATATATATATATATATTTATAATATATATATATATTTATATATATATATATATCTGTAGATAATATATATATATATATCTTATATATAATTATATATATATATATATATAAATATCTATATCTATATTAATATATATATATATATATATATATATATATATATGATATATTATATAGTATAGATAGATAGATATATCGATAGATAGATAGATAGATAGATAGTAGATAGATAGATATAATTATATATTTGTGCAAATACATAATTTTTTAAGGTTTGAAAGGAAAATGCAAATAGGAGTCAAAATATTTACATGCACACACACAACACACACACACACACACACACACACACACATATATATATATATAATATATATATATATATATTATATATATATATATATATACATAGAATATATATATAATATATTATATATATATATATGTGTGGTGTGTGTGTGTGTGTGTGTGTTGTGTATTTTGGTGTTGATTATGTGTGTGTTTGTGTGTGTGTGCATGTAAATATGACTCCTATTTGCATTTTCCTTTCAAACCTTAAAAAAGTTATGTATTTGCACAATATATAATTATATCTATCTATCTATCTATCTATCTATCTATCTATATATCTATCTATCTATCTATCTATCTATCTATCTATATATATATATATATATATATATATATATATATATATATATATATATATATATATATATTGTGACGAAGTACCAATTATCTGGTTACTATTCTTACTAATCAGCAAATAATTACCTCACAACAGCCAGACACCTGAACCTTCATCACCGATAAAATACGACAGATTATTCTAAAGGAAACAGTGATCCCTTAAAAAATAATTAATCATGCAAGAACTAAGTTAATTAAAACAGGTGTGAAGTGATCTTATATAGAATTAAATTAATTAAAGGGCATCACTAAATCAACAACTTTAAAAGTTTAAGTATTTCCATGGTTCTAACTCACTTCAACAAAGCTGAAGGAACACTATATTTCTATCGAAACAAAATTAAATGTACTGGTGAAAAAAAGGGGAAATTTATCATTACTTGAAAACAACACAAAGTTTAATAAATTCTTGAATTGATTATTAAATAAAATTAAATAAAAATTAATTTATAACAGAAATCAAGAAATTAAACAATCTGAGTAAAATTCGAAGTGTTAGTAATTGGTAAAATTTGAAAATTAATTCACAAGTGTTAAACAACAATAAAACTTGAAAAGAATTCTAAGTAAATACAAATTAATTCATAAGTGCTATACTCAATTAAATATGTAATGATCAACTAATGAAAACTTTTAATTTAATAAAATTGTAAATGTGAATATAAAAACAGACAAATACCAAAATTTCAAAAACTACAAAAAAGCATTAATCACATAGAATATAAAAAAACACTTCAATAAGAAAAATGGATAAATGCACATAAAAAAAACTTTCGTAAGAAAATTGGATAAATGCATACAAGAAATTCACCAACAGCAAAATATGAAAAATAGTAAAAAAGATCCCATGGAATAACCTAAGTACTTTCAGTATTTCAAGTACTTTTATATGTTAAGCTTAGTGCATTGAAATGAGTAAAAAACTCTTACCTTGTTATACCAATTTCAGAAAGCCTTTTTCGAAATCACCAAGAAACACTTACATACGAGGCGACTGTTACACACTTTTCCAATGTCTGTTCAGATTCCACAATTAAGCACTAAGCAATAATAAATAAGTCTAAGATATACCAAATCTAAAATTAATGGGTGACAAACCACTAAGTATAAAATCTTTACGTTAATGTGAAACCACAATTCTGTCATGTGGGGGGAGAGAGAGAGAGGAAAGAGAGAGAGAAGATCGAGAGAGAAGTTGAGAATGAGGAGAGAGAGAGAAGAGAGAGAGAGAGAATGGCTCACAAAAACACAATTGCGAATCATCTCTGAGATTCAAAAGAAAAAAAATTACTCTCATAGTATAAAAACTTCAGAATGGACCTTGTCTAAAACAGCTGGGGAAACGTTTTGGGAATGAGACGCAACTATTATCTTAAAATTTCTCTTTCAAAACAATAAATAGAGAGAAAGTGGGATTACAATAATAGATAATATTTAATATTACACAGTTTAATATTATAAAAGTCTCTCAAAATAAAAGGTATGATTATGGAATATTCTTGAATGAAATAAATGTCGTCATATCCATGAATGATATCACAAATCTTTCCACTTCATATTGAAAGAACTCACAAGCCAACAAATTCTATTTTGACAAATCGAGAGATATAAGAGTTAATTTTCCAGTATTATTAGATAGTTTTAATATAAGAGAATTGTTTGTTACTAAGATGAAATGAAACATATCAGACATAATGTGAAACGTTTATGCAGAATTCTTCTAGAACGATCTTACGAAAAATTATGCAATTTTACAGAAAACTGGTGAAATCTTCACGTGGTTTCTCGACAGAGACACGCAAGTCTGACACAGTCATGTACGTTGCATGATTGACAGGATCCCAAAACAAAAACATGGAACTGTAGTTCCTCTCATCTCAAGGGTTGACAGCAATTTCTTGCTTCGAAGGGACAATGCTAATTTCTCTCTCTGTTCACATTCTACGTTATTCCTAACTTCAAATTATATTTTTTTGATTCCTGAACATTCATTATTAAAACATATCAACTCTAAGCAAGCTAATACTGAATCTGAAAACATTGCAAACATTCTTATAAAATTTCATAGTTACTAAGGTGAAGGTTATGCATTGGGAAAAACAACAGCATAAGAATATATATATATATATATATATATATATATATATATATATATATATATATATCTATATATATATATATATATATATATATATATATATATATATATATATATATATATAATATATAGGGTGTAACACGAATTCACCGCAGATATTGGGAGAAATGAAAGAAAAGGTCTTCCATATAAGGTGTCGTTTGTCGGTGAGATGGATTTTTAAAGTAACCACTATCGTTAAATGGCCAAGTAAGATGGTGCGCATGGGACGTCAGAGTACGCACGAATATGGGGAGTGGCATGGGGAGGGAGCAAGGAGTTGATCACATCACTTGCTACTCTAAGCAGCCTCGTTTTTCCGCAAGAGCGTGTTGTGGTTACAAATGACAGTTTCCTTGTGTATACTGTGAGCAAGAAACTGGTGACAATGTCTTTCAGATCCAGTAATGTGGAATATGCAGATATAAGGTTTACTTATGCGTTGTGCAACAGTGAACGCCACCATTATATGAAAAATAAAAAAAGGGAAATTGGTGATCAGGCTGATGTGAATAAAATACTTGCAAATTCAATGTGTCCTTTAGAAACGAGCTTAGAAAAAAATATATATCATAGAAACTTTTTCCCTCTCCATCAACGGTTTTCACTGGACTCCGATAAAGAAGAGAAAAGTAAGCTGAACGGAATCTCCTGTTCATCAAAGATAGGCCTATTCATTACATGCAGGTTAAAGATTTAAAACATATTATCAAAAACCTCTCTCTCTCCATCAAAATTATTCATTACACACCAGTCGGAGGAAAAACACACACCTAAGGAAATGCTTTCATCTCTGTCAGATGAAAATACTTTTTTGATACACAAGGCTATCATTAAAATTAGATATTGGTGAAGTCTATTCACAGGTGATTTACTGATTGAAGAGATTGTAATGTTACATTTATCAAAACCTGCGAAGAAAAAAAAATCGTAATTAAAAGACTATCAATCCAGTTGCCTTTACTGACCCTTACCCCAATATCCCGACTACTCAGTCATTGCGTATGCCATCTTGGCTGAGAGCAGTGTTAAGGAAAAGCAGTTGAAAATTCACCTCACCTCAAACTAAACCTTAAAATGTATGTTTATAGAACATTTTCTGCTTATAATGATTTTTTTATTTCTCGAAATATTTGTATAAACTCGTGTTATCATTACCTGTGTGTGTGTATATTATATATATATAATATTATATTATATATATATATATATATATAATATAGATATAATATTATAACATACATGTAACATTAAAAGGGGATTTGTTATGACATATTTTAAATAATATATAATATGATATGCTATGACGTTTCTTAGAATGTAGAGAATCAGCAATTTAACTTCCTTGGAGACAGTGTTAGTGACAGCTTAGAAATGCTAACGCATCTTTCTTTGGGTGGTGTGATCAAGACTGCTGTCTTAGCAAATCAGTGCCTCGTCCTGTCGCTAAGAGAGCTTGATGTAGAGGTGACTTTGAAACTGGACTTAAGCAGTTTATGGGCGTGAACATTGAGTGTGGGTTCGCATGTATGTGTGCGCTTTTCCCCTTACATAATGAAATGTAGGCTTATCATGAAGGGGAAACTATTACAGAGAGAGGGCAGGGCAAGGATGGCTCTGCCGAAGTGTTTTTATTGAGTGACAAAGTGTGGCTGGATTGTATTTGAATATTTATTTCAGAGATATTCTGTTTATATGATCTTTGATTATGATCTTGTGCTTACCAGAGTGTTCTCCTGTCTTCTAACAGGCGTTTTTGGAAGAGGGGAATCTGTTCTGGAGAAGAGTGGGATTATTATGGAGAAATGGTGTACTGACTTAATTACTATGTTGACTGTGCCTAGTGTTATGGCTAAACTGATGTTAGTGTTAGATTAATTACTGAGGGTTATCTGGGTTATTTGGACTTTGAGTTAACATTTCATTTAATAATTCTGTTAAGAATCTGAGTTATTCAGTTAATACATTGCTTTTAAATAAATGCATATTTTTGTAATTTCCGACTCTGACTTGATGACCTTAGATAATGGAGGGGAGGTATCTCCAGAGAGTTGTTGAGAGAGAGAGAGAGAGAGAGAGAGAGAGAGAGAGAGAGAGAGAGAGAGAGAGAGAAGAAGTGTGCCAATTACCAGTTGCCTGCTGCTCTTAGACCATCACTTCCTTTAAAAAATATGATAACGAGATGATAATTAACCATCTCGTTATATATAGATATATAATATATATAATATATTATATATATATATATATATATAGTATATATATAGATATATATCTATATATGTGTGTGTGTGTGTATGTATGTGTATGTGTGTTTGTGTGTGCGTGTATGCGTGTGTGTGTGTGTTTGTGTGGTGCGTGCATGCGCATGTTTGTGTGTGTATTATATATCTATATATATCATATATATATATATATATATATATATATATATATATATATATATTATATATATATGGCATAGTTTTTCTCTTATACAATTTTCGGTAAAAAATAATAATTGCTTTAGTGGCATCAATTTGTTTCTTGCAGGTATCTTCATACCGACAAAATTTTTTCTGATTCTCGTTAGTCAATTTCTACTGAAAAATACACAGACTTCCTTCTTCCATCAATCATATTTTGTCGTTTCGCCTTTTGTCATTATCAAGCGACTACTGACTTACAATCTGGCCTTTCAGCCTATTTACTTCATCATGTGGGAAGTATGACCTTGAGGTGTGGCTACTGGTTGGTCTAGGGATTAACGGGTTCGGCTACAAAGAACATTAAAACATGTATGACTATAAAAGTGAAAGTTTAAACTTTTGGTTGAATAAATATTCAAAATATAATACCATGTGCTAGTGTTTCCTTAAATGTGTTTTTAAAAATTTTTATGCTACATGTTGGATTTAAATACATAATTACAAAAATACACACAAAAATGAAATATGAATAAAGAAATACCAATACAGAAATACAGTAATAAACAATATTCTATAGTGTGTGTAAAGGTACAAATAAACTATCTGTTTATTCATAAATGTGTATAATATTAAAATTGAGTGTGTGTGTGTGTGTGGGTGTGTCCAAATGGTATACAGTGATTAATGGCTGAAGATTCACCTACATTATGGATCTGCATACAAGGAGGATTGCCATTTAAGTCCAAGTTCAGCCTTGATAGGATGGGAGGTGAGAAGGAGTGGAAAGTGGGTGACAAAAATAACTAAAGATGACAGATATTAGTGTCTAATCCATAGTTTGCAAGGGTGCTGAGATGATTAATAATGGGGTGAGAAGGGGTGGGAAATGTGTGACTTGTAAAAAAAAGGAAAATGACAGGCAATAGTATCTAATCCATAGTTTTTAGTCCAAGTTTAGCCCCGATAGAAGGGGCAGAGAGGCAGTTGAGAAGGGGTTACAAAGGGGTGACTTACATAGATAACAGAAAATGAAAGGTATTTGTTTCTAATCCATAGTTTTTTAGGTCGCTCAAAAGAATAGTGACACTCCTAATGGCCTTCAAGTCCAAGTTCAGCCCCAAAAGGAAAAGAGGGTGAGAAGGGGTAAGTAGGGGATAACATATAAAAATAACACAAAACGACATATACTATTAGTGGCTAATTAGTTTGCAAGGTTGCTGAGATGAATAGTCACCCTTCTAATGTCCTCTAAGTCCAAGTTTAGCCTTGATAGAGAGGGGGGTGAGAAGGAGTGGGAAGATGGTGATATCTAAAAATAACCAAAAGCTACAGATATGAGTGTCTAATCCATAGCTTTTGAGTTTGCTGATATGAATAGTGACACTCCCGATTCTCCTTAAGTCAAAGTTCAGCCCCACTAGTAAGGGGTGGGTGAGAAGGGGTAAAATATAAAATTTAAAGAAGTATGTATATTAGTGTCTAATCCATAGTTTTTGAGATTGCTGGGATGAACATAGACACTCCTCGTGCCTTCAAGTCCAAGTTCAGCCCCAATAGGAATAGGGGCGAGGAGTGTTGAAATATAAAAATGTCAAAAATGCTTGGCAATGTAACTTGAGCAACTGTCTTAAAAGGAAAGGGAGAGAGAGAGAGAGAGAGAGAGAGATAGAGACAGAGACAGAGAGAGAGAGAAGGAGAGGAAATGAGAGAGAGCAGGGGGGTTTTGGTAGGAGAGAGAGAGAGAGAGAGAGAAAGAGAGAGAGAGAGAGAGAGAGAGAGTTTATCAGTTGTCATTCAGAGTTTCCCAGACAGCACAAAGTTGGCCAGCTAGTATATATATATATATATATATATATATATATCTATATATATATATATATATATATATATCATAAATGCTGTGTATTTATGTATGTATGTATGTTCGTGTATTCCACTTACACTGACATTGAGCAATTTTAGCCAAACTTGGTATACAAATAACTTAGCATCTAGGATAAATACTGCTGGGGTAATGACAGATTTTAGTGTCTAATCCATTTTTTAAGGTCACTGAGATTAATTATGACACTCCTGATGCCCTTCAAGTCAAAGTTCAGCCCAATAGGGAGGTGGATGTGAAAAGGGGTGGGAAGGGGGTGACATAAAAATAACCAAAAGTGACAGATATTAGTATCTGATCCATAGTCTTCGAGGTAGCTAAGATGAATAGTGACACTCCAGTGCCCTTCAAATCCAAGTTCATCCCTTGGGAGTGTTAGTGAAAAGGGGTTGAATGGGGTGACATGTAAAACTAACCTAAAATGACAAAAATTGGTGTCTAACCCATAGTTTTCGAGCTCACTAAGATGAGTAGAGACACTCCTGATGCCATTTAGTTCTTGAGGTTTCTGAGGTAAATAGTGATATTCCCGATGCCCATTAAGTCCAAGTTCAGCCTGATAGGAAAGGGGTGGGGGGTGAGAAAGGTAAGAATATTAAATGTCAAAACTGCTGGGCAATGTAAATGAAGCCACTATCTTAGTAGGAGGAGGAGAGTGAAAGAGAGAGTGAGAGGGAGAGGAAGTGAGAGAGATAGTGTGGAAGGGGTGTTAGAGAGAGAGAGAGAGAGATTGAAAGATAGAGAGAGAGAGAGAGAGAGAGGGGGGGGGGGGGGGGTTGGGTGAGTTTATAAGTTTTTGCTCAGAGTTTTCCCCAGGCACCGCTGGGTTGGTTAGTTAGTATATATATATATATATATACATATATATACATATATATGAATATATATATATATATATATATATATATATATATATATATATATATATATATATATAATCAAATGTTCTTTACGCCTTGGAGAGAGTGTGGAAAAAAGAGGTTACTACCTTTCAGATCACTTGCAAAAAGTCTTTATTATCATTTTTTTTTCTCTATCATAGTCCTCCAATTCGACTGGGTGGTATTTATAGTGTGGGGTTCCGGGTTGCATCCTACCTCCTTATGAGTCCATCACTTTTCTTACTATGTGCGCCGTTTCTAGGATCACACTCTTCTGCATGAGTCCTGGAGCTACTTCAGCCTCTAGTTTTTTCTAGATTCCTTTTCAGAGATCTTTTGATCGTGCCTAGTGTTCCTATGATTATGGGTACAATTTCCACTGGCATATCCCATACCCTTCTTATTTCTATTTTCAGATCTTTATACTTATCTATTTTTCCCTCTCTTTCGCTTCAACTCTAGTGTCCCATGGTATTACGACATCAATGAGTGATACTTTCTTCTTGATTTTGTCAATTAAGGTCACGTCTGGTCTATTTGCACGAATCACCCTATCTGTTCTGATACCAGAGTCCCAGAGGATCTTTGCCTGATCGTTTTCTATACTTCTTCAGGATGGTGCTCGTACCACTCATTACTGCTAGGTAGTTGATGTTTCTTACACAGGCTCCAGTGTAGGGCTTTTGCCACTGAATCATGCCTCTTTTTGTACTGGTTCTGTGCAAGTGTCGGACATTCGCTTGCTATTTGGTTTATGGTTTCATTTTTCGTATTGCACTTCCTACATATGGGAGAAATGTTATTTCCATCTATCTTTCTTTGAATATATTTGGTTCTTAGGGCCTGATCTTGTGTCGCTGTTATCAATCCTTCATTTTCCTTCTTGGGCTCTCCCCTCTGTAGACATTGCTATGTGTCATCGCTGGCTAGTTCTTTAGTCTGTCTCATACATTGTCCGTGTATTGGTTTGTTCTGCCAGTCTTCTGTTCTGTTTGTCATTCTCCTGTCTCTGTATATTTCTGGGTCTTCGTCTACTTTTATCAGTCCTTCTTTCCATGCACTCTTGAGCCACCCGTCTCCAAATCATTATTATTATTATTATTATATATGCTTCGCCCAAGACCGGCCCGACCAATGAGAATGCAACTCTAGGTCCGTGCCGCTATAAATACCGTTCCGCAAACTTTCTTGCTACAGTCTCTTCAACCGACTCGTCCGAAGATGACCTACGAGAAGGTCGAAACGTCACGTAATACCAGCTATACCAGCACCAACACCAGCCCTTAAACCAAAGACGACCCTGGCCCGAACTGAACTACGCTTACGGAATAATACCGGCACTGACGACGACCCCTGCTTGACCTGGACCTGATATCCTGTTTAATAAAAGATTCCTTCAGCATTTACAATTTTTTGAAAATCCCCAATATGACTATTGGCCAGTTACTCAGAAACATCGCTGAGCCTGAGAAGCGAATTAATTGTAAGGAAAATAGAAAAAAACAATATATAAAATCAACTCGCTTAATTCTGCCATCCTTTTTAACAGTATTTATTATTATTATTATTATTATTATTATTATTATTGCCAGTAGGAGGTGCTGGTCCCTATTAATAACAGAATTCAATTCCAACTTTTATCTACAAATGGTCATTCTAATCTTCGGCCGGTTGTTACGCAGCGTCATGGTTTACGGAGAAATGGAAGTTGTGGGAGTGTATCGATGAGTGTTTTGTAGAGAAATGAGGAGAATTAGATTAGGGTTGAGTTAGTGAGCAGGCGCGTGAAGAGGGGCAGTCGGAGGTAGATATGATTCAAAATAAGAGAGGAGAAGTCTGTGGGACTAACTTTGACATGTATAAGAAACTATTGTTAATATAAAACTAGGGCAAAACTTTGGGGTGGGGGGTGGTCCTTTTGACACAAGATTTTAGATACCAGATTGTGGAGTAATTACATGTATTTTCATACCATATAGAGAAATGACAAACAAAGTATAATAATAGGTTAGTTCTAGTTTCCCAATTATAACAAGAACATAGTTACAATGTTTTTGGAGTTTTTTTGTTCACGTCCACAAATTACAGTTGCACACCGAACCTGCTGCTGATACAAAAAAAATGAATTGTAAATATTATTGCTAAATTTCAGATGAGAAATCATAAATCAATAATTCATAAGTCCTGCAGAGAAACACCATCATCTCTTAACGTCCAGAAGCTTTGTCCCAGAATCTATCCACGACATTCTGAAGATCTTGCGACTCAGCTTGAACTGCTAAGGGCATAAGGTTACTCAGGCGAGACTGACTCATTGTGATCTTGAAAGAGTTCTTAACAAACTTGAGGTAAGGGAAATTCCTTTCACATGATATGCTAGTGCAACATGTAGATAAAACTCCAACATTGTATTTTCCGCCATGTGCGGGTAGATTTCATGGATGCCTTGAGATAACATTAATTCATCTGATGATGAGAATGCATTGCAAAATGACCTGTATTCCAAAACAGTTTGTTCATTCAGATCCTTTGAGTAAACTGACCTCAGCATTGCAATCTTGCCAATTTTTGTGCTGGATGGATTCTGCAAGGCAGTCAGTTGAGATGGCATTAAATCAAAATGGAACCTGCTTCTCAGGGCAGATAGAAATAGATCGACCGTTTCAAAAATAAATTGTTTTGATTCTTTCATCTGTTATCCAATATCGGTTCAGTCTGCGCACTATGGGCATGACCCCCCACCTCCATGAAACTATGTTGAAAGGAATTCCGGTTGATGAATGTGAAGCAAGAAATAAAAGTTGTCGCTACTAAGAAGAATATCTGCATCACATTCATTAATTAAGCAAGGGTTGAAGTACAGAAAAATTATTTTGAAGTAAAAATTTTAATTTTAGGAAAGAAATCAAACTCAGTATTTTGTGATTATTTGGTTATTATTATTAAAAGGGAGAGGAAAACTTGGTACGGTAAATTACATCGAAATTCTGTGGAAGATAAAGTAAGCTTAGAAATCGTTGGTGAAGTGTCAGAACTAAATGAATTTCAATATGCCACAAGTTGGGGTACACACCATCATCTACTCTCTCTCTCTCTCTCTCTCTCTCTCTCTCTCTCTCTCTCTCTCTCTCGCAAGATCACTTTCTCCTAGGGGAAGCAACATTTTTATATGCGTATGGATGAACTAAGTTACAGAAGAGCGAAAACTCCCTTGACAGACAAAGAACGACCACAGAGAGAGAGAGAGAGAGAGAGAGAGAGAGAGAGAGAGAGAGAGAGCAGTTTCTGAGTGATCTCTAATTCGAGTATGATTTGATTATCCTGCCTTGTGTTATATAGGTGTATCAGGTGCGAGGATCCCTCTTTGATGGGTTTGTGGATAAAGATAGAAACTGATATGTGCGTAAGAGAGAGAGAGAGAGAGAGAGAGAGAGAGAGAGAGAGAGGAACACGAACGATAAATAAGGGAAAGTGTGTCACTGAATAGTTATCCGAAATGGCTGTCATAATTGTCTCCCATTTTTGAAGGAATAAAATTAAAGTATTTCTCAAGCCATTTAAGAAACTCCTGAGAATGTGAAGGATGGTCAGGCTGCAGAGCCGACTATCAAATGTCTAAGGAGTCTTCACGTAACTTGTTCCCAGTGAGTGGTCCTGCGCAGTTAAGAGAAAGGACGGGGTTGTGGGGAGACGCTTTGGCGCATTGTAACCTCGGAGAAGAGAAGAGGTCTTTTTGTAGGTAGTCTGACTATTTGCCGAAAGAAAACTAACTGATCGAAATATGTTCGGCCGACTGACAACTGGTGTTATTACAAACAGGTCGATGAATAGGACAATTAGTCGAAAAGGCTAATTTTTGCCAACTGGCTCGTTAACTTTATACGTTTTCATATTGCTATAATAGGCATGTTTTACTTCAAAAACCATATCCCCTCAGTAAAATAGAGTTCATCAACACAGAAGCAGGAAAAATCAGTCATATGGTCTCCAAACATGGTACAGAGATTTTAACAACTCTTTTCGTAGTCAAACAACTACAAGTTCTAGCATGTGCACCGCCTCAAAATGTGTGTTCTTTTATAAATGATTTCATTGATTCTCTAAATGCAGAAGCTGATGAAGCGTTAGGTGAATTCTTAGTTTACTTCCAAAGATGACTCAGAGAGGCAGCCGAAGAAGACTAATTTTTTATCTAGATATGCGGTCAGTTTACAGTAGAGTACAAGACAATTTACCAAGAACAAACAACTCTTAAGAAGGATGGCATAATATTTCTAGTAAACGTGTTTCGGTGAAACATCCGACGATTCCCAAACAACTTAGACAAATTCCACAGGAACAAGCGAATAATGAAATTTTTCTCGAACACGCAGCAATGGGAATGAATGTTTCTAGAAAAAAAACAATACTTATGTTCGATTAATGAGCGCGTTTGAAAATACTTGAGCGCAATTATAACAGAGACGAAGGCTTGAATTTCCTAAAAACACTCGCACATAATTTATAGAATTAAGTAAATTGACATATTCATGTTTAAAATTTCTTCCTGTCTTAGATTTACTTAAAAGCGGCTTTATTCTTTGTATTTTTGAAATGAGAGTAATTTAAAAAAAAAACTATTTTATTTCGTTTTAAGCATTTTTCTTAGTATTATCGAAATGAAAGAAATAAAGAAATCCATTTTTATATTATAACATTCAATAGTTTTCGACGAATTGTCGTCATACTACTTGTCAGTTCGACCAGTTAATCAATCATTCGACTGCTTTCGAAGAATTGGTTTTCGACCAGATGTCTTCCGGCAAGCGGTCTACAGAGCCTCTTTGCAGCGTCTCTTCAGCCCTCGCCTGCATTGCCCCCTTCCTGTTGCCTTTTACTTTACATCCGTTACCCTGGTTTCTTTTTGCTTGGTTGCCATTTCTTCAACTCTTCATAATTCAAATTTTCACCTCATACAAAAGCAAACACTTTAGGGCAGTGATATATTTCAGCGGCCTGAATTTTTTTCCGGAGTTTACCTTCGAGTAATGACACATTTAAAATTTCCGATATGGCTTTTATGCTGAATTCTTGAGAGGTTATGTTAATGAGCGTTGAGATCTGCGTTTCACGTTTTTGCTTGATGTTTTTAGTATTCTAGCTTGATCCGTTTCGTTAGTAAGGAAAAATAAACGTAAAATACAACTGCAGATTCGTTTATTTGTAACTAATGGACATTGTATTCGAAATAGATCTATGGTTTGCATGTTCAAGCATAACAATGATGAAAATATTGTTTTTTTATACATTTTTTGTCTTAAATAATACTTCCATGCAGCTGCCGTAGCAATAAAGGCTCCAACTCTTAAGGTTACCTTTCGTTTGCATTATATTTTCAGCCTTACACCGTGGAGGTTACGTAAAATTTTGAACGCTTGCCGAATACACGTAATGGCAGAACTCCTGAACTATTAAAACATTTACCACAAACATCTTGACTATGCTGTGCCTTCTTTAAGAAGGACTAACTTTCGGTGAGATATCTCTGGTCATATGTATCAACTAGGTTACTGAACAACGACGGCTTCAAGTTTGGTCTATTACAGCAAGAGTCCACTATACTGAAAGCGGGAGTGATGAATATCCATAAATACCTTGTAAATTTTTCCTTAGTTTCAGGATCTTTCGTCCTAATGCTTAAATCTATCCTAGTTGCGTTGCTGTTCATTTGAAACTCTTCTGCACAGATCGAATCCATGAAGTCAATATGGCTGAAGATATCCATATTGTGTCATTTTTCTGATTAATAACTCAACCTCTCTGTTTTCCTGCGAAAGGCTCGTTAAAGTAACACTTGATTAACCAGTTGTTATTCTGTGCCTGATTACATTTTTCATTAACTAAATCTCCCTGCGCCCATCTATTGTTTTTTTTCTTTGTTGTCTTTATTTAGGGATTGCACTAGTGTGGGGTAGAATATTCTCTCTCTCTCCTCTCTCTCTCTCTCTCTCTCTCTATCTCTCTCTCTCCTCTCTTCTCTCTCCTCTCTCTCTCTGTAACGTACAAATAAAGTCTAGGAAGCCAAGTGCAAACTATCTGATTTCCCATGGCGATTCCTTTGTGAAAGCAGACTTTGAAACGAAAGACAGAGGCTAATTCTTTTTCCTTTCATTTTTGAAAGGCTTGAACGCCTGAGAGCAAAACTGTCTGTGGAGTTTTAGAGTACAACTTTTGCTTACTTTAAAATGGCATCATTTCAGCTACTGAAAAAAGATAAGTATAAAGAATGTCGACGGACCGTCGGCATTAATTACAGAGGCTTTAATAATCGAGAAGATCAGAACTATCAATCACCCACTGAGCTGCAACATAATCATCCTAAAATTTCATGAATTGCATTTATTCGCGAGCTGAAGCACTAAGCCGTTCCCCATTTGCGATTTTTGGGTAATGATAAGTGGGTGGGCAGGTTCCGTTAGGGAACTAAAATAACTTAGCGCCCATACTGACCTCAACAGTGAGTCTGCTTCCTGAAGGAAGTCGTCTGTGGTGGTTCACATTCTGGTTGGAAAAGAGCTTGTTAGCAACTGCATCCCAAAAGAACTACTGAGATTCGTATGCGAAGAGACATATCTGTACGCGTGGCGTTGGCGTACTTTCAAAATATTTGTTATCTTACAGATTTTGCAATTTATTTTTAAAATGATTGTTATACTATGAAGTAAAGGCGTAACTCTCTTCTACCTGTCTGTGTCATGTGTCTCTGGGGTGCATGACGGAATGGTGAGGTCAACTTGAGGAAGCTGAAGTCTCAGTGTTTTGCTATTTCTCTTAAAATGGATATTGTTATATATCATATGGTAGGTGTCAAAATGACCTGATCGTGATGCGGAAAAATACACACAAATCGGAATATGGTCATTCAACTGGTTACAAGCGAACACTTCATACGCAGCGAAAGAGCGGACAAAGCTTTCCTTTTGCTGCTTAAGCCGACAAACTTCATTTCTCGGTAAAAGGATTTTAAAGTAAATTAGGAAACTAACATGAAAGGGTCAAAGTTGGCAAGAAACCCTGTGTATATCCTAGAACTGTAGTTTAAAATGAAGATTTATTAACGTGTAATGGTCGCAGAGTAAATTCACTACTACTGGTAGCTGTGTTCACAAGGGCGCTTGCGCAGGTGTCTTCATCTTTCGGTAGGAAACCATTACTGTTTCTTTTCTTCGAAAAGAATATTGTCCAACATTTCATTTAAGCTAGAAAACTGGATTTCATCCGTAAGATATGGAATGGATAGAATAGATGATGATTTCAAGGGAGAACGTGAAGAATAACATAAACGTCACTACAAAGATGGGGACAACGGGGTTGACTGCCAATTTACTTTGAGAATTTCCCATTTCGTTTGTAAACGATTTTATGCTTAAAGTAAAAAAGACAATAATTGTTTCGAGCTAGAGAGGTTTCAGAAAATATATTTATAAAAAAGAAGTACAAAAAAAAAAATTATTATTTTCCTGGTAAAGATGTTTGGCTTAAAGTTAATCTCTGACAGCTAGTTTTCAAAAAGAGATTTCTCTAAACAATTATATTCTTAAAGGAGTAGAGTTAAGGTGAGAAAATAAATCGTTTCCAGATGGTACTCTGAAATGTTTATGAAGGGTACAACGATTTGTCCAAGGTAGTTTTCTGGAGACATTTTCACATATAGGTGAAATGAGAACTTTAAGGTGATTATTTCTAGATAAAGGTGTTGCTGGAAACGTATATTTATAAGAGAACTATTTCTACTTGGAAATGTTTCTAGAAACACTTATGAAAGGTCTAAGTAGTAGTAGTGACATGAAATATATGTAGGACGATAAACATTTATCTATTTTGAGATGCTTCTGGCAAGAAGTGACAGAATTAAAAGCGGGGCAATGAACTTGATTTAGATTGAGCTGCCACTAGAAACATTAATAAACGAATAAAATGGAACCAGTGCTGTGAACTGTTTCCAGATAGAGATTATTCTGGAAACACATTTGAAATGAGATTGGGAGATCATTGCAAGGAACTATTTCCAGATTGAGATTCTTCTGGAAACTCTTTTAAAATTAGATAGGGAGATCATTGCAAGGAACTATTTCCAGATTGAGATTCTTCTGGAAATACATTTGAAATCAGATAGGGAAATCATTGCAAGGAACTATTTCCAGATTAAGATTCTTCTGGAAACACATTTGAAATTAGATAGGGAGATCATTGCAAGGAACTATTTCCAGATTGAGATTCTTCTAGAAAGAAACACATTTGAAATGAGATAGTGAGATCATTGCGAGGAACAATTTCCAGATTGAGATTCTTCTAGAAAGAAACACATTGAGATAGTGAAATCATTGCGAGGAACTATTTCCAGATTGAGGTTCTTCTAGAAAGAAACACATTTGAAATGAGATAGTGAGATCATTGCGAGGAACTATTTCCAGATTGAGATTCTTCTAGAAAGAAACACATTTGAAATGAGATAGTGAGATCATTGCGAGGAACTATTTCCAGATTGAGATTCTTCTAGAAAGAAACACATTTGAAATGAGATAGTGAGATCATTGCGAGGAACTATTTCCAGATTGAGATTCTTCTAGAAAGAAACACATTTGAAATGAGATAGTGAGATCATTGCGAGGAACTATTTCCAGATTGAGATTATTCTGGAAACACATTTGAAATGAGATAGGGAGATCATTGCAAGGAACTATTTCCAGATTGAGATTCTTCTGGAAACACATTTGAAACGAGATAAGGAGATCATTGCGAGGAACTATTTCCAGATTGAGATCCTCTAGAAACACATTTGTAAATATAGATGCTTCTGAAAACATTTTCGTGGGTTAAAGAGGTAGAGCTGTGGAATAGATTAAATTCAAATCAAGATGCTTCTGGAAACTGATAAATGAATGAACTTTCTTCGACATAGAGATGCTTTAGTTGACAAATGTATAGAGAAGAAAAGGGAGGAAAAGAAGGAATCGTTGCGAGGGATATGGGCTTCGGGATATATATATTCCTAGAAGGGCATCAGACAACTGGATTGCTACCCTTTTAATTATTTTAAATCACAGGTAAACAGACTTAATGTAATTTTAAAGATTAGCTTTACCTCTTGTGAAGGACTTGTTGAATCAGGAGTCAGGAATAGGCGTAATGAGTGATAGTGGCGTTAATCATCATGACAAGGGAATGGAGGTAGGGAGGATACTGCACTTTGAATAATATCAACTTTTTTCCCACTATCGATTACTGTATGAATCGGCTACCTTTGACAGAAAAGAATGAACAAAGTGAATGTTCCATAATGTTCCCAATCTTTATAATCTGAGGGACAATAGAGGCTTTATTTTTTTACTTGACTGGTGAGTGATGAATACTTTTGATGAGAAGGAGAAATTTTTGATAAGACGTTTTAAATCTTTGATTGATGTTTAATAAACAGGCCTATCTTTGATGGAGGTGACATTCCATTAGGCTTGCTTTTCTTGCCTTTATCGGAGTCCAGTGAATACCATTGGCAGAAAGAGACGTTTCAATGATACTTTTCCTCTTTTGTTCAGTATATAAAGAATACATTTAGTTTGGAGGTATTTAATTCATATCAGCCTAATCACCGATTTGCTTTTTTATGTATAAGAGTCAAGTTCACAACCGTGTAATCCTGGAATGGAATTGCTGCAAAACCCATAATAAACATCATATCTGAATATTCCACATTACTGGAACAGCAAAGCCTTGTCTCCAGTTATTTGCTCTCAAAATTAATCATGAATCTGACACCTGTTACACAGACACGCTCACTTATCTTGGTGGATAAGTGAGATTGTTTAGAATTACAACTAACAAGTGAGCTGATCAGCTCCATCCACGCTCTCCCCGCCGCCGCCACCCCCAATATCTCTGACGACCCTCTCCGACACCCTGTATGCGCCAACTTACTTGCCTTCTTAATAATAACGGTTATTTAAAAAATTCACCTCACCGACAAATGAAGCCCTAAATTGCTTGTGCTAATTGAACATTTTCTGTTTACAATTAATTTTTCTTTAATTTCCCAAAATATTTGCATAAACCTGTGCTACACTCTACACATACACACACTCACACACATATATATGACTGGTAAAATTGTTCTGTTATAACATAATTCCATCTAATAAAAGGAGCACATAAAAACGCAAAAATATAGAGAGATAATACTATATTTCAGAGACTACTGTCTCTTTCTTCAGGTAGATGCCTGAGAAACTTACAGAAAAGGTGGTATTTATACCAAGAGATCCATCCACAGATAACCCAGATTACGTCACTCCCACTGATAATTCTTCTTTAATCCTCTTCAGCGTTGGTAGATTGGAAACTTTATCAATGACATCTGAATCCCATGCACCTTTTGAGATGTTCATTACCTGTCTATGTTTAATCTAGGCCGATTCTATCATCTGATACTTGTACCGACAGTTGCTGCTATAAATTATATGTGACAAATTCCAGTTTATTCCGTAGTTGTGTTCATTTTTATGGTTAAAAATAGCCGAGTTCTGTTGTCCGTACCTAAATGACTGGTTATGTTATATTAATCTCTTGGGAAGTGATGTAACTGTACAACCAATGTAATATTGGTCACAGTCCAGGCATGGGATTTCGTAAATGCCTGTGTCCTTGGGGGATGTCTTTTGTTGGACATTAATCAGGGATTTGGCTAAGGTGTTTGGGTAAGTAAATGCAAAGGGATTAGATTTTCAGAGAGTCTGGGTCACTGAATTAATCATGTCCAGGTGTGGAATTTTTATTTTATTGTTGGATGTCTCTCTGGTCTTGTCTTGAGGGGGTCGGTAGAAAATTACGTTTGCTTTGTGATTTGCTTTCTCAATTATATGGACAGGATACCTTAAAGACGAAAACTGTTTACGAATTAGTTCAAATTCTTTCTCCAGGAAATGTGGGGAACAAATTCGTAAGGCTCTTAAGAATAGATTGCTGGCTATGCCTATCTTGATAGTAATGTCGTGATAGCTAAAGTAGTGAATGTATGAAAGTGAGAACGTTGGTTTTCTCTGTATGGTAAATTTGTATTCTGTCATGTCTCTAATTTTTAAAACATCAAGGAAAGGAATTTTGTTATCTGTTTCCCATTCAACTTTAAGTTTGATGCAGGGTAATAATGCTATTAATTTTGAAAGGAATTCATTGAAATTGCCTCATCTATTTTTCCAAAATGTTAGAATATCATCTACATATCTCATCCACAGCATGTTTTTGAGTTTTATTGCATTCATTATTGCAGTTACAAAGTATTTCATGTACAGATTGGCTAAAACATGACTTAATGGACTACCCATACTAACCCCGAATTTTTGCTTATGGAAGGATTCCTAGAATGAAAATACATTATTAAATACACATAATTAAAATAACTTTACTATTATGTCAAGCCCCAATGGGAAATTATCTAAATAGGGGGCTAAATTTTTCCCTAAAAAATTGAAGAATGTCGTGTACTGGAACTTTTGTGTAGTGTTACATGTGCTTCTCTGAATTTGTGACAAAAATCTTCCGAATGTCCAATGTGACTGGAAGAT
>NC_061088.1:42533192-42544038 GCF_015104395.2 Macrobrachium nipponense | reverse complement strand
GAATATATAAAAAAAAGGTAAGACGGTAAACTAATTGAATAAGAGATCGACAGTAAAAAGCAAAAGCTACTAAGTACAATGACACTTCAAAATAAATAAACAAGCAAAACACTAAAAACAACAAACCACACGTGAACAACTAAGAAAATTACGTTATTACTAAAAACATGAGAAAAAACATTGAATCGTAACAGGCAAAAAATTTATGTTTATGATTACAAAAGGAGAAAAATTAAAGAAAAAAAAATACATATATATATATATATATAAAGGCGGACAGAAAGCAAAATAGCGAAACGAGAACTCACCGGTACAGAAGTATAGATAAGACTGAATTATTATTTATTTTTGACTAAAGGGGAGAGGCAAATACAAAGGCGAAAAGGTAGAGAGGGCGAATGGTCTATTAAGTAATGTTCAGTTGTACAGCAGTTGAATGGTTGTTGAGGGTTGGTGACAATTGTTTAATGAAGAGGGACTCGAGAATGGGTAATGACCGGTTATCTATTGCTTGGGATAAGATTTTAAAATCATTGTACTGGATGTTATGTTTACATTTTATTGCATGGTTGCGTATTGCAGAAAATTCTTTCTTAGCTAAAGTTATTCCTGTTCGGTGACTGACACCCCGTGGCAGTCGATGCGAACCTTCAACAGCCGACTCGAATTACCGACATAGGTTCCCAAATTACATTTGGGACAAGTAAACAAATATACCGTTGAAGATCGCATCAACTGCGGTAGGGTGTCCTTGAACTTGAAAAGACTTCTGATTTTTAAGGGGTTTTTGAAGATAAAATTAAATTTAACATATGGGTACATATTGCTGAGTACGACGGTGAGCTCTCGTTTTACAAGTTTATATGTTGAACAAAAAGGCAAGGATATATACAGTTCTTTTTTAGGTACATGAAAAGTGGGTGCTTTCGGTTTAACAATGTCATTTAAAAACTCTCTCAAGATTTTCTCAAATAGGTGGGATGGATAGCAATTTCTGTTAAAATAGTTTTGCAAGAAAACTACTTCCTCATGGAATTTGACCCAGTTGCATGACACATTATAAGCTCTACACAATAATGTCTTGCATGCATTAAGTTTAAAAAAACCAACGGACAAAAGCTAAAGAAATTTGTTCCCAAACCAGTAAAAGTCTTCTTTCTAAAAAACACCAGTTAGAAATTTATCATTACATCGTGAATTGTTATATCTAAATGGCAGTTCGTTATTCGATTCTATGTCCATAGTAAAATTAATGTTCGGATGAAATGAGTTAATGAAATTAAGGAACAAATGTGCATGATCTTTAATCTTTAAAAAGTACAAACGTATCGTCTACGTATCTTGTATAAAAAATGGGTTTAAAAGATGAAGGACACTGGTCAGGAAATAGTTTTTTTCGCTATTTTTTGCTTTCTGTCCGCCTTTTTTATATATATATATATATATATATATATATATATATATATATATATATATATATATATATATATATGTATTTTTTTCTTTAATTTTTCTCCTTTTGTAATCATAAACATAAATTTTTTTGCTGTTACGATTTCAATGTTTTCTCCCGTTTTTAGTAATAACGTAATTTTTCTTAGTGTTCACGTGTGGTTTGTGTTTTTTAAGTGTTTTGCTTGTTTATTTATTTTGAAGTGTCAAGATAAGTGAGCGTGTCTGTGTAACAGGTGTCAGATTCATTATTCATTTTGAGAGCAAATAACTGGAGACAAGGCTTTACTGTTCCAGTAATGTGGAATATTCAGATATGATGCTTATTATGGGTTTTGCAGCAATTCTATTCCTGGATTACACGGTTGTGAACTTCACTCTTATACATAAAAAAGCAAATCGGTGATTAGGCTGATGTGAATTAAATACCTCCAAACTAAATGTATTCTTTATACTACTGAACAAAAGAGGAAAACAAAAAGTATCATTGAAAACGTGCTCTTTCTGCCAATGGTATTCACTGGACTCCGATAAAGGCAAGAAATGCAAGCCTAATGGAATGTCACCTCAATCAAAGATAGGCCTGTTTATTAAACATCAATCAAAGATTTAAAACGTCTTATCAAAAATTTCTCCTTCTCATCAAAAGTATTCATCACTCACCAGTCAAGTAAAAAAATAAAGCCTCTATTGTCCCTCAGATTATAAAGATTGGGAACATTATGGAACATTCACTTTCTTCATTCTTTTCTGTCAAAGGTAGCCGATTCATACAGTAATCGATAGTGGGAAAAAGATGACATTGTTCAAAGTGCAGTATCCTCCCTACCTCCATTCCCTTGCCATGATGATTAACGCCACTATCACTCATTACGCCTATTCCTGACTCCTGATTCAACAAGTCCTTCACAAGAGGTAAAGCTAATCTTTAAAATTACATTAAGTCTGTTCACCTGTGATTTACCATAATTAAAAGGGTAGCAATCCAGTTGTTTGATGCCCTTCTAGGAATATATATATCCCGAAGCCCATATCCCTCGTAACGATTCCTTCTTTTCCTCCCTTTTCTTCTCTATACATTTGTCAACTAATGCATCTCTATGTCGAAGAAAGTTCATTCATTCATCAGTTTCCAGAAGCATCTTGATTTGAATTTAATCTATTCCACAGCTCTACCTCCTTAACCCACGAAAATGTTTTCAGAAGCATCTATATTTACCAATGTGTTTCCAGAGGATCTCAATCTGGATATAGTTCCTCGCAATGATCTTATCTCATTTCAAATGTGTTTCCAGAAGAATCTCAATCTGGAAATAGTTCCTCGCAATGACCTCCCTATCTCATTTCAAATATGTTTCCAGAAGAATCTTAATCTGGAAATAGTTCCTTGCAATGATCTCCCTTTCTCATTTCAAATGTGTTTGTAGAAGAATCTTAATCTGGAAAAAAGTTCCTTGCAATGATCTCCCTATCTCGTTTCAAATATGTTTCCAGAAGAATCTCAATCTGGAAATAGTTCCTCGCAATGACCTCCCTATCTAATTTCAAATGTGTTTCCAGAAGAATCTCAATCAGGAAATAGTTCCTTGCAAAGGAAATCCTCCTTTCTCATTTCCAATGTGTTTCCCGAAGAATTCTCAAATCGGAAATAGTTCCTTGCATGATCTCCCCTTTCTCATTTCCAATGGTGTTTCCAGAAGAATCTCAATCTGGAAATAGTTCCTTGCAATGAATCTCCCCTTTCTCATTTCCAATGTGTTTCCAGAAGAATCTCAATCTGGAAATAGTTCCTTGCAATGATCTCCCTTTCTCATTTCCAATGTGTTTCCAGAAGAATCTCAATCTGGAAATAGTTCCTTGCAATGATCTCCCTTTCTCATTTCCAATGTGTTTCCAGAAGAATCTCAATCTGGAAATAGTTCCTTGCAATGATCTCCCTTCTCATTTCAATGTTTTCCAGAAGAATCTCAATCTGGAAATAGTTTTCCTTGCAATGATCTCCCTTTTCTCATTTCCAATGTGTTTCCAGAAGAATCTCAATCTGGAAATAGTTCCTTGCAATGATCTCCCTTTATCATTCCATGTGTTTTCCAGAAGAATTTCTCTAATCGGAAATGTTTCCTTGCAATGATCTCCCTTTAATCTCATCCAATGGTTTTCCAGAAGAATCTCAGTTCCGGGAAATTAGTTTCCTTTCAATGATCTCCCTTTCTCATTTCCAATGTGTTTCCAGAAGAATCTCAATCAGGAAATAGTTCCTTGCAATGATCTCCCTTTCTCATTTCCAATGTGTTTCCAGAAGAATCTCAATCTGGAAATAGTTCCTTGCAATGATCTCCCTTTCTCATTTCCAATGTGTTTCCAGAAGAATCTCAATCTGGAAATAGTTCCTCGCAATGATCTCACTATCTCATTTCAAATGTGTTTCTTTCTAGAATAAGTTAAGTATATCTTAGTTTTACCAGACCACTGAGCTGATTAACAGCTCTCCTAGGGCTGGCCCGAAGGATTAGATATTTTTACGTGGCTAGGAACCTTTGGTTACCTAGCAACGGGACCTACAGCTTATTGTGGGATCCGAACCACACTATATCGAGAAATGAACTTCTATCACCAGAAATAAATTTCTCTGATTCCGCGTTGGCCGAGCCGGGAATCGAACCTGAGACCACCGGATTGGCAGCCCAGCTCGAAAACCACTCGGCCAGCGAGGAACTCTTTCTAGAATAATCTCAATCTGGAAATAGTTCCTCGAAATGATCTCCCTATCTAATTTCAAATGTGTTTCCAGAAGAATCTCAATCTGGAAATATTTCCTTGCAATGATCTCCCTATCTGATTTCAAATGTGTTTCCAGAAGAGTCTCAACCTGGAAATAGTTCCTTGCAATGATCTCCCAATCTCATTTCAAATGGGTTTCCAGAATAATCTCCACCTGGAAATAGCTCACAGCACTGGTTCCATTTTACTCTTTTATTAATGTTTCTAGTGGCAGCTCAATCTAAATCAAGTTCATTGCCCCGCTTTTAATTCTGTCACTTCTTGCCAGAAGCATCTCGAAATAGATAAATGTTTATCGTCCTACATATATTTCATGTGACTACTACTATTAGACCTTTCATAAGTGTTTCTAGAAACATTTCCAAGTAGAAATAGTTCTCTTATAAATATACGTTTCCAGCAACACCTTTATCTAGAAATAATCACCTTGAAGCTCTCATTTCACCTATATGTGAATATATGTCTCCAGAAAACTACCTTGGACAAATCATTACCTTTCACTTGTTGTACCCTTCATAAACATTTCAGAGTATCATCAGGAAACGATTTATTTTCTCACCTTAACTCTACTCCTTTAAGAAAAGAATTGTTTAGAGAAATCTCTTTTTGAAAACCAGCTGTCAAAGATTAACTTTAAGCCAAACATCTTTACCAGGAAAATAATTCTTTTTTTTTTTCGTACTTCTTTTTTATAAATATATTTTCTGAAACCTCTCTAGCTCGAAACATTTATTGTCTTTTTTACTTCAAGCATAAAATCGTTTACAAACGAAATGGGAAATTCTCAAAGTAAATTGGCAGTCACAACCCCGTTGTCCCCATCTCCTTTGTAATGACGTTTATGTTATGCTTCACGTTCTTCCTTGAAATCATCATCTATAACTTCTATCCATTCCATATCTTACGGATGAAATCCAGTTTTCTAGCTTAAATGAAATGTTGGACAATATTCTTTTCGAAGAAAAGAAACAGTAATGGTTTCCTACCGAAAGATGAAGACACCTGCGCAAGCGCCCTTGTGAACACAGCTACCAGTAGTAGTGAATTGACTCTGCGACTATTACACGTTAATAAATCTTCATTTTAAACTACAGTTCTAGGATATACACAGGGTTTCTTGCCAACTTTGACCCTTTCATGTTAGTTTCCTAATTTATTTTAAAATCCTTTTACCGAGAAATGAAGTTTGTCGGCTTAAGCAGCAAAAGGAAAGCTTTGTCCGCTCTTTCGCTGCGTATGAAGTGTTTGCTTGTAACCAGTTGAATGACCATATTCCGATTTGTGTGTATTTTTCCGCATCAGGATCAGGTCATTTTGACACCTACCATATGATATATAACAATATCCATTTTAAGAGAAATAGCAAAACACTGAGACTTCAACTTCTTCAAGTTGACCTCACAATTCCGTCATGCACCCCAGAGACACAAGACACAGACAGGTAGAAGAGAGTTACGCCTTTACTTCATACTATACAATAATTTTAAAGATAAATTGCAAAATCTGTAAGATAACAAATATTTTGAAAGTACGCCAACGCCACGCGTACAGATATGTCTGTTCGCATACGAATCTCAGTAGTTCTTTTGGGATGCGGTTGCTAACAAGCTCTTTTCCAACCAGAATGTGAACCACCACAGACGACTTCCTTCAGGAAGCAGACTCACTGTTGAGGTCAGTATGGGCGCTAAGTTATTTTATTTCCCTAACAGAACCTGCCCACCCACCTATCATTACCCAAAAATCGCAAATGGGGAACGGCTTAGTGCTTCAGCTCGCGAATAAATGCAATTCATGAAATTTTAGGATGATTATGTTGCAGCTCAGTGGGTGATTGATAGTTCTGATCTTCTCGATTATTAAAGCCTCTGTAATTAATGCCGACGGTCGGTCGACATTCTTTATACTTATCTTTTTTCAGTAGCTGAAATGATGCCATTTTAAAGTAAGCAAAAGTTGCACTCTAAAACTCCACAGACAGTTTTGCTCTCAGGCGTTCAAGCCTTTCAAAAATGAAAGGAAAAAGAATTAGCCTCTGTCTTTCGTTTTAAAGTCTGCTTTCACAAAGGAATCGCCATGGGAAATCAGATAGTTTGCACTTGGCTTCTTAGACTTTATTTGTACGTTACAGAGAGAGAGAGAGAGAGAGAGAGAGAGGGAGAGAGAGAGAGAGAGAATATTCTACCCCACACTAGTGCAATCTCGAAAGAGACATCAACAGGAGAAAACAATAGATGACGCAGGGAGGATTATAGTTAATGAGAAAAATGTAATCAGGCACAGAATAACAACTGGTTAATCAAGTGTTACTTTAACGAGCCTTTCGCAGGAAAACAGAGAGGGTGAGTTATTAATCAGAAAAAATGACACAATATGGATATCTTCAGCCATATTGACTTCATGGATTCGATCTGTGCAGAAGAGTTTCAAATGAACAGCAACGCAACTAGGATAGATTTAAGCATTAGGACGAAAGATCCTGAAACTAAGGAAAAATTTACAAGGTATTTGGGGATATTCATCACTCCCGCTTTCAGTATAGTGGACTCTTGCTGTAATAGACCAAACTTGAAGCCGTCGTTGTTCAGTAACCTAGTTGATACATATGACCAGAGATATCTCACCGAAAGTTAGTCCTTCTTAAAGAAGAAACAGCATAGTCAAGATGTTTGTGGTAAATGTTTTAATAGTTCAGGAGTTCTGCCATTACGTGTATTCGGCAAGCGTTCAAAATTTTACGTAACCTCCACGGTGTAAGGCTGAAAATATAATGCAAACGAAAGGTAACCTTAAGAGTTGGAGCCTTTATTGCTACGGCAGCTGCATGGAAGTATTATTAAGACAAAAAAAGGTATAAAAAAACAATATTTTCATCATTGTTATGCTGAACATGCAAACCATAGATCTATTTCGAATACAATGTCCATTAGGTTACAAAATAAACGAATCTGCAGTTGTATTTTACGTTTATTTTTCCTTTACTAACGAAACGGATCAAGCTAGAATACTAAAAACATCAAGCAAAAAAAACGTTGAAAGGGGCAAGATTTCTCACGCAATCTCAACGCTCATTAACATAACCTCTCAAGAATTCAGCATAAAAGCCATATCGGAAATTTTAAATGTGTCATTACTCGAAGGTAAACTCCGGAAAAAAATTCAGGCCGCTGAAATATATCACTGCCCTAAAGTGTTTGCTTTTGTATGAGGTGAAAATTGAATTATGAAGAGTTGAAGAAATGGCAACAGCAAAAGCAAAAAGAAACCAGGGTAACGGATGTAAAGTAAAAGGCAACAGGAAGGGGCAATGCAGGCGAGGGCTGAAGAGACGCTGCAAAGAGGCTCTGTAGACCGCTTGCCGGAAGACATCTGGTCGAAAACCAATTCTTCGAAAGCAGTCGAATGATTGATTAACTGGTCGAACTGACAAGTAGTATGACGACAATTCGTCGAAAAACTATTGAATGTTGTTATAATAAATAAAAATGGATTTCTTTATTTCTTTCATTTCGATAATACTAAGAAAAATGCTTAAAACGAAATAAAATAGTTTTTTTTTAAATTACTCTCATTTCAAAAATACAAAGAATAAAGCCGCTTTTAAGTAAATCTAAGACAGGAAGAAATTTTAAACATGAATATGTCAATTTACTTAATCCATAAATTATGTGCGAGTGTTTTTAGGTTTTTTAGGAAATTCAAGCCTTCGTCTCTGTTAAATAATTGTGCTCAAGTATTTTTCAAACGCGCTCATTTAATCGGAACCGATAAGTATTGTTTTTTTTCTAGAAACATTCATTCCCATTGCTGCGTGTTCGAGAAAAATTTCATTATTCGCTTGTTCCTGTGGAATTTGTCTAAGTAGTTTGGGAATCGTCGGATGTTTCACCGAAACACGTTTATTAGAAATATTATGCCATCCTTCTAAAGAGTTGTTTGTTCTTGGTTAATTGTCTTGTACTCTACTGTAAACTGACCACATATCTAGATAAAAAATTAGTCTTCTTCGGCTGCCTCTCTGAGTCATCTTTGGAAGTAAACTAAGAATTCACCTAACGCTTCATCAGCTTCTGCATTTAGAGAATCAATGAAATCATTTATAAAAGAACACACATTTTGAGGCGGTGCACATGCTAGAACTTGTATTTGTTTGACTACGAAAAGAGTTGTTAAAATCTCTGTACCATGTTTGGAGACCATATGACTGATTTTTCCGCAAAAGACAATGGCCAAATTGGAAGAAACGACCATTAGATATTAACTTCTGAGAAAGTTTTCTTGCACCTGCTTCTGTGTTGATGAACTCTATTTTACTGAGGGGATATGGTTTTTGAAGTAAAACATGCCTATTATAGCAATATGAAAACGTATAAAGTTAACGAGCCAGTTGGCAAAAATTAGCCTTTTCGACTAATTGTCCTATTCATCGACCTGTTTGTAATAAGACCAGTTGTCAGTCGGCCGAACATATTTCGACCATTTAGTTTTCTTTCGGCAAATAGTCAGACTACCTGCAAAAAGACCTCTTCTCTTCTCCGAGGTTACAATGCGCCAGAGCGTCTCCCCACAACCCCGTCCTTTCTCTTAACTGCGCAGGACCACTCACTGGGAACAAGTTGCGTGAAGACTCCTTAGACATTTGATAGTCGGCTCTGCAGCCTGACCATCCTTCACATTCTCAGGAGTTTCTTAAATGGCTTGAGAAATACTTTAATTTTATTCCTTCAAAAATGGGAGACAATTATGACAGCCATTTCGGATAACTATTCAGTGACACACTTTCCCTTATTTATCGTTCGTGTTCCTCTCTCTCTCTCTCTCTCTCTCTCTCCTCTCTCTCTCTCTCTCTCTCTCTCTCTCTCTCTTACGCACATATCAGTTTCTATCTTTATCCACAAACCCATCAAAGAGGGATCCTCGCACCTGATACACCTATATAACACAAGGCAGGATAATCAAATCATACTCGAATTAGAGATCACTCAGAAACTGCTCTCTCTCTCTCTCTCTCTCTCTCTCTCTCTCTCTGTGTGTGTGTGTGTGGTCGTTCTTTGTCTGTCAAGGGAGTTTTCGCTCTTCTATAACTTCGTTCATCCATACGCATATAAAAATGTTGCTTCCCCTTGGAGAAAGTGATCTTGCGAGAGAGAGAGAGAGAGAGAGAGAGAGAGAGAGAGAGAGAGAGAGATGATGGTGTGTACTCCAACTTGTGGCATATTGAAGTTCATTTAGTTCTGACACTTCACCAGCGATTTCTAAGCTTACTTTATCTTCCACAGAATTTCGATGTAATTTACCGTACCAATTTTCCTCTCCCTTTTACTAATAATAACCAAATGATCACAAAAAACTGAATTTGATTTCTTTCCTAAAATGAAAATTTTTACTTCAAAATCATTTTTCTGTACTTCAACCCTTGCTTAATTAATGAATGTGATGCAGATATTCTTCTTAGTAGCGACAACTTTTATTTCTTTCTTCACATTCATCAACCGGAATTCCTTTCAACATAGTTTCATGGAGGTGGGGGGGTCATGCCCATAACAGATGAAAGAATCAAAACAATTTATTTTTTGAAACGGTCGATCTATTTCTATCTGCCCTGAGAAGCAGGTTCCATTTTGATTTAATGCCATCTCAACTGACTGCCTTGCAGAATCCATCCATCACAAAAATTGGCAAGATTGAAATGCTGAGGTCAGTTTACTCAAAGGATCTGAATGAAGAAACTGTTTTGGAATACAGGTTATTTTGCAATGCATTCTCATCATCAGATGAATTAATGTTATCTCAAGGCATCCATGAAATCTACCCGCACATGGTGGAAAATACAATGTTGGAGTTTTATCTACATGTTGCACTAGCATATCAGGTGGTGCTAATCTTACCAGTGTCAGCGTACTCATGTGAAAGGTCATTCCCTTACCTCAAGTTTGTTAAGAACGCTTTCAAGATCACAATGAGTCAGTCTCGCCTGAGTAACCTTATGCCCTTAGCAGTTCAAGCTGAAAAACTAGAGTCGCAAGATCTTCAGAATGTCGTGGATAGATTCTGGGACAAAGCTTCTAGACGTTAGGAAATGATGGTGTTTCTCTGCAGGACTTATGAATTATTGATTTATGATTTCTCATCTGAAATTTAGCAATAATACTTACAATTCATTATTTTTGTATCAACAGCAGGTTCGGTGTGCAACTGTAATTTGTGGACGTGAACAAAAAAACTCCAAAAACATTGTAACTATGTTCTTGTTATAATTGGGAAACTAGAACTAACCTATTATTATACTTTGTTTGTCATTTCTCTATATGGTATGAAAATACATGTAATTACTCCACAATCTGGTATCTTCTTTGTCAAAAGGTCTGGCCCCCACCACCCCCCACCCCAAAGTTTTGCCCTAGTTTTATGTTAACAATAGTTTCTTATACCATTCAAAGTTAGTCCCACAGACTTCTCCTCTCTTATTTTGAATCATACCTACCTCCGACTGCCCCTCTTCACGCGCCTGCTCACTAACTCAACCCTAATCTAATTCTCCTCATTTCTCTACATAACACTCATCGATACACTTCCACTACTTCCATTTCTCCGTAAACCATGACGCTGCGTA